>NC_088219.1:31134510-31454870 GCF_036934945.1 Oncorhynchus masou masou
AAAACAGCAGATATCTCATACAAAGGTGGCGGTTGCCCTTTCACTGGCACTTTTTGGGGTATTTTCTCTTTCCTTCAGTTTTTGTTTGTCAGATGCAAGCAGCAGCAAAATGAATTATTTGTATTATTCTTAGTGTAATCTGCAAATATTTTCACCATATACTTATATACCATCGAGAATATATATATATATATCCAAACCTGAGAAATACATGCATTTTTAGTTAGTTTGTGCTTTAAGAGATCCTCTGTTCTTGTTTTCCCTTGAGAGAGGATTGTGAAGGGAAACATTGGATGGGTTCTGAGTGACGAGAGGGATGGACGGTCATGAAAAAATAAAGGGAAAGTGAAAGATGGGAATAATTAGTGTAGTCGATGAACACAGTGAAACGTGCCTCTTTGTAGAAAGGTTTTGGTCAAATATTTCATACATTTTTTAAAAACAAAGTTATTTTAAAGGAATGGTCTGATTAGGTACGATTTAGAGTTTAACTAAAAAAAGGAGAACAACTGGTTATGTCCAAATACTCCTAAATAGCTGCTTTCATTTCTCTCATAAGGTAATCACAGATATATTTGGTTAGTGAAAGCATTAATATGCCAACCACACCACCGGATGATCCCACACTTCACTTATGGGGGCTGACATATTTATTTCACCTTGCAGGTTGGTCAGTGGTGACCTTAAAAAGAAAAAGGAGGGAATAAGGGAGGAAAGACAACATTATACACTAATTGGACATGGATTTTGGATAAATTAATGCGGTTTAAATCATAAGGTAATATCTCTTGAGACTAGAAGCGAGGCACTTGTTGGACTCAAAACTACATGTTTTTCTGGAAAAGAGGTAAGGAGAAATATCCCATGACAAAGACGAGAAGGAACATGCTTCATAACAGACAGAATGGATAGAAGGATGAGACGCAGAGAGCTGGAAATGACAGAGTATACAATAATGATGATAATACATCTATGTTCGTAAACTGTTATGCCAGTGAGAGGGTTCCCATGTTAAAACTAAGAGTGCAAAATGAGAAACAGGAAAACAATTCAACTAAAAACCATTTCATTTCATTGCAGTTTGTCCACTACGTCACAGCATAGGGGAATAAGGGAAAATTGCATTGAATGGAATGTAACCAAGATATCCACAGCACCACATGAGAAGAGCAGGCCAGACAGCTCAGCTCGGGACAGTAAACATAGCACAGCCGGCTCGGGGAGAGATCAAACAGCAGGGCTTTTTTGTTTAATTTCTTCAGGAAAAATACAACTGCATGCGGAGCATTCCCATTTAAAACAACGCAAAAATGAGGTAAATCATTTTTTGTTATTTCTAAATAAATTGATTAAATTGCAAAAAAACAAACTATATCAAATTAAATATGTACCCATGATATCTACAGTTAGTAATAAATTATGATTGTTAAATACTTAAGGCATCTCAACTGACAACACCCTGTGTAAACTATCAAAATATCCCATAGAAAACTCCACTAAAGGAGGAGGCAGTATCAACACTGGCAGTGCACAGGTCAGTAAGGGTCTGTCCCAATCCTTCACAACTAAGTCCACAGGACAATTCAATTTTTCCTAATGCTTCAGTACTTCAATACAGTCCACAATGCATATGACAGATAGGTTCTTAAGGATTGGCACAGCTATGTACTGTTTATGCACATTGACTTGTCAGGATCAAAAGGGAAACATAAAATATCAACATTTAAATCCTTCATTTTTAATTTATTTATTTTTACAATAAAAAGTGTTCTATGACCCTTATTTTGCCCCCCCCCCCCGTCCGTGTGCACTGTGGATACTGCCCCCATCACACAACATTCTACATTGTTGTTCTAGCAATACAGCATAGAAACCAGCATAGCAACAACGAGGGGAGATCTGTCACACAAAAACACAAGTTCAACAACTAAGCTCCTCACTCGGTCCAAAACATTGCGTGTTTATATACCTAAATATACAGAAACCAACGCAAATGCAATACCAAAGAAAGAGGTTGTTGCTATATCTATCATCACATGTGCTTGTTCTTTAGGCAATAAGGTAAACGTCACAATAGGATTCCATTTTGTTTGCCACCAAAAATGGGCAGGATGAACACACGCTACAGGTCAGGGACAGCCACTGACATGGTGCTCAGTTCTTTTTTCTTTGTTAGTGTTGAGAAAGATAGTCACAGCTCAGATTAACTAAGTCATGCACAGACAACCCCCTCCCCTCCCCTTATAATTTTTTTGTATGCTAACACAACAGCCCAAGCCAACATTGAAACATGCATTTCACTACACTGCTCAGCCATAACGTCTGCGCCAGTAGGGGATGGCACAGAGTCGCTGTTTCCAGGGCAGCTAACCCTCCTGCATACCCAGAATGCCCCACACCTCACCCAGTCACTGCAGGGTATGATGGGGGATTGGGTCTTACTACATTTCTTTTTTGCATTTTTTAAAAGTCCTTATTTGGCTTTGTATTCTACAAGCACTCCAATCAAACCACCGTTAATCTAACTTCTATATTCCCCTTTAACCCTTGATACACACTTGAACCCGCACTTTAAGTTTGTCACGCATGATCACGCATTGGTTAAATACACACTGAAACCCACACACTGGGGCAGAACACACACATTAACCCGTGCTGCAGCAGGTCAAGCGATACCATAACTCTTTTGGTGAAACACTCACTAACCTGTGTATTTACTCAAACACACGCCAACCCATGCATTGGGGCAGGCCGACATGGCAGCGGTGAAATAGTCGTATTATGTCCCAACACTGATGACAGCATCAGTCCCAAGCAAATGTACAACTACTGTATTGCTGTGTCTGATACTGCTACTGTACTACCACAAATGATCTGTAGGCAAACATGGCGACAGGGCTTTTACGTGATTGATTTAGATTCCTGTTGTGGCAGAATAAGCAAGGTGTGTGTGTGTGTGTGTGACCAGCTGGCAAGTGGGGTAGTGTGTTTTTCACTCAGTACATTAATGTCATGGCTTTAAGAACATGCTACAAAGACACAGGAAACAGGACACACACCTGCCTCCACTACCTACAACAACACGACGGCAACAACACCCCACCTCCAGCAAGCAACTAGTAAACCCTGTGTGTGTGTGTGTGTGTATGTGTGTGTGTGTGTGTGTGTCTTTTTGCCGGGGATGTGCTTTTATTGAGAGAGAGAGAGAGAGAGAGAGAGAGAAAGAGAGAGAGACTCCATTCTCTCGTGCAGTAAGTAATCCTGGATTGGCTCAGTAAAGCGTGAGTCAGAGGGTGATGTCACATGACGTCTGGAGACATTTGGCAAGCACCCGTGTGAGGAGGGACCAGGGCCTGGGTGGATGGGAGCAGGAAACACACCAGGGTGATTGACAGCAGCCGGGCCGTCAGGCTTCACCCCCGGGCCATCAGCTGTCAGGATGGAGCTGCGTCTCGATGTCCACGCGGCAGATTGGACACTTTCTGCTGGTCGCCAGCCACTGGTCCACACAGCCCTGGTGGAAGAGGTGCATGCAGGGTAACCGCCTGGACGGGTGAGGGGGAGATAAGGAGGAAGATAAATCGTCTGGTCATCAATTCACATATATTGAAAGAAAGAAATATATGGTATACACATCACAATGGTTCAGGATATTTTATATGCTCCCAAAGGTTATTGATTGACGAGACGCAGAAATGGACACAACAAATCACCTTTGGGAGCATATCAGTTGCAGCCTACTCATTATTCAGAGGGTCCTGACAGTCATTACCTGACATCCTCTGCGTCCTCCAGCATCGACAGGCAGATGGTACATTTCTCATCCACGTCAGTCTCCTCGTCTTTCTCACCAATCTTCATTTCCAGAGGCTTCCTCTGTGGACCAATCGAATGACATATCCAGACTATAATCAAATGGGGTCATCAGTGCTCAAGAGTTTTTAAAAAGAGACAAAAGGCTTCAGAAGTAAGCGACATTACTTTAAAAAAATATAGATGGTTTTTTTTTTTACTTTGTTTGTATACAGCACCATAATCATACCACACAGAATGCTAACCTGTGCTTGTGTATCTATGATGATTTGGAATCATGCTTTAGTGGTGAGGTAGGCCTGTCTGAGACTTGTAAAGCCCACAGACCTTGAGGATGTCTTCTTGGTCTAAGACATTTGCAATATAGCTCCACTTCTGTGTATACTTGTAGCTGAAAGAGCTGCCTCCTCACCTTCTTGTATTTGTGTGGGAAGGTGAATCTCTCTATGGTGGTCTGAACTGCTCCTCTACTGACACTTCCCAGCCTGTCTTCAAGCTGCAACAGCTCCTAGGGCACAGGAGAACAAGGCTTTAGACAGAACTTCACTAGGCATTTGCAATTACAAGTCCACTGGTAACGGGATATAGAACAGATAAGGCATTGCCGTTAAGCTAAATTGTTAAACATGTATAGTACACATTAGAGGTCGACCGATTAATCGGAATGGCTGATTAATTAGGGCCAATTTAAAGTTTTCATAACAATCGGAAACCGGTACTTGAAAAGAAGGTCGACGACATCCGATCCTCGTTTGCTAAGTCAAACGATACCGCTGATTCTGCTCACACTGCCCTACCCTGTGCTCTGACCTCTTTCTCCCCTCTCTCTCCAGATGAAATCTCGCTTCTTGTGACGGCCGGCCGCCCAACAACCTGCCCGCTTGACCCTATCCCCTCCTCTCTTCTCCAGACCATTTCCGGAGACCTTCTCCCTTACCTCACCTCGCTCATCAACTCATCCCTGACCGCTGGCTACGTCCCTTCCGTCTTCAAGAGAGCGAGAGTTTCACCCCTTCTGAAAAAACCTACACTCGATCCCTCCGATGTCAACAACTACAGACCAGTATCCCTTCTTTCTTTTCTCTCCAAAACTCTTGAACGTGCCGTCCTTGGCCAGCTCTCCCGCTATCTCTCTCAGAATGACCTTCTTGATCCAAATCAGTCAGGTTTCAAGACTAGTCATTCAACCGAGACTGCTCTTCTCTGTATCACGGAGGCGCTCCGCACTGCTAAAGCTAACTCTCTCTCTTCTGCTCTCATCCTTCTAGACCTATCGGCTGCCTTCGATACTGTGAACCATCAGATCCTCCTCTCCACCCTCTCCGAGTTGGGCATCTCCGGCGCGGCCCACGCTTGGATTGCGTCCTACCTGACAGGTCGCTCCTACCAGGTGGCGTGGCGAGAATCTGTCTCCTCGCCACGTGCTCTCACCACTGGTGTCCCCCAGGGCTCTGTTCTAGGCCCTCTCCTATTCTCGCTATACACCAAGTCACTTGGCTCTGTCATAACCTCACATGGTCTCTCCTATCATTGCTATGCAGACGACACACAATTAATCTTCTCCTTTCCCCCTTCTGATGACCAGGTGGCGAATCGCATCTCTGCATGTCAGGCAGACATATCAGTATGGATGACGGATCACCACCTCAAGCTGAACCTCGGCAAGACGGAGCTGCTCTTCCTCCCGGGGAAGGACTGCCCGTTCCATGATCTCGCCATCACGGTTGACAACTCCATTGTGTCCTCCTCCCAGAGCGCTAAGAACCTTGGCGTGATCCTGGACAACACCCTGTCGTTCTCAACTAACATCAAGGCGGTGGCCTGTTCCTGTAGGTTCATGCTCTACAACATCCGCAGAGTACGACCCTGCCTCACACAGGAAGCGGCGCAGGTCCTAATCCAGGCACTTGTCATCTCCCGTCTGGATTACTGCAACTCGCTGTTGGCTGGGCTCCCTGCCTGTGCCATTAAACCCCTACAACTCATCCAGAACGCCGCAGCCCGTCTGGTGTTCAACCTTCCCAAGTTCTCTCACGTCACCCCGCTCCTCCGCTCTCTCCACTGGCTTCCAGTTGAAGCTCGCA
Organism: Oncorhynchus masou masou; assembly: GCF_036934945.1. NCBI lineage: Eukaryota > Metazoa > Chordata > Actinopteri > Salmoniformes > Salmonidae > Oncorhynchus > Oncorhynchus masou. Next base: position 31,140,408 of record NC_088219.1, read on the forward strand.
TCCGCTACAAGACCATGGTGCTTGCCTACGGAGCTGTGAGGGGAACGGCACCGCAGTACCTCCAGGCTCTGATCAGGCCCTACACCCAAACAAGGGCACTGCGTTCATCCACCTCTGGCCTGCTCGCCTCCCTACCACTGAGGAAGCACAGTTCCCACTCAGCCCAGTCAAAACTGTTCGCTGCTCTGGCCCCCCAATGGTGGAACAAACTCCCTCACGATGCCAGGACAGCGGAGTCAATCACCACCTCCCGGAGACACCTGAAACCCCACCTCTTTAAGGAATACCTAGGATAGGATAAAGTAATCCTTCTCACCCCCCCCCCCCCTTAAATGATTTAGATGCACTATTGTAAAGTGGCTGTTCCACTAGGAACGGTGGGTTAACTGCCTTGTTCAGGGGCAGAATGACAGATGTTTACCTTGTCAACTCGGGGATTCAATCTTGCAACATTACAGTTAACTAGTCCAACGCTCTAACCACCTGATTAGATTGCACTCCACGAGGAGACTGCCTGTTACGCGAATGCAGTAAGAAGCCAAAGTAAGTTGCTAGCTAACATTAAACTTATCTTATAAAAAACAATCAATCAATCATAATCACTAGCGCATGGTTGATGATATTACTAGTTTATCTAGCGTGTCCTGCGTTGCATATAATCGATGCGGTGCGTATTCGCGAAAAAGGACTGTCTTGCTCCAATGTGTACCTAACCATAAACATCAATGCTTTTCTTAAAATCAATACACAAGTATATATTTTTAAACCTGCATATTTAGTTAAAATTGCCTGCTAACCTGGCTCGTTGCGAACTCTGTGAAGACTATTCCGAACAAAAGCGCATTTGCGAAAAAACCACAATCGTTGCACGACTGTACCTAACCATAAACATCAATGCTTTTCTTAAAATCAATACACAGAAGTATATATTTTAAAACCTGCATATTTTGCTAAAAGAAATCCAGGTGAGCAGGCAATATTAACCAGGTGAAATTGTGTCACTTCTCTTGCGTTCATTGCATGCAGAGTCAGGGTATATGCAACAGTTTGGGCCGCCTAATTTGCCAGAATTTTACGTAATTATGACATGACATTGAAGGTTGTGCAATGAAACAGGAATATTTAGACTTATGGATGCTACCCATTAGATGAAATACGGAACGATATTTCACTGAAAGAAAAAACGTCTTGTTTTCGAGATGATAGTTTCCGGATTCAACCATATTAATGACCTAAGGCTCGTATTTCTGTGTGTTATTATGTTATAATTAAGTCTATGATTTGATAGAGCAGTCTGACTGAGCGATGGTAGGCATCAGCAGGCTCGTAAGCATTCATTCAAACGGCACTTTCGTGCGTTTTGCCAGCAGCTCGTCGCTGTGCTTCAAGCATTGAGCTGTTTATGACTTCAAGCCTATCAACTCCCGAGATTAACGCTGTTTCGAGGGAGGCTGTTGTCGATGTGTTCCAGGTAGGGGCGAGGAGAGGGATGGAAGCTATGCTGTACACTGGCAATACTAAAGTGCCTATAAGAACATCCAATAGTCAAAGGTATATGAAATACAAATCGTATAGAGAGAAATTGTTCTATAATTCCTATAATAACTACAACCTAAAACTTCTTACCTGGGAATATTGAAGACTCCTGTTAAAAGGAACCACTGGCTTTCATATGTTCTCATGTTCTGAGCAAGGAATTTAAACGTTAGCTTTTTTACATGGCACATATTGCACTTTTACTTTCTTCTCCAACACTTTGTTTTTGTATTATTTAAACCAAATTGAACATGTTTCATTTTATTTGAGGCTAAATTGATTTTGTTGTATTATATTAAGTTATAATAAGTGTTCATTTAGTATTGTAATTGTCATTATTACAAATAAGTAAAAAAATCGGCAGATTAATCGGTATCGGCTTTTTTTGGGGTCCTCCAATAATCGGTATCGGTGTTGAAAATCATAATCGGTCGACCTCTAGTACACATGTATAACACTAGTAACAACAGATATAGAATACAGCTATAGGTAAAACAGAATATGGTAGGATACATCTAGAGATGGACGTTTACCTCATAGCTCTCTCGTACAGCCGAAGCGTGGCGTGAGGGGTTGAGGCTCTGTAGAGCCAGCAGGTGTAGCTGGGGGTATGGATAGTTTCTGATCTCGTGTACAACCTGTCAAAAAAAAACACACAAAACACTTTAGTCATTCACAGAACATCATAAGATATGACCGAAACATATAGCACGGGACAGAAGTCAAGCAAAAACCTAAACCGAATAAAACAGTGAGACAGACACCAAACAAAAGATGTTAACAGAGACAGACAGACAAACCACCAACATAGACCCCAAAACAGGCAGCACAAAGTCAAAAAAAAAAGCTAAAGCATAGATCTACAAAGACACTGAACAATAAAGATAGACATAAAACAACAACAAAGCAGAGACAGACCAAAACAGCCAAGTCATTGATGTACCACTTGAGTAGAAGTCGTGTTCCTGGGAAAGTGGTGCATTCTGGGGGATGCCGCCAGGTAATGCTGATAGTGCTGTGGAAGCTGCTGGAGCTGGTACTGATGGTGAGAAAGGCCAGCGTCCACACTGAGGTCCCTACGAACAGAGGGACAGTGAGCGACCTCGATTAACATCAACACAGAATATGAAGGCGTTTACAGACAGGCTGCGATAAATAGCAATTGAACCGCAAGAACATCTGCCTACTGTTTGTAGAGACCAGGTCCCGGTTGTTGTCAGCTCGAATGTTGTCATTAAAACATTGCTTGATTGGTTGACAAGATTAACTCTGCTCATTGGTCAACCATGCACAGCGGCCGCTCAATACTTCAGCTAATTTCATATTTTGGCACCTCGAGCACCGGGCTAGCAGCGCAGCTCATGGTAGCGAACCGCTTCTGTAAAATGCCTGATGAACAATTATCAAATCAAACTTTATCGGTCGCATATGTACTATATGAGTGAGAGAAAATAGATTGTATTCACTTGGCTGAATGACAGAGATAAATATAAAAAGTGCTCATGTTACTAGCTCCTTACAATGCAGTAAAATGTCAAACACTTAAAATGTAAAGTGAAAGAAAATAAAAAAAATAAAAAAAATAAATCAAGAACGGCAGGACAGTTGAGCTATGATCTATGGTCAGTTTAGCATTTACCGCCCAAATTGTTAAGGTTGTGATTTGGAATGGGTATGCTAATAATAGATCCGTTCTTATGAGTAACTACCCAAAGCCATAAACACTCCCGAGGTGCTCCCTTACATGCAGGTGGAGAGACACCTAAATCAACAAACACACTAATGCCTGACAGACGCGGCAGTGGAACAATGACTTAACGTCTCCATGGTTCCCGGTTTAATTTCAAACAGTGACTCACCAGTCTGTGCCCTCGGCCAGGTAACGCGGCTGCTGGCTGATTGGCTGGGGGACGTGGAGGGGAGGGGTGTAGTCATACCCCGAGCGGAGCCTGTGAGGGTTCAGAGGAACGCGCTCCTGTGTTCGCCTGCACCGAGGAGGCATTTACATCCATTAGCATTTGGAAATTGGAGGGGCTATAGTGCTCTAATGTCTGTTCGTGTGTGTGAGAGAGAGCGAGAAAGAAGGATCGATAAAGTGTATCAAAGTGTGTGTCTTTATGAGCATCCAAGAGTGTGTTTAACTGAGCATGTCAAAGTGTCTTGGAGAGTGAGCTTAAAAAAGTGTGTGGTCATACCGGGAGTGTGGGAGGATCCTGCGGTGCTGCGCCTCTAGAAGCTGCTGCTGGATGAGGTATTGCTGGTGTAAGGACTGAGGTAGAAAAGGAGGCCCCTGGACGTCCTGGAACTGAGGGGGCCGGCAGGGCCGGAGGTTGGTGGGGGGCTGGGGACAGGTGAGGGGCCAGGCCAGTCTGGGGGGGCTGGCTGGCATGGCCCAGGGGGAACTCTGCTGAGATGGGAGCCTGGGGGGCCGCCAGGTTAAAATGTCGGCAGGAGGTAGCATGGCTGTGCTGATGCCTGGTGAAGTGTGCTCCTGCGGGAGACAAGCGCACCCAATCAGGATTTAGAGGAAGTAGGCCTCAACCAATCAAGACAAGACCGAAAAGGCACTCAGCCAATCAGACGATAGAGAATCACACCCACCCTGAGAATAGACAGACAGAGTGATCAACCAAGACAAGAGAACACTCACCCAATCAAAGAAGACGCCAGAGAGAGTAGAAAGATTGAATGATCACACCAATCACAGACAGACAGTGAACAGCCAAACAGATAGAGGGAGTCAGTCACACTCAATTAAACATCACACAGAACATTTTACATTACAGTTTAGTCATTAAGCAGATGCTATTATCCAGAGCGACTTACATAAGCAATTATAGTTAAGTGTATTACTCAAGTCACATCAAAACAGATCTTTCACCTAATTGGCTCGGGGGATTTGAACCAGCGACATTTCAGTTACTGTCCCAATGCTCTTAACCGCTAGGCTACCTGCCGGCCACAGACGGCAGGTAGCACAATCACACAAAATCAGACAAACAATCTGACAACAGACAGGAGACGTACAAATCATTCTCAGACAGAAACCAAAACCACGCACAGAGTTTTAACCAACACAATCGTAAAAACACATTCAGAAACAAACTGACAACACACACACACACGAGATCACTCACACACAGTCATACAGACCAGGAAAACAGAAAGTGACCTCACCCAGGAAGAAAACACAAAACAGATGAAAGAGCAGATGAAGAACAGACAAAGTGGAGCGACGTCTAACCTCCAGAGAGAGCCAAACTATTCAGCTCATATCCTGCCGTTCTACAGAGTCAGCTGGGAGTGAAGGGGTTCATTGGGCACCGACCGACTGGCCTTTAGTTTGATTTGGACTTCAAGCAGGCCTCTGATAATATCAGCTAAGTTTGATTTCAAGGTTTGATGAGGACTTTTGCTTAAGTAGGTTTGTATAAAAGTTATAAATAAAAGTACCCTGGGTTTAATTGCACCATGAATGAACACATATTTTCATATGGTACGGAGTTCTAGTGTATGAGAATGTTTAACGTGATATGGCGGTACATATTTTCAACGTTCAACATGCTACTTATTCACAAGGAAAACAGCCACTCTCTACCTGCCTCTCCAGCTGTGAGATGTAACTGCAGTATTACCATCAGACCTCTGAACACTAGGCCTATAGGCCTCTCTCATTATGGAGCCTGGCATTATGGGATCAACTGATAGATCCACCAGCCACTTGGGGTGCGACTCAATAGTCTAAAGTGGGGTCCTCATCTTGTCTCATTTTCTTATATCTTCGCTGATCTGGAAAGACAAGGCAGGTGAACACAACATGGCAGATAGACATGCCAAAATTGCTTTCACGTGTCCAGGGTTGCCAGTTTCCCGATGGAACTTAAGCTTACAAGTTTTTAATGACGCATCTTTCCTACAAAGGCCTGAAGACATAACAATCGTTCCCCAAAACACCACAAAGAAAGGTTGCTAAGTGCGTGGTTGGAGGGTGTTTCTATACTGATAAGATCGAAAGAAAGGAAATAATAGCTTAACAGACAGATCAGCTCCTGGAGAGATATTACCACCTACGGCTGCATATATTGAGGTGGCTTTTTTGCTTACCCCCCAAAAATTCACAAAATCACCTACTTGGCACATCATTGCCCACATTTTAGGCTACACATCATGAAATATATTGAGACAAATTACAGAAAGTAGCCTACAAGTAGCAAAATAAAACACAATTAAACATTAAATGTATTTCAATATGATTGAATAAATAGGCTTATAGACTACTGTTTATATTTTAAATGTCGCTTGTTTGTATCAATTGCAAAGACAGTGGCAACTTTGTATTTGTAGTCAACTTTACTCTGAAGTTATCGGCAGTCAGAGACGGATAACCTAAGTGATTCTATGTTTAGCGGACATCTGTGTATGAAGTCATGCGGGAGGGCATTTAAAAATATTTTTTTTACGCATTTAGCGCTCTTCAAGTGGTCTGAGGCAGGCGTTAGATTACGAGCGTTTAAGTGCAACGTTAATAACAATGGTTTTGGAAAACAGCTCGGAGATTTAACGACGCTCCAACGAAGGTTCTAATGAAGAACTTAAGATCCTTTTGGGAAACCGTCCTTCACACAGATCTGAAAGAGAACTGGGCTAGAAGGACACAAGAGGAAGCCAATACAGACAATTAGACTATTGAGGTGCAGACCTGTAGCTAATCCTACACTTCCATCTGAGGCAAACTGCTGCTGATATATTCCCCACGTATCACCCCCGGGTTAATGCCGCCTCTCGGTCTGTCTCTCTGTTCCTCAAAGGAGGAGTTGTGAAGCGCTGGCCAACCTGCTGAATCAGCACACTGCTGGGTCGCAGCCAAACAATCAATATCCATTACACACAGAAGGGAGGTGAGGAGGGGGAGGCAGCTGCTCCTTCAGCCCCCGTTATAGCCCCCCAACTGTCTGAGCCGGGGAGCAGACTCCAAGGTCTGGGACTCCAAGGCCTAGTTTATTCAGCAAGCAGGTTATTCCTCACAAAACAAGAACAAAAAAGCCAAAATATATTTTTTAAATGTACTCCATAGAAGGGTCCTTCGGAGGAAGGATAGTTGACATATGTTCAACTTGTATATGCCTGTAGAGTATATTATGATCAACAATGTATTGAAAAAATAGCCAAATGAAAAATGGTATATTTTCAATATTCATGTTATTTTACAATATTCATAAATGAACATAAGAAAATTGTGATTGAAATCAAAATACTACTTAGATTACAGAGCAAGCGGAAAAGCTTCATATGACAACAATTCTTGCTTTGTAGCACCTACCAGATGAAACACTATGGAGTCTTAAAGGAGGCCAGAGCAAGGCCAAAATGTCACAAATACTTCAATTAATTATTTCTCAATTAAGCTTTAAGATGCAACATGTAAAATGTATGTCAACAATCCTTCCTCCAAAGGACCCTTCTATGGAATACATTGTGAAAATCCCCAAAGTCATGTTCTTTTTTTGTTATAGTTTCGTGAGGAATCACCCAAGCTGTGTGCTTTGACTATTATTGTGATAATAAAACGATACTACTGACCTCCATAAATGATAAAGAATGGCTCATAAAACAGCTATGCAACTTCGTTCTAATTTGATGCAGAGACGAGGGTTTAATCATTACCTTTACTGTTCAGAGGGGAATTTCAAGTAGCACTGCCTCTGTAATGATTATGATAAGCAGAGGTGTACTTGATACTTTTAGTTGATAGTTGAATCACATTGTGTAACCAATTCAAGTGACAAATGTATTTATCTGATACAGTGGTCGGACTATTTAAATTACAACCCGAAAAGGTTACTTCAGATCAACTCAAAATTGTATAACCCCCCCTCTACATCATAGCCTACATAATTCAAAGCAGTTTGGATGTTCTAGTCACAAACTAAGATGACATATTCTGCTTGGTTGTTCTTTTGCTACAGTATATATTGCCCTGAGACACAGGAAACCCAGTGAACCTCAGCCATAATTGTGTTGGCTGGCTGAGGAAGTAGAGCGGAAAAAAACTTTTGGCTTCTGGCTTTGGTGGAAGAGGATGCCATTTCAAAGCATTTTACATCCGTTCTGACGGAATGCTTTACATTTATGTTATTTTACAATATTCATAAATGTAAGAAAATTGGGATTGAAATCCAAATGCTACTTATATTACAGAACTCAATAACAAACGGTTAAACTGACCCCAGTAACAAAGGAGAAACATGATCATACATTTTATTAGATTTGGATATAACAATATCTCATAGTGGATGTGTCCTATGATGACAGGGTTGTCTCCAGTATTTTTTAACAAGGTGTTGCTACTGAGAACATGGACTCAAAACATTGTTTCATTTTTGAACACCTGTCACAAGGTGTGCGAGCACCCCACTTACATTCCTTGGAGAGAACCCTTGATGATTCTAATCATAAATGGACCATGAAATAGCCTACTAAATACACCTTACTTGGCACACATTGCACCACTGACAGACTGAGCAGCATACAGCCTCTATAGCCTATTATTGACTGTCTGTCTGCTCATACCTCTGTACTGAGCTCAGGCTGCAAATCTCCTGACTGGTGCATATCTGTGCTCAGACCCTCCAGAGCTGCACACACACACCCAGCCCCTCCCTCATGGTGCGGCTGCGGCATAGCTCCCCCTCTTGACTGACAAGCCTGTAGTCCTGCCCATACATGAATGCAGCAGTCTGACGTCCAACCCAGCTGTCTCTGCAGCTTTATAATCACTGCTACTACTCCCCCCAACATAATCCCCATCTACACTACACACCCCATTTCCTCGGCAGCATAAGCATCCCATTACTTTACAGTGCACAAATAGAGGGGTGAAGAGGTAATGTGTAGGCTAATCAGTGCAGTAGCTATCAACCAATCATGAAGGATTTAGTACCTAGGTCTATCTGATGTAATGGCATGTAATCTGCCCAAGTGCAGGGTTTAGTAGGAAATTGGAAACTGGTTTGAGGGGGTAGCTAAGAAACACCTTGTTTTACATATAAATAACCCTAAGTATCAAAAGATTCATAACTCATTATGGCTGTAGGTGTCCGGTGCATTCTAAAGTATAGTAAGATAAGGTGCACATATCAATTCTAGTGATTTGTGCATTATTTCATCACATGATTAGAATACACATGTAAAGTCTAAAGTGGCTGCTTGCATGGAACACTACAGTAGGATTGAATAATTTGTAATTGACTGCCGAATATGACCTTGTAAGCGTTTGAAGAGCAAGGCGGTGACAATAACCTTTACCTGTAGGTAGGAAGGCAATAAACCTTCATTTCTTGTACCAAAGATATCTGGCTGTCTTAGAAAGCCTCTTTTCCCAAAAACATGAGATATTCATTAAACGAGGGCAGTTGACTATGCACGAAAAGTGCTCTGCACCATCATTGCAGACTTTTATTGAATTGGTCATGTGTATACCAAATTTAACACAATCTAGCCTAAATTTATATCAACAAATAGGCCTAGCCAACATAAAAGCGGTTTACCTTTTCCTTGTACAAATATTTGCCCATTTTCAAATTGCACTTAAATCAGATCCAACTTCGTCTGTGTATAAAACTGATACAACCTCAGAAGTCTGCTTAAGACATTATCCAAAAGGTAAAACAAGGCAACTCAGAGATGTTATGCTTTTGTCACAGATTTATACCGACTTAGGGTTGATGTAATGTCCTTTACTGCGAAGTGTATTGAGCTGTCTTTTACTGCAAAGCGTATTGAGCTGTCTTTTACTGCAAAGTGTATTGAGCTGTTCAAATGCATTTTAAATACAGTATCATTCATTGTATAAAGTTGTTTTGCTAATTGAGTTCAGTTTGATGCTGATTGATCTAGCTCACCTGAACAGCTAGGTGTCATTCCATATTGAAGCAGGACAGAATTATGCATCTAAGTGTATATGTCAAGGTAAAGACATCACTTGTTCCTTGCGCTGTAGTGTTGTCAAAGTAAAAGTTTCACTTGCTAGTTTTGAGATACAGGCAAGTCTATTTGCTAGTTTATATAGCAAATATAACAATTCAAATGCTTTATGTTGACCAAATCCGTCTATACAGCTATTGAATGGCTGGTGCCACGTGTCAAAACTCTATTGAAGAACACCAAAGTAAACAGAACCGGCATAACCTCCATAGCATTTAAATCAGTGTTTTATGTTGGGTGTCATGTAGAGGAACTTCAAGGTGTGTAATTCAGCCTCATAACAACACTCAACCTCCCGTCCTGGTCAGTTTCTGAAAGACACTAATTCAAGATTCATTATTTTGCAAAAGATTCAACGCCAAATTCATCCGTTGCGTGCGACATATGGTGCATATATACGGAATAACACTTTTGTAACCAGATTACAACAATCTTTAAAAAACAAACCGAGACTGGCAAAAAAGGGTGAAAGAAACAGATTTTGCTCACTATTACTACTACAGTAAACAACCAATGTTTTACAGCTGACAAGAGTCAAATACAGATGGAATGTGTATTGATTGGGGGGGTGACTATGGTTCCAACATTAATCCCTGCCTCCCATGTCTCAGTCAAAATGTATTTTCCCAGTAGGACCAAGTGATTTGACTGTCCCTAATCCTATGATTGGGAGTGGGGGGAGAGCAGCACCTTGAAGTGCCTCCGCAAGAGAGAGATGAGAGCACAGAGAGGGGGGGGGCCTGCCTTAGTGATGGCACGGTGGTGGGGACACACACACATGGAAATCAGCAAAAAGCACACTGAAGGTTAGGAAAAATACTACAAGTCTTTATTGGAAAATATTAGTATGTGTGGCACTGTGTGATAATAGTAATAATAATATAACTACATGCAAATAAAGACCAAAGGCAAGGCCTGACCATGCTCTGTAGGGTTAACAGAACAGAAGCAGCATCCAATGAGTAGATGTGTATGCTACAGCACATTTCAGTACAGCAGGGACATCTCTACACCAAGATTACGTTGGAATCTGCTGTTCAATGTGAAAACATAAAAGTAATAAAAAATGATCATGCATTAGGTTCTAATACAAGAACATAAGGTAGAGAAACCACAACCAAAGAATAAAGACATTTTGATTCTAAAAGGAGTTCTACAGCAGTGCAGGATATACACATCCTGTAAAATGGATAGCATTCTGTGGATGTGTTGAGACTGGGGAATTTAGCATAACTGTGGATCACAAAAGGAATATTAAAAAGCAAGTCTTGAAGATTCGCTGTGACAGACTAAATGGGTTTATTCAATTAGATGAGACAAGGGCTCGTACACACATATAGGATTATGGCTGGCCGTTTAGCCACCAGAACAGGTGCATGGACCATCAAAGGTGGCAATTTAGGATCATTTGGGGAAAGGGCATGCAAAATCGAATGCAGATTTATTCGCATCCAGTTGTCCAATTGGTTATTTGTGATTAGGATGATAGCATTTGGAAGGGGGAATGAATGTGATGCGTTTCAAACAGGCCACCAGGTCCAATTGACAAATGCAAGTTGGTACAATGCACCTTAGATTCAAGAGGGATGACTGGAGACAGCTATCCACAAGTTCGATCAAGCCGGGCTATAATCTAATCGAGGGGCCAAGGGGTCTAAACGTATCCACTTTACAGAAATTTACAGCAGAATGTAGTCTATCCACACTGAATGGGAGAATCACAATGACATTTTGTAGTAATAGGTCTAAGGCTACAATGGGTTATTTACTAAAGAGCAACATGACAGTTTAAATAAAGACAAAACTGTTTTCTAGAGAAGGTGTTATTCTTTAGTTTGTTACACAGAAGGATACGGTATGAGTGGGAGAACTCGGGTTTTAATGCCAATGTCGTCTTCAGATGGAAATAGGAAATGAGGAAGAAGGGGTTCACAATACAGCTAGATGCAGAGAACAGGCAGAGGCTACGGCAGACAGCAGCAGATGATCGTTAGCAACACAATGGAAGGGGACAAAGGTCTGAGAAATGCGGAATGTAGCGCCAGCCTCGATACTATGGAACAGGAAAAAAGAACACAAATAAAAGCACAATGAAATCATTGGTGCTAATGCATGTCTCAAAATGCACGTTCATATGATTATTATTACATGATTAGTATAGCCTTTTACTGCATATCGAGGATGTTACTTATTTTGGCCGCTTTGGCTAGTATGGTGTTTGCAATCGAGCGAAACAAAAGGCAATCAGTTGTGCTCGTGTTTTTCCTGAAATATATAACGTTAGCTTGATAGCTCAAAACTAGACATAGGGTTTGGTTTCGGGTTTGAGAGAAGAAAAAAACAATTTACAAAACTACGGGATAGCGTTTCTGACCGTACTATAGTTGACTAAGAAAACGCGTCACTAGACTGCAGTGCATTTTAAAACGCCGAACGTCAGCCAACCAGCTCAGATTGATTGAACGTGGCAGTCGTTTTCGGGAGTTAATTGCATAATGAAAAATGTATATAAATGAGGGATTTAGTAAGCCGATTTAAAGTACAGTCTCTGCCAATAACATTAAGCTACCTACACCAAATAGTTCGCTGAAGTCAACTAATCCCACACAGCACACACTAACACGATATTGTCACTCGCCAAAAACCAATACATAAGGATAAACAATTGATGCCACTAATGTGATGTTCGCTAACCAGCTGCTCGACCAGAGTAAATACAACAGCCAGTTAATGTATTAGTCGACGGTGTAAAACATACATTTACAGTTAGAGTACTGTAGGCCAAATTGGTAGAAACGACTCCGCTAGTTATATCCTACTGTACTGTTAGTAAGAAAATTGATTATTCTACTGATGGTCCTTGCGCGTCTATCAGCCTAATAGTCAAGGCTGGCTCAGCCAGGGTGGCCCATACCACAAACTAGCGGTGTTGGCTGGCGAGCTGCCATTTTGCGTCGTTAGTTAGCTTGACAGGATAACGTTTGGCTTTGACAATAAGAATTGCAAGCTAGAAAGGATTGCAAACATTTCGCATTCGTTAGTTACATCAGATACACAAGTTTGATTATTTCGTTTGATCCTGTTCGATTAGTTACAACCTTTAACGTTACTGCAAACCCAGATTTTAGTCGCTCGAGCGAAGTTGAGCTAGCAGGCTGGCTAGCTAAGCAGCTAACGTTAGCTGGCTGGCGAGCATTTTTAGCTTGGCCTCTGGCACTGCAGATGGCAGCTGGCTTTAATATTTACATCGTACAGGAACGAGAAAATACCTAAAACATTTACATAATAAATACATAACTTTACCTCTATTTCTTACAGAGCCAAATACGGGAAGAACCAAATATCCGACATGTACTAACACCATCCTGGGTCCTTTGTTGTATCGCTAGCCTGTGAGACAGATGGTCCATGGAAATGGTCCCTTCCAATCCCTGCACATTCAAACGGACAGGCTGCTCAGCTGCCTGGCATACAAAGACAGAACGAACCAATCAATGAACACCTCTCTTAGTAAGCCTCTTCCTGTGGCACACGGGACAGCCAATCAAATCAGCGACTTGCGTTTTGCGAATTACAAAGAGGTGGTAATGTCCGTCTTCTGGACATCTACTCAAGTCAAAATCAGGCTCAGATCCATCCAGTGTTGCATATCATTGAATTTCATTCATACCAATACACGATGCTGCTAAAAATGTACACAATATGTCACATATGTACTCCAGGACATTTTTTTGTTGAAGGCCTATTATTTGAAAGAAGGATATTGTCATGCCATGTGTCCTGGCTAGACTCTCCAGTCTGCACCACCAGAGTTAAGACAGGAGCTGAGCAAGTCTGACATGGGAACAGATGGAGAGGGGAGGTAGAGGGGGTCACTAAACTCAATCATTCTCTACTCAGTGGCAACCCTTATACAGTCTAGCCTACCCACCACTATAATCCCCTATGGTCTTGCACAAAGGACCCTGAGCTCTATACTGCACCCCCGCGGTCTGACTGTCGATGCCTTTATGGAGGTCATGCTCCAGCCACAGATATAACCTAATTTACCTTTTAGTTTCATATCATATATCATACTGAGAGACTGACCAACACTCTGACATCCCCACTATCAAATTGACCCTTTACTTAGTGTGACAAGTAATCACTACGGTCATATTGATCAAATCAGGAGAAAAGAAATGGAAAACCATTCCTATGCATTGTTGACACCAGTTGAGAGATTTGGTTAATTTTGGTACAAAATATGAATTTTCAGACACAAAGAGCGTTTACACTGATCTCGAAAGTCTGATAGCTATGTGATGGGGCTTTTATTGCCATCTTTGGATAATAAAAGGATATTCCTGCACACAGAGTAACTTCTGCATTTATTTGCAGAGTCAAGCAAGTACGTGGAGGAAATATTTGTTTAATATTGTGTGTAGGCTACGATCGTTGGTTTGTGAAATTAATTGCAAACTCAATGCAGTGACAGCTCGGTCGTCCTCCAGCAGGCAGCAGTTAGCTGAAATTAAGTCAACACCATTTTCATGCCTATGACATGGCGGGGTAGGGGAAGGTAAATGGTGACATGCAATATAAACCTGTGGATTGTTTACAACATATTGAATAACCTAGTATTTTACCATTAATTTCAAGGACTCGCTTACTGGTACTTAACGATGGTCCTTACCTCTGTGCACATTTCGTTTTGATTTCTGCTAGGACAGGGCCCTCTGGTGGTCAAGTGTGTACTCTACAATCACAGACATAATTTCAATGAAAACGGCACGAACCAACGGCTACTCAGATATCCAATCACCTTCAGAGTTCCCTAAAATACCAGAACATAACAATTTAATTTATTTTTTAGGCTAGTAATATATCTATTAGCAATTGTTCTACTCACCAATGACAAGGGGACTAGCCATGGGAATTAGCATACAGCTGTAGTGGTGGCCTCAGGATTAACAGAGATGGCAGAAGGGCTCCGTGGTTGAGGTTAGGATAGGCAGATTACACAGCTCTGGTCCCCCTTGCCTGACCTCTGACCCTGTCCCTTTGTGGGTGAGGGGTCATATTGTTCATGAAGAGAGGGAGTCCTCTGTGCTGTTGGGGTACTGAAGAAGGGAAACACTGCTCTACACAGATATTGAATCAGAGACAAGTAATAAGTGAAGCAGAAACATCCCTTTGTCACTCTGATAAGGCAAAGACACTGACAAACCCAACAGTACATTGTGATTTTTATTTTATGTAATTCCCACCACCAACACAGTCCTTAAATAATACTTTATTTAGTTTTAAAATAGTTTCCTTTTTGTTCTACAGACATCATTTCAAAGAAGTCCAGGACTTGCAAAATATTAACTCTCATTTCTTGTTAATTTAAAATAATGACAGTAAAATGAATTAAACAGAACAAAAGGGTTAAATTACTGAGAGCGGGCTGAAACAATGTTCGACTTGAGGACAAAAATGTAACAATGGTATGCGCAACCATACCCGAGTGATGCTGCCCGAGTTTCTTACAGAAAGCAATCCAGTAAGCCTAAAAGGTATGAGCAATGTCTTAACTGACAAACAATAATCATAATGAAGAGCTACACAACAAGAATGGGCTTAGCGATGTTGCATGCAAGAGAATAGGTCTGGAATAAAAAAGGTACATTTCAGTGCTAGCTGCATGCAGTGGAGAAAACTGGCCAGTTAGAAACCGTCATGGTGGAAACTAAATTCCAACATAATCATGTCATCATCTAAATTACACAGTATTTTTCTCTGGAAGGAGGGTGATAACACATTCAAGTTGAAATCAACTAAACAACTTAAGAATAAATTCATAGACCTCAAAATAATTTAATACATGCAAAGGGAAATAAAAGCTGTCAAAAGCTTAAACATCACAAGTCTGTAAGGATTTGAAGTCTTTCGTTGACAAAAATTTGATTAGACTTTGGTTCAGTTCCTGGTGTCGAGAACTTTTCCCTTTCAGTGACCAGCAGGAGTGAATTAAATGCTTCAATATAAACCTTCAATATATGAGGGAAAGATAGAGACCAAGAGGTTAATGCAGTTCAAATGGATGTGATGTTTCATACCAGATCATTGGTAAAAACTAACGAGGCGTGGTTGCAGTCTCACCAAGCCTGAAGTACTGCATGAGTACACAATAAACAGGAGAACCAGGTAGTCCTGAGGAATCAGGGTTAAAACAATTCGTACATTAAATAGGTATCTCTATAAAGCCCCCAAATGGGCACAACACTCACCAGTACTTTCCTTGTTAATATCTACGTCGTAAATTCACATCTATTATTAAAATAACATTTTTGTAGAGGCGGCAAAATCCGCCACACTTTAACGTAAGAGAATATACATGACTCTGAAAGAAAATAGTTCACATTCCAAGGCATTCAGGCAATCTTTGCTTTTTAATGTTCAATGGAAGATACATTTCCTCAGATGTCAGAAGGGGGTCTCGAAAAGTTAGGAGGAGGGATATCTCACTCACACTGATACACATACACACAATCCACATAAGTGCATCAAGTTAGCACTGCAGGGTCATACAGTCTACCAGAATGACACCTGGGACACTTTCAGACTGTTCTCCATAGCAACGGGCTGGCTCAACAGCCAGCAGACCTGTCTTACAGTAACAGTACTGTACATAACCTGCTATGTCAGAGAGCTGCAGCAACTGTTTAAGTACAAACAGGACTGCAGCACTCATCTTGTCCTGTGTGTCTGACCACTAGCTACTCAAAGAGAAAGACAGGAACTGAACATAGACCAGTGATGCTGTTTGTTTCCTTGAATAGATAGAAAAAAAATAGCAAGCATCTAGATAGCTTAGAACTTGATTTAGCTATGGTCTTAAAGGCATCGAGTCACTAACAGCACAGTTATCAATAGTATAATTTAAACATAATTGACTATATTTTTGTAAGCGAAGTAAGGTAAAATCAACATTATTACGGTAGTTTGACCAGTGAGAGTGTGGAGCCAGTGGTCAAATCTTAACATACTAACACCTAAAAAAAGTGACTCTTATCGAGATGTATGAATCAGGTCAAGCCACCCTGTCACAGGCCGGCGGATCATGCTGTAGAAAGTGTACCAGTTGCCATTTAGTATAAACTGAAAGCCCAGTCCAGTCAGTCGGAGAATAGGTCACCAGTCTGTAGTGCAGCAGGTTCAAGCCACTGATCCTGCCCCGCCCTCATGCAGCAGCTTTTAAGTATTGTTACAGCTAGCGGACAGAACACAAAGTGCCTACCTACGTACGCACGACAGTCTCAGGGATGAATGAGGTACAGGACAGGGAGAATATTGCTATGTGTTTTACTATAAAACATCTCTATGGTTCCACCTGCTCTAGTGTCTTGCCCTCCTGATTATTATATATTTTTAAAAAACGAACAGGAATTACCTTAGTTAAAATAGCTTTTGATACACAGTAGGTTATAAACAAACAGCACTCAGCAAGAAGAGAAGAGTCCATGGGGCTGCATCTCAAGACACCCTATTCCCTATATAGCACACTTCTTTTGACCAAATAGGGTGTCATTCGAGACACAGCCCATGAGTCACAGGTGGTGGCTGTAATACTCAGGAAGGGCTTCCGCCGTGGTGGGGGAGGAGGAGGAGAGGGGTGTAAGGAAGTCTTCAGCGCACAAGTTGCTCAAAGTAGGAATTTGTGTCTAGTATCCTCATCCAGAGTGAGGTCCACTACCTCTGGAGGGGACACCCAGTTGGGCTGGGAGGACACGGTAGTCCAGAGCTGGGAGGATTGCCTTGTGCTGTTGTTGAAGTGCTCCCCTGAGTTGGGCTTCCAGGCAGAGGACAGGCTCTGGATCACTCCGGCCCTGGGATGGGCACATCTGTTAAGAGAAGCAGCACAATAACACAACAAGGACATTAGAGCAACGTAAGATAAATATTTGGGCAACAACATTACACTGAGGATTTGGTAAGTGCAAACTATGCACTATGCATACCAATTTGTAAGTCGCTCTGGATAAGAGCGTCTGCTAAATGACTTAAATGTAAATGTAATGCATTGCATTTCACCAGTTACTTGACGTTGTCACACAGTAAAACTATAATGACAGTTTTGTTGCAGCAATAAAACAGTCGCATGACCATGATTCTCAAATGAACACGTTTCAGAGAAACACCATATAACGATTACAGTTTCGTAGTGTTTGCAGTGCAGGCAGATGTGACCTCAGTGTGTGTTGTAAGTTATGCTTTCTGAACTCACCTTGCGTTTTCTTGCACTCCTACTATTTCTACCTCACTGTCTGAGGAGGGGATGTTGATGTGGCCCTTGTGCTGAGGGGGTTCCCTGTGGGCCAGTTCTGCCTCCATGTGACCTGCAACACAACAATGCAACACACTTTGGAATGCAAATGGACATGTAGAGCTTTGCACCCCAGTAAAACTAATACAGAAAATTAATTGTGAAGTTAGGGGAGACTGAAATTATACAGTTCACACACCTCTTCTGGAAGTCTAATGGACACGAATATCAGGTTCACTCTAAATTGCAGTCGATCTATGTCAATTTATACTGAACAAAAATATAAACGCAACATGTAAAGTGCTGGTCCCATGTTTCCTGAGCTGAAATAAAAGAGCTCAGAAATAATTTCCATGTGCAAAAAAAGCTTACTTCGCTCAAATTTTGTGGACAAACTTGTTTACATCCCTGTTAGTGAGCATTTCTCCTTTGCCAAGATAATCCATCCACTTGACAGGTGAGGCATATCAAGAAGCTGATAAAACAGCATGATAATCACAAAGTTGCACCTTGTGCTTGGGACAATAAAAGGCCACTCTAAAATGTCCTGTTTAGTCACACAATCCAATTTATTTATAAAGCTCTTCTAGCAATGCAGGTGTAGAATGCACAATGCTACAGATGTGCACAATGCCACAGATGTCTCAAGTTGAGGGAGCATGCAATTGGCATGCTGACTGCAGGAATGTCCATCAGAACTGTTGCCAGATAGTTGAATGTTGATTTCTCTACTAGAGAAATTGGCAGTGACGTCCAACCGGCCTCATAACCACAGACCATTTGTAACCACGCCAGCCTAGGACCTCCACACCCAGCTTCTTCACCTGCGGGATCATCTGAAACCAACCACTCGGACAGCTGATGTGGGGAAAATCTAATTCTGATTGGCTGGGACTGGCTCCCCAGTGGCTGGGTCTAGCTCCCCCTCCCATCGTTGGCCCACCCATGGCTGCGCCCTTGCCCAGTCACATGAAATCCATAGATTAGGGAATTCATTAATTTATATTGACTGATTTCATACGAACTGTAACTCAGTAAAATCGTTAAAATTGTTGCATGTCGCATTTATATTTTTGTTCAGTATACAGCTATGTCAATTGACTAACTGAATTGCTATGAAATACATGTACAGCAAGACGAAAAAGAAAAAGGAAACCTCAAAAAGAAAAACAGCATTTGCAGCACCAGAAAGGAAAAGACAAGCAGATAGATGGTGTCATTTCTCCTTCAAACTCCAAAAGATCTCCCCTTTCCAACCTTCGGAGCACAGTACAACATGTTATATTCAACCGTATCCATGTCATGGAGCTTGAGATGGAAGAAATTACATCATTATGACAATATTACCAGGACTTCATCTCAGAGAGTTTGGTTCCAATCACTACTTGTTGCCCTAAACAATCTTCTTGTGCCTGTCAAACTGTCTGCGGATTATACAGGAAGTCATCCCAGAGAGGGTGGAAATTTCAGTGTGATATAGCGAGTTTGTAACTGACCTGCTGAGAGAGAGCACAGATGCTGTACTCTTACTGTCCCAGAGTTTGCTCCCATATCCTGGTCCCTGTGTGTTTTTAGCCTTTCATGTGTTATCACGGTTGTCCGGCGCAGGCACACTCTCTCCACAGTCACACTTAAGCTCTCCTGGTTAGAATCAGTGTCCGAAATATCATAGTGGCCCACTACAGGAGGCCCCTCTGTAGGAACAACAGAAAACACTTCATTAATCAAATCACGGTCTCTCAGGTCTCACGTTAGCAGACTTCAGTGTTTGCAGCAGACGTAGCTACCTCCATGAGCACAAATGCATTCTTTGCCATTTGCCCTGTGAAAAGGTTACAACCCCACTGACAATATAAGTGTTGCTTGCAGCACCCCATAGCAGATTATGTAACGGTACACAAAACTTTAGCAGAGCAGTTTGTAGGTCTAGAGCTGACTGTTTGTAGGTCTAGTATAACAGCGCACGATAGGATTTCAGACATGGAATGACTGAGTGGATCAGATACATCATCAAAACCCACATTCTACAACTTCCAATATTTTAATTAATGATCTTGACTGCTTAATGCCACCTGTCATGCGCGGTAATGAATGACCATGCGTTTCAGTTGTAAATATTTTTGTTGCTAGACAATTAACAAGTTAGTAATAATTTAACTATTCAACCTAAATAATTGCCTTTGTTTTGCTCAGCTGTAAATGTAGGGTTTGGTTTTAGGAGTGGGGGGACATAACCTGGCAGGTTTCTTTTTGGGCCTCTAAAGCTCATTTCCTGCATTTTTATACAATCCAATATGCCAGCTCTAGAACAAAAAGTAAGCAAAATTGCCCAAAGTCATCAAGCTAGGTAAGAGAACATTAAACATTTTTAAGTGATTAATAAGACTGAATTAGATCAAAGGTAATTCAATAATAAATATTGGGTTGCACCTTTAACCAATAGCCTAACAACTTATCATCTCTAGAAAAAAAAAGAGACTTGATTCTCTTTATTAGGCATCCTCTATATCAAATTTCAGCCAGACTGACCAGCCAGCCCCATCTGCCTGCACACTCGATCTCCACCAGTCTAGTCAATAACTCAACTCTCCCAACACAAGTTCCCATCTTTATTTTTTTTTGTTCCCAAGTGAAAAGGTAAAAAAAAAGCACATACACCTCAAATATACTTTAACAACCAGAACCAGCAAATTCTCCAAATAATTAATCTCATAGGCCTAATAGTACGAGAGCTCTTTTTACATCATTTTTTGCACATAATAAAGCAATCCACCACCCTGCAGCACCTCAACCCAACACATCCCACTAAGGGTTAGGATCTTAGTGAAACATTAATTATTGGTTTAGGGTGTTTTAGGTCAAGGCCAACGTGACAACCCACAGGATGGTAGATACCCAGGGCCAGGGCTGAGCAATCCAGCAGCTAGGGATTGCCGAAATAGGTATCTTCCATGACGTGGGCACGTTTTCAATACAGACTCCTTTAGTTGTACTGTATTCCATACAAGTAATCCAGACCTCATGAAAGTTGCCCAGTATACCCTTAATCTTGTAATACATTTCTGGTTACACTGTTTCTTCAGATGGTCTCCAGTATCAACATTTCTAAGCAAAAAAACTAAACTAAACAAAAAAAACAGGGAGATGGGAGAATCTGTAGACATGCTGAGATAAAAGATCATACTCTTTTGCCAGAATTCAGCCAGCCTTCACAAGACCATAACATATGCAAATATGTCCCCTTTTGTGTTTACATCTCCAGCAGAGGAATGACATTTCTGAGTGCATGTAATTCAGTTTCACTGGCATATATTACATTCTAAGGATGGTCTTAAACTGCAGTAATCTATGACTGAGACGATATACACATGACTGGGCATTCAAACACATCTGTATGCATTCATCATCATCAATAGCTTCTACCAGGTCTTCTTCACATTTTTGTTTTACATGTTTTGTGTCATCGGGAAAAGCCTCTAATACCCCTTGACCAGTTTGTAAAACAACTTATGGTTTGTCATGCCGCCTAAAAAATATAAGCATCTGGCGTGTTCAGGGTTTGCTTCACAGAGAAAATAAAAGTGTTGCGTTCACCTCAGATCCGTCACAGACTGGTCTTCCTTGGCTAACTGACCCTGTGGAAACCCCTGTCACCATGGGGCGGCAGGGTAACCTAGTGGTTAGAGCGTTGGACTAGTAACTGAAATGTTGCAAGTTCTAATCCCCGAGCTGACAAGGTACAAATCTGTCGTTCTGCCCCTGAACTGGCAGTTAACCCACTGTTCCTAGGCCGTCATTGAAAATAAGATTTTGTTCTTAACTGACTTGCCTAGAAAAATAAAGGTAAAATTAAAAATTAAATCTGATCCTCTTAAATTGAGGCATGACAAAGAATTACTTTGGTGTACATTTATACATAATTTTATCCAAAAATAGAATCAAAATGGTTCAATAATTGAAAATGACCATTATTCCCAGATCCCAGACTGTAGCTTTAAGCTGCTGTCTTGTAGCTACTGTAGGTCTACCCATCAAGTCAAGATGGAACGTTGTATCATTCACTGATATTGTTATATACTGTAAAATTCCCCTGAACTCTATAGACTGGTCTTGCCTGGCTGTCTGACCCTGATGGAACCCGTCACCACCTAATCCTGCACTAGAGGGCTGCATTCCCGCGGGATCCGACAGAGATCATTGCAGCACGGTCAGCGGGCAGTCCGAGACTGCTTTGAGATGAAAATGTACAGAACAAAAACATAAAAACGCAACAATTTCAAAGATTTTACTGAGTTACAGTTCATACAGTGCCTTCGGAAAGTATTCAGACTCCTGGACTTTTTCCACATTGTTATGTGACAGCCATATTCTAAAATGAATAACATTTATTTTATTTTTTATTTTAAATACCTCATTTACGTAAGTATTCAGACCAGTTGCTATGAGACTCGAAATTGAGCTCAGGTGCATCCTGTTTCCACTAATCATCCTTGAGATATTTCTACAACTTGGGAGTCCATCTGCGGTTGATTCAATTAATTGGACATTATTGAGAAAGGCACACACCTGTCTATATAAGGTGACACAGTTGACAGTGCATGTCAGAGCAAAAACCAAGCCACAATGTCAAAGGAATTGTCCGTAGAGCTCCAAGACAGGATTGTGTCGTGAACAGATCTGGGGAAGGGTACCAAAAAATGCCTGCAGCATTTTCCCCAAGAACACAGTAGCCTCCATTATTCTTAAATGGAAGAATCTTGGAACCACCATGACTCTTGCTAGAGCTGGTTGCCCGGCCAAACAAAGCAATCGGGGGAGAAGGGCCTTGGTCAGGGAGGTGACCAAGAACCCGATGGTGACACTGACAGAGCTCCAGAGTTGCTCTGTGGGAATGGGAGAACATTCCAGAAGGAAGGGGAACCTCCCAGAAGGACAACCATCTCTGCAGCACTCAACCAAACCAGGCCTTTATGGTAGAGTGGCCAGATGGAAGCCACTCCTCAGTAAAAGGCACGATAGCCCACTGAGTTTGCCAAAAGGCACCTAAAGGACTCTGATCTGATGAAACCAAGATTGAACTCTTTGGCCTGAATGCCATGCATCACATCTGGTGGAAACCAGGCCCCGCTCATCACCTGGCCAATACCAGCCCTACGGTAAAGCATGGTGGGGTTGTTTTTCAGATGCAGGAGACCAGTCAGGATTGAGGGAAAGATGAACGGAGCAAAGTACAGAGATCCTTAATGAAAATCTGCTCCAGAACGCTCAGGACCTCAGACTGGGGCGAAGGTTCACCTTCCAACAGGACATATCTAAGCACATATCCAAGACAACGCAGGAGTGGCATTGGGACAAGTCTCTGAATATCCTTGAGTGGCCGAGCCAGAGCCCGGACTTGAATCCGATTGAAGATCTCTGGAGAGAGCTGAAAATAGCTGTGCAGAGACACTCCCCATCCAACCTGACAGAGCTTGACAGGATCTGAAGAGGATGTTGTTTTTTTAAGTACTTTTTGCTTCATCATTATGGGGTATTGTGTGTAGACAGAATTATTTATTTTTTTAAATACAAAAATTAGAAGAAGGCTGTAACCTAACAATGTGAAGGGGTCTGAATACTTTCCAAGTGCACTGTGTTTTATATAAACACTACCTTTCAAAAGTTTTAGAAAACCTAATTCAAGAGTTTCTATATTTTTACTATTTTCTACATTGTAGAATAATAGCGAAGACATCAAAATTAATGCAACACATATGGACTCATGTAGTGTTAAACAAATCAAAATATATATGTTATATTTGAGATTCTTCAAATAGACAGACCAGGTGTGCAAAGCCGTCAAGGCAAAGGGTGGCTATGTCATGGAAAGAGCATGTGTCCTTCATGTTTTGTACACATACATTCTTTATTAAAAACTTTGAGGGGGCCAAAATAAAATCACTCCCACCTGTTGTCGATCCCTGTTGTAATAGGAATCTCGGCTGCTTAATTTGTGAGTGCAGACAGCGCCGTATGGGAGTCAAGTCAAGGAAAAGGGCACCAGGTTCACAGCAGATGCCAGGCACTCCAAAGGATAAGGGCCCAGAGTTTTCCTGGCTGATCAGAATCACAGGGTCAGGAACAACTCTTGGCCCTCCCTATAACTAGGCCTAATGAAGATAAAAATGACTAA
Organism: Oncorhynchus masou masou; assembly: GCF_036934945.1. Classification (NCBI taxonomy): domain Eukaryota; kingdom Metazoa; phylum Chordata; class Actinopteri; order Salmoniformes; family Salmonidae; genus Oncorhynchus; species Oncorhynchus masou. The sequence goes on from NC_088219.1 coordinate 31,164,389, forward strand.
TATAAACCAAGATTCTCACTTTCTTAATCATACCTGTCCTCAATGGAGAATAACCATAAAGGTATTTGATGTACTTGTAAAACTGGGCTCGCTCTCGCTCTCCAGTGAGATGCTGACATGATACAATACTGTGGTAAACAAATAGAAGACAATTTACAGTACTGTGATCCATACCAGACAATAAGGCAAACCAAATATATCAAATGAACTGTGCACCATGAAATTAAAGGCAGGCGATGGAAGGTGGACAAAGTCTTGTTAACATAAAAGGTAAAAAAAAAAAATGTATCAAAGACTGTCAATCACTACAATTCATGAGCATATGAACACATATTTGACACTGACATACAGCGAAGATCACAAGCAAACAGTAAGAAATTGATGCAGTTAAAACCATGTGGAATTGATGAAGTCGCTATATTCCACAGTACATTTTGATCTGCAAATTGCGATACACCAAAAGATACAGCCCAACTGAATATGCTTCCAGATTTGTTCCTTTAGCTGTCCCGAATGTGTAGTGTTTTAAGAAGTTCTCTTCTTTTTTACCCCCCTTTTTCAATCTTGTCTTATCACTGCAACTCCCCAACGGTCTCGGGAGAGGAGAAGGTGGAGTCACGCGTCCTCGGAAACGTGACCCGCCTAACCGCTCTTCTTAACACCCACCAGCTTAACCGGAAGCCAGCTGCACCAATGTGTCGGAGAAAACACCGTTCCACTGGTGACCGGGGGTCAGCATTAGACCGCTGAGCCCAATGGGAGGCCCCATCTTTATTATTTTACAAGAAACTGGAGAAGGTTGTTCAGACTCAAGCAACAGGATCTGAACCAGAAAAAGCCACGTTGTCACCTGTATCTTATGTAGGCCGATATAGGAACCAGTAAACAAACATACGCTTTACCACTCTGGAACCCAAACTCTGTCGGGTTAGTGTGAAACCTGGTTTCAGTTTGGCTATATCACCGCCTGGTACGGCAACTGCTCCGCCCACAACCGTAAGGCTCTCCAGAGGGTAGTGAGGTCTGCACAACGTATCACCGGGGGCAAACTACCTGCCCTCCAGGACACCTACACCACCCGATGTTACAGGAAGGCCATAAAGATCATCAAGGACAACACCCACCCGAGCCACTGCCTGTTCACCCTGCTATCATCCAGAAGGCGAGGTCAGTACAGGTGCATCAAAGCTGGGACCGAGAGACTGAAAAACAGCTTCTATCTCAAGACCATCAGACTGTTAAACAGCAAACACTAACATTGAGTGGCTGCTGCCAACACACTGACTCAACTCCAGCCACTTCAATAATGGGAATTGATGGGAAAGGATGTAAAATATCACTAGCCACTTTAAACAATGCTACCTAATATAATGTTTACATACCCTACATTATTCATCTCATATGTATACGTATATACTGTACTCTATATCATCTACTGCATCCTTATGTAATACATGTATCACTAGCCACTTTAACTATGCCACTTTGTTTACATACTCATCTCATATGTATATACTGTACTCGATACCATCTACTGTATCTTGCCTATGCTGTTCTGCACCATTACTCATTCATATCTTTATGTACATATTCTGTATCCCCTTACACTGTGTATAAGATATTAGTTTTGGAATTGTTAGTTAGATCACTTGTTGGTTATTACTGCATTGTCGGAACTGGAAGCACAAGCATTTCGCTACACTCGCATTAACATCTGCTAACCATGTGTATGTGACAAATAAAATTTGATTTGATTTAATACAAGTATTATCAATATAACTACTTGTCTAAAAAAGGCTGCGTTTGCATCAAGCACAGGCCAGGTTGGCAGACAAACACACAACCAACACCTAACTACTAGGGCCGGGACTATACCAGTATTGCGTTAGTATCGTGGCAAGGAAACAAAAAACAAAGCAGATTTAACATTTAGGAAAACAGCCCTAAGGTCAGAAACAAACATTATGTTGTCATCCAGCTATAGCACAGAATATTCTATCTACAGCAGTTTTTTAAAGGACCAAAGAGTTTGATCTGCTTCGTGTTATTTTTTTACCATGGAAAAAAATATTGTGATACAGGTATCGTTCCCACCCTACTAACCACTATGAGGATATGAAAATAATAATATTGATATTTTATCTCTTGTTCAACTCAAAAGATAACACATCTAAGGCCCACAATCTGCACAAAATAAATAAATAAATGTTTCTCTCAACTGCTATCACTGTATTAGGCCTAATCTTTCACAGTATCAGTGCCACCACAACAGCTGTTCAGGTGAAAAGAGACATCCACTCTACCTACATATAAAAGTTTGACAACGTTCTGAGTTGGACATCCAAATTCAAATCCAAATTCAAGCGCTCCCCATATGGGGCAGTGGGTATATTGCGTTAAGAATATAATTCTCTCCAGAATGTTTACGGTTAGTAGAGCAGTATTTAATCAATTACAAATCCTAACCTAGTGGCTGTTGCTCTGAGTAAAATGGCAGTATGATATTCCTCACAACGTCCTCATTCCCAGCATGAATTCAGTATGTCAAGGCACATGCTATGAAGCAGCTCCCTGCCTAATTGGTTGTCTGGGGTGCTGTAATGCACGTTTTTGTGCGAACTGACACAGTGTGTGTGTGTGTGTGTGTGTGTGTGTTAGCTGGTAAACATGTATACTTTTGTAATAGGCCATACTGCAAGCAATACAATGAGAGCCCTGACTTGACAGTCTCTGTCGATAAAATATGCATTGTCCGTGTCAATGATGCATGTTATGCAGTACAAACAAGTAATTTGGCTCCGTTGAGTTGTTTAAAACGCATTAAGAGATTTCACATGGATTCAGTGCAGTGAATCACAGTGATTCAATTTCTGCAGGCATGGAGAATTTTAGAGTGCCATTCAAATGTAATCACCTGTTTCTAACTGCGGTTGATTGTGTTGTTTTTGTACTTGTACAGTCTTTATGTAAAAACACAGGCAATGCCATGCTCTCCGGGTTAACTAGAATGGAATACTGCACATAATGTACTTTCAGTAGAATTGGTGGCTTGGTGACTAAAATCAACGAAAACATTTGAAATCAGATAAGCACATCTGCAATCATCACTGTGTGCGTGATGGTAATGGAACTTTATCCATTTGGGAAATACAGCACTAATGCAGTCCATGAGTCAAACAAGCCCATCTATACTTTCAATAGCTTGGGGTCAGAAATGTTGGGTGGCCATTTTGGGTGGCCACTGGCACTACGTCACGCAGGACTTTGTTGTTGAGGGGATCGGGGGACATGCTGCTCATGGTGATGTTCTCCTGGGCCAACATGTATGCCGCCATTGTCTCCTGCGACTCTGACGAGGGAAGGAAGGAGCTGGGCAGTGACAGGCGTGGCGCCCTGTGACGGTGCCGCACAGGGGCGTCGCTCGAGTGAATGGATGAGTCGCCGCTGTTGTCCGAGTCGAGGCGCGTCAGCTTCTCCATCCAGACGCGGAAGCGCTCCTCGGTCTGCTGCTGCATCACGGCGAAGCGAGCCATGGCCTCCTCCAGCACGCTGCCAATGCTGTTCCTGTCCCACGAGCCACCGCTGTCCAACAGGCCCTGAATCTGAGCGCTCACTCCGGAACCCTCCGCTGCACAGCAGAAGCCAGCTTTAAAGACATTGAGGCCAAAGCCATAACAAACACAGTAGTACTTTTCATGTACGCTGGTGGACTGTTTTTGTTTGTTTGATAAAAAATGACAAATTACAAGTTTTGTTGACGTGCAGATCGACGTTTTCATGCTGATGACGGACTACGTTTTCATGCAGTTGTAGCAGTCAGGTCTGTGTAGGGAATGCAGTAATGGTTGATAACATGGAGTTCGACAGATCCATTCCGGACAGAAATTGGTGTTTTAGGAGATTGAGTTGCTGTACCTCTTCATTGAAAGTGTTTACTGAAGATTAACCGTCTATAGTTTTGGCAATAAGATAAAGAAACTAACTACACGCACGGTACAATTACAGCATACAATAATTAAAGATGAAGCACCAAGCCACAAAGTACCATAGTTTTGAAATTCCACCTTGGATGTCAAATGTACTTAAACAAGCAAGATATGACCTATTTGATCTAGCACTAGCAGGCAAAGCATTTTACCACCATGTTATTTCTGTGCTTTAACCCAGTCTAAATAAGGACAATGCTACCTCAAATTAATATAAATTTGTCACCGCACTGCCAACTTTTTATTTTATTATTATTATTATTATTATTATTATTCAGGGAAAACCCATTGAGACCAGGGTCTCATTCAAGGGTGCCCTGATCATAGTAATACAAAAACAAAACACTGAGTAATACCGTACGCCAAAACTGTAATACACCAGCCAACAACATCATTGAGATAACAATGGAATGCCAGAGTAAGAAACAAACTCAATATGAAAAGGTCAAGAGCATAAAGCAATAATGATATTTATTTGATCTACAGTTTATTTTATTTAACTAGGCAAGTCAGTACTAGGGCAATTTATATTTGACCCATTGTACTGATTGAAGTTGAACAACACATTGTTTCTGTAATTCAAGAACTCATTTGTGAACCCAACGTCAGTGTGCTGCTAAGTTTAGCTTCCTCCACTGTTCCTGTCCCCATACCAGGCTCGAACCAGTGATCCTCTGCTTTGCAACATGTGACCGCCCTCCTTGACAACTGTTTGAGCTATACAAAAAAGGTACGACAATGGAAATAGATTATTCTATTTTTGTGTTATCCTCTACCCATTTTTAAATCCATTGTATCACGTGGTTATTTTTATTTATTTTTTAAATTGTCAAATAAAAATTATCAATTCACTCCAATTATCAGGAAATCAAGTCACAGGGAAGACAAACCCAAGGGTCACTTATAAAACATCAATAAGACAATGTGTGACAATCTAGAATATAATTAATCTTAAAATGGTGTACTCAAAAAATGCCTATAAACCGAGTCTATGATTGTTTATTTTTTTGCTAGCTTTGACGAGATGCTGCAGTTAGTGCAATCATTGGACGGGAAAGGGGATACCTATTCAGTTGCACAACAATGCATTCACCTGAATTGTGTCTCCCACATTTAACCCAACCCCTCGGAATCAGGAGAGCAGCTGTTGTTGGGGGTTAACTGCCTTGCTCAAAGGCAGAATGGCAGATTTTTACACCTTGCCGGCTCGGGGATTCGAACCAGCAACCTTTTGATTACTGGCCCAACGTTCTTAACCGTTAGGCTACCTGCTACCCCATGAGGATCTCCTAAAAATGGGCACGCATTGCCAACAAAGGTGTTTTATTAGAACCTATTAGACTTGAAGCATCTGCTGTAACAGTCAACTAGAGCTATGAAAACAGCTGCGTCGAGAACCAGAGCTATGACAACAGCTGCGTCGAGAACCACTGCACTGAAAACAGGTGCTACTTCTGTCTGTAAAACACTGGACTGGCGCCCAGGGGAAACTGGAAGGGCCACAATTGAATAATTCAACAGTTCCTCAACACAACCAGCACGGTAGGCTAGAAATCCGGTGCAAAATGGCATGGTGAACTACTGGAAGGCTCTGGAAGATGGAGACATCTCATTCCATTCTGCATCAGTCTCTCTATGACAAAGGACAGGGAGAAGTAAATCACAATAGGGTGGTTCCATTTGATTTCAATCCCTTTTGACCGCACTCCCTTTAAATTTGAACAGAGGTAGACATATTTGACCACAATAGAAGTCGTCAGAAAGTAACTTTTTGGACCTGAATGCCACAACATTTGAGAGGTGCTCAAAGCTGACCCATTTTGCATACCCCCACCACCATGAGACAGCCCTGTCTTCATCACTGGAAAAGGTAAATAGTTGAGTTTAATATAAAAGCTTACAAACAGGGTTGTCAAACTATTTTTTACAAATGTTTAATCATTTATTTTTATTTTTACATTTTACATCAACTCTGAATTTTTCACATTTGTTGTAGCTTAGACTAGAGAATGACCAATATGGATTTTTAAGGCTGATGCAGATACCGATTTTATTTTTTATTTTTTTTGGGGGGGGGGGGGGGGGGGGGTCAAGATGGCCAATATTTTAGGGCGATTTCAAAATCATTAAATTAGAAAATGAATACAGTCATGTATGAATTATAATGCATCAATTAAAATAAAATAAAAAGTGTAACCAATCTAACGACATAACGGTAATAATTTTATCTGAACAATCTGTTCGCCTTCCATTTGGGACTTACTGGCCTACTAATCAACATTTGTTATAGAAGCATCACTCCAGCATATCACGCCTATTAGTTTGAGAACATAAAATAACATATATTCAAAGCAAATGGGTCCTACGTAACTCCATTATTTGTGATCACGGATGCTTATGTCATTTTCCGTGATTGATTTAAAAAAAAAAAAAATTAAACTGTCAGGACGCATCTCTAAACAACTCAGCTGCCAGGATGAAATTCGCTAGTTCAGCTATCTGGCAAGAAATGGGCAGGTTGTAACTTCATCCTACGGCTACGATTGGATAGAGTGTAACTCCGCTCCCTTTCACATCTCCTTCCATCGCTAATATCACGTGCTGCTGTTTACAGGTACTATGAGAACTAGATCACGGCAATGAAATTTGCTACCAAGCCATAACATTTGCATAATATCTAACAAGGAGAGGAGGAAAAAATATGAAAACAATGCACGTTCTGTCTGAATTACTCAAATCTGCCCATGGTTTGAGAAGTGAGTACTCAGACACACGCTGGTCTACAGCTTTCTTGCTCCATAAACATGCAGGAAGATTCTTTACGTAACTAAACCCATTGCTAACCTTTATTTGGGCATATTAAAACACTTAATTATTTCCCTATTTTAGCAATCTAATCCGACTATTCAATTCACGGATACAATTGCAGCTAGTCAAATCAGCACACCAGGAAATAGCTAACCTTAACAATGCAAGTCAGATGGCTTGTTGCTGAAAATGGTGCATGCTCAAAATGATAACTAACGTTAGCTAGTTACATTGGCAATTAGCTCATAGCATCATGTTCATCTAACCAGCAAGGTAGCTAATATAGCAAGCTACCCAACAACACAAATTAAAGGGTTAGTTATCGTAATATTTGCTAACAGATGCTTTGCTAGATAGCTGGCTAGCTTATTGCATGCATGTCGGGGCACATCGACACGAGCCTGATTGGCAAATTAACAAATATTTGCAACAGGAGTTTAATTTTGGTTACTTTAATTTTGGTTAAATTCAGTTCGCAATACCGAACCTTTCTTTTGGGGAATGAGCTTGCTGCTGATTTTCCGAACCAGATATTCCTTGGCATTAGACTAGAAAAGGACAACATCGGCCGGATATATGAGCTCAGTTGTTTATCGGTAGTTCTCTACCTTAGACCCTATTTTACATGATTTGAAGTGTTTGTGTTGTGCTTGCCATTGTTTGAGAAACAGCATGCTCTTGAATACAGGGTGGGTGTCATGTTTTGGCTGATAAATGTACTGAAATGGGAATAGAATTGACATTTCAACTTTCAAATGATCGCATAAAGAGGTTTTACATTATACTGTCAATCGTCCATAGGAAACCCATTGAAATAGAAATATAGGCAATAGAGTAGACCTCACTATTTATGTTGACATTCGATGGTGGCTGGACCAGCAGCCATCTTTGTGGTAGTAATTGGAATTTAACAATCCTATTGCAGCAGTCTGAAGGGATATGTTGATTCTATGATTGAAATATACCTACCCCATATTCAAGAGAATGCTTTGTCTCTGTTGATGGTAGCACAACACAAAACTCACCTTATGCAAAATACAGTCTAAACTACACCGTTGTGGGAAAAACAATATACACACACACACACAACATACAGTTGAAGTCGGAAGTTCACATACACCTTAGCCAAATACATGTAAACTCAGTACTTCACAATTCCTGACATTTAATCCAAGTAAAAATTCCCTGTCTTCGGTCAGTTAGGCTGACTACTTTATTTTTAGAATATGAAATGTCAGAATAATAGCAGAGAGAATTACTTATTTCAGCTTTTATTTCTTTCATCACATTTCCAGTGGTTCAGAAGTTCACATACACTCAATTATTATGTGGTAGCATTGCCTTTAAATTGTTTAACCTGGGTCAAACGTTTCAGGTAGCCTTCCACAAGCTTCCCACAATAAGCTGGGTGAATTTTGTCCCATTCCTCCTGACAGAGCTGGTATAACTGAGTCAGGTTTGTAGGCCTCCTTGCTCGCCCATGCATTTTCAGTTGTACCCACAAATATTTTATAGGATTGAGGTTAGGGCTTCGTGATGGCCACTCCAATACCTTGACTTTGTTGTCCTTAAGCCAGTTTGCCACAACTTTGAAAGTATGCTTGGGGTCATTGCCCTCACTACATATTTGTCGCCAGACCCACTGGCTCCAGGTCATCTATAAGGCTTTGCGAGGTAAAGCCCCGCCTTATCTCAGCTCACTGGTCACGATAACACCCACCCGTAGCACGTGCTCCAGCAGGTATATCTCACTGGTCATCCCCAAAGCCAACACCTCCTTTGGCCGCCTTTTCTTCCAGTTCTCTGCTGCCAATGACTGGAACGAATTGCGCAAAAAAAAGCTGAAGTCAGAGACTTATCTCCCCCACTAACTTTAAACATCAGCTAACCAATCGCTGCAGCTGTACACAACCCATCCAATCTACCTACTTCATCCCCATATTGTTTTTTACTGTTTTGCACACCAGTATTTCTACTTGCACATCATCATCTGCAAATCTATCACTCCAGTGTTAATTTGCTAAATTGTAATTACTTTGCTACTTTGGCCTATTTGCCTTACCTCCTCACGCCATTTGCACACACTGTATATAGACTTTGTGTTTTTGACTGTACTTTGTTTATTCCATGTAAACGTGTTGTTTGTGTCGCACTGCTTTGCTTTAACTTGGCCAGGTCGCAGTTGTAAATGAGAACTTGTTCTCAAATGGCCTACCCGGTTAAATAAAGGTTAAATTTTAAAAAATTGTCCATTTGGAAGACCCATTCGCGACCAAGCTTTAACTTCCTGACTGAGGTCTTGAGATGTTGCTTCAATATATCCACAATTTTCCTACCTTATGATGCCATCTATTTTGTGAAGTACACCAGTCCCTCCTGTAGCAAAGCACACCCACAACATGATGCTAACACCCCCGTGCTTCACTGTTGGGATGGTGTTCGTCGGCTTGCAAGCCTCCCCCTTTTCCTCCAAACATAAAATGGTCATTATGGCCAAACGGTTCTATTTTTGTTTCATGAGACCAGAGGACATTTCTCCAAAAACTATGATCTTTGTCCCCATGTGCAGTTGCAAACCATATGGCTTTTTTATGGCGGTTTTGGAGCAGTGGCTTCTTCCTTGCTGAGCGGCCTTTCAGCTTATGTCGATATAGGACTCGTTTTACTGAGGATATGGATACTTTTGCACCTGTTTTCTCCAGCATCTTCACAAGGTCCTTTACTGTTGTTCTGGGATTGATTTGAACCAAAGTACGTTCATCTCTAGGAGAAAGAACGCGTCTCCTTCCTGAGCGGTATGACGGCTGCGTGGTCCCATGGTGTTTATACTTGCGTACTATTGTTTGTACAGATGAATGTGATACCTTCAGGCGTTTGGAAATTGCTCCCAAGGATGAACCAGAATTGTGTAGGGTTACAATTTTTTTCTTGAGGTCTTGGCCGATTATTTTTGATTTATTTTGATGTCAAGCAAAGAGGCACTGAGTTTGAAGGTAGGCCTTCAAATGCATCCACAGGTACGCCTCCAACTGACCCAAATTATGTCAATTAGCTTATCAGAAGCTTCTAAAGCCATGACATAATTTTCTGGAATTTTCCAAGCTGTTTAAAGGCCCAGTCAATTTTGTGTATGTAAACTTCTGACACACTGGAATTGTGGTACAGTGAATTATAAGTGAAATAATCTGCCTGTAAACAATTGTTGAAAAAATGACTTGTCTCATGCACAAAGTAGATGTCCTAACCAACTTAACAAACAACAAACTAGTTTTGGCAACAAGAAATTTGTAGAGTGGTTGATAAACGAGTTTTAATGACTCCAACTTAGGTGTATGTAAACTTCCAACTTCAACTGTGTGTGTATTATAATATATATAAATAATAATAATTTTCTTCATGGGAGTTTTTTTTTTATAGCAATTGACGTTAAAGGATTAAAAAATACATGTTTTTACAAATTTGTTTGACAAACCTGTTGGTATGCATTTAAATATCAAACGCAACCCTTTACCTTTTCCAGTGATTAAGACATGGATGTCTCGTGGTAGGGTAGGGTATGCAAAATGGGTCAACTTCAATTTCTGACCACTTATACAAAGGACAAATATGGAAAGTTTTGTTCAAATCAAAATAATGTGCGGTCAAAAAGTGATTGAAATCAAATGGAACAACGCAATACTATGTACGCCTTCAATGCGAATGACACATTTACTACTATGGTATGTCACAGCTTTGAGATACTACTATGTCACAAGGTTACTACTATGTCACAAGGTTACCGCTGCACACTGTTCTCACAGTGAATAACAGACAGTGAGGTCATATACTGTGGTAAAGAATTGCTCCCTACAGCAGCACAGAACAAACTAGCAAATTAGAGGTTAAACAATAACCCAATTGTAACATTCTCAATAAATGATGTCTATATTCCCACAACATGCCAATAACGGCAGTCACAGTTCAACAAGAACACTACCGACGTGTGGATTACGTGGTGAAGACGCGATGTGTTGTAATCTTCAAAAGGCATGGTGAATGGAGACAAATTAAAACAGAATAGTCATTAAAACATTCAACACTCAGTGATGTCTGTGCTAGTATCCATTTCAGATGAGCAAACATGAATAATCAGAAGCGTCAGGAGCAATCGTTACTTCACGTGTCTAGTGAATGTATGTGGAGTGACTCATCTGAAATGCCTCTAGAAATGTTTACAGCCTCTACAGCCTTATTCTAAAACAGATTAAAAAAAAAAAAATCCTCAATCTACACACAATACCCCATAATAAAAAGGGAACAGGTTTTGACATTTTTGCAAATGTATAAATTAAAAAAGAATACCTTATTTCCATAAGTATTCAGACCCTTTGCTATGAGATTCGAAATTGAGCTCAGGTGCATCCTGTTTCCATTGATCAACCTTGAAAATGTTTCTACAACTTCATTGGACATGATTTGGAAAGGCACACACCAATCTATACAAGGTCCCAGAGTTGCAGTGCATGTCAGAGCAAAAACCAAGCCATGAGCTCGAAGGAATAGTCCGTAGAGCTCCACGACAGGATTGTGTCGAGGCACAAATCTGGGTAAGGGTACCAAAACATTTCTGCAGCATTGTAGGTCCCCAAGAACACAGTGGCCTCCATCATTCTTAAATGGAAGAAGTTTGGAACCACCAAGACTCTTCCTAGAGCTGGCCGCCGGGCCAAACTGAGCAATCGGGTGGGAGAAGGGCCTTGACCAAGTCCACGACGGTCACTCTGACAGAGCTCCAGAGGTCTTCAGTGGAGATGGGAGAACCTTCCAGAAAGACAACAAATCAAGCCTTTATGGTAGAGTGGCCAGACGGAAGCCACTCCAGAGTAAAAAGCACATGACAGACCGCTTGGAGTTTGCCAAATGGAACCTAAAGGACTCTCAGAACATGAGAAACAAGATTCTCTGGTCTGATGAAACCAAGATTGAACTCTTTGGCTTAAATGCCAAGTATCAGGTCTAGAGGAAACTTGGCACCATCACTACGGTGAAGCATGGTGGTGGCAGCATCATGCTGTGGGGATGTTTTTCAGCCGCAGTGACTGGGACACTAGTCAGAATCGAGGGAAAGATGAACAGAGCAAAGTACAGATCATTGATGAAAACCTGCTCCAGAGCGCTCAGGACCTCAGACTGGGGCAAAGGTTCAGCTTCCAACAAGACAATGACCGCAAGCACACAGACAATGCAGGTGTGGCTTCAGGACAAGTCTCTGAATGTCATTGAGTCAGCCAGAGCCTGGACTTGAACCCTATCGAACATCTCTGGAGGGACCTGAAAATAGCTGTGCAGCTCCCCATCCAACCTGACAGAGCTTGAGAGGATCTACAGAGAAGAATGGGAGAAACAACCCAAATACAGGTGTGCCAAGCTTGTAGCGTCATCCACAAGAAGACTTGAGGGTGTAATCACTGCCAAAGCTGCTTCAACAAAGTACTGAGTAAAGGGCCTGAATGCTTATGTAAATAATATTTTTATTGATTTAAAAAATTGGCATTTCCTAAAAGAAAAGTTTTTGCTTTGTCATTATGGGGTATTGTGAGGAAGAAAGAAAAAAACTATCCATTTTAGAATAAGGCTGTAATGTAACAAAATGTGGAAGTCAATGGGTCTGAATACTTTCCAAATGCACTTTACCTGTGATGTCTGGAACAAATGTATAGTGATTGCTACTTCATGGTATGCTAAATGTGGGTTGCTTAGAATGTCTGTAGTAAATGTATTTAACATGGGATATACATGTGGTGAATATTACCGCTGGGTGGGTTTGGGTGAATGTGTCTGGTGTTGATTGTTACCTGGGATATCTGTGGTGATTGTCTTGCCGCCTGATGTCTCATCTTCAGAGGAGCTGGTGCTAGAGTCACAGGTGAGGTCGCTGTCACTTGTACTGCTGTCCTGCAGCAGGTTGTACTTCTTCCTCGCCGCTGCCTCACGCTTCTGCCTCAGCAGCCGTATCCGCTCCTTGTGCTTCTGGCTCCGGTGACCTTTGACTTTAGCCAGCCGGCCGTTGGTCTGCTTCTCGCCGACTGCTCCTCCTGCCACAGCCGGCTGGCAGCGGTTCTTCTTGGCTGCCATAGTGTTGGTGGACATCTCACTTTCAGAACGTGAACGTCGGGACTTTTGCCTGCTTGACGATGACATTTGGCACCCTGCTGCCAGCCCGGTGTCAGCCACCGTGGTGCCCTCATCCCCTGACGCCCGCGAGGCGGCTCCCTCCTCACCAGAAGAGAGTGTGTCTGAGTCGGCCTGGTGGCCACTGGAGGAGGGCGAGAGCATACAGGGGTTGGAGGAGTCGCTCTCGTAGACGTGGCCTGAGGCGGGCTTCTCACTGCTGGTGGAGGCGTGCTGGGACTCTGGAGAGTCTCTCCTTAGCTCCTTCATGAGGCAGGGCATGGAGAGCAGGCTGGGCTCACCCTCCATCTGCAAGGGACTGTCCCACTCTTCTCCTGGTGGAAAGCTGGTGGTGCTCTCTGTTTTAAAGGGCTCCCCCCTAAAAGCAGCTGCTGACCCCACCTGTGCAGGACACTCTGGGAGGTTCTCGCCATCCACAAACTCCTCTGTGTCTGCCATCTTAAGGCTAGTTGAGAATAGGGCCCCGTGGTCTGACTGTCTTAGAAGAGTGGGCCTGGACAGGAACTCACCTGGAACAGCAATACATATATATTTAGGGAAAAGGTGATACCTGGCCAGTTGTATAACTGAATGCATTCAACTTAAATGTGTCTCCTGCATTTTTATACACACACACATATATAGAAATGCAAGTTCACACAGACTGTTTGGTTCAAACGCTCAAGAAAGCTGGCTATTTTTCTTCTTTGCTAGCTGGCTAATGGTAGCTTAGCTGTCTGGCTAGGTAGCTAGATTAGTGTGTGTGTGTGGGGGGGGACTGTACTGTGGCAGTACTGTACTGTAACGTTGGATGCCAACCGCCGATAAACCCCACAAAAGAAGAGGCGGGGGCTAGAACTGTAGCTAGCTAGTGTCTTTCACCCCCGCCAGTCGTGCACCACTTAACCCGCAGTTCTGAGGGCAGGTGTTCGGCAGGCGGGAGCAAAGGTCTCAGTGCTTGCTAGGACTCCGGTACACAGCTGGTGGGACGAAACAGGTAGGTAGCTAGGTAGACCGGTAGACAGTGTCCTTTGCTCCAGAAAAACTCAAATACTTGCATTTCTCTTGACACATTTTAATCGCATTGACAATCAGGGGAAATCCTGAATATCAAGTGTCTCACAAGCATGAAGATGGCTGGTGAATAGGAGGAGGAGCTTTAATACAGGAACCAATGGGATGCTTGGACGCAATGCAGGAATGCCCACATACAGGAACGCCCTGAATTGCGGGCCGCTACTGAAAGGCTGCAAGTTTCCCATAAATCGATTGTTTTTAACGAGTGGATTCAGTTGCGGGGAAGGACGGGTGATTTGTAAACATGGTCATCAATGCATTTGTTATACTAGCACGATCCTGCTGGGCAGATAACTACGTAGTTAGCCAACTACCTAAAATGGAAGAGACGTAACATTAGCTATGCTAGTGACGATTCGATTTAAAACGCATTCCTTTAGCTAGCCATGGTATGCTAGCCAGTTAGCACTGACGGCGTATCTAGCTATACAGGCGAACATGCTAGCTAGCATCTTACCTTGGACCGGGTGTTACACGCTTGTTTCTTCAGTGTCCGACCTCTGTGACATCTTATTTTTATATGTGCATATATATTTATGTATGACTTATACAAATAATACACTCGCAACGTCAACCTTAGTCCATTTACACATACCAGCTAGCTACTTATTTCAAAATGTCCCCACCGGCCGATGTTCACATAAAAATGTGCGTCACTTCCGTGGTTGTAAATGACATTAGGGAAAACTAGCACCCCGGTGCGTCTAGGAGGTAGTGTAGCTACGTAATCACTTCAGGTTGTTGTATGTGCATTCTGCATATTGGTTTTGAACTTAAATCAATAAAGCCGTGGTCACATTGACGGTTTGAAGTGACTCAAATCCAATTTATTTTGCATATCCGATTCGAATCTGTTCTTTTTCCTGCAGTCTGAACAGGCAAAAAGTACATGGAATCAGATATTTCAAGCCACATTTCGTTTGAAGTCCAATACTATGCAAATCTGATTCCTGGACATGTCACTTGTCTGAATGGTCAAATCTGAATTTTGCGCTCGTGGTTTTTAGACTTATTCGGCATATCTTGTTGCTTGCTAGCTACTCTGACATTTTGACAATAACATGTGGTATAACTAGCTTGTTAATTAGTGAATGTGCTAGAAAGCTAAACAGCTACCTAGCTAGCTACTTGACTGTTGTGGCTAGCCAAAAATGACTCATTTTGAAAGTTTGATCATGTTATCCTTTTTGGCTTTAAAAGGTGTTCTTACACTGATTTTGAACATTCAATGGACCTGGGAAACGTCCATGTCAGGCATTGTCACCTTAGCATGCTACAAATCTTCTGAATGCTAGGAAGCACCACCAATCAGCTGCATCATTTGTGGGGGACGACATGTTTACTGTTGCATTGTTTTCATAGGAAACAATTTGTGGCTCATCTTTACTTTCCTACCTATGATTTTGTAAGACAGCTAAAGATACTCTTAGACACATTCTGGAAAGAATATAGCCTAAACAGCCCATGACAAGTTAATGAAAACCCTTTATGATATCCATAAACATTTATTATCTTTAAAAATACTTTCAACACTTACCATCCCCAAAATGTGTCATTTTAAAGGCAGCCCTTTAGACATGGAGAAATTCATGAAGTCCACCTTCATCTCCAGTTGAGCATCAATTGCAGCCTTAGACAAGGAGAAAACAGTTAACTTAAAATATAAGTGTACAGTATTATCACAAAGTTCATGTTGGCAAAACTCCCAAATTCTCGCTTTGCCTCTTCAATTTTTACTTCCGCAAGAGATGGACTCTAATGGGGAAATACGATATTTAGAAAAGCATACCACAAATTTAGAAAAATGTAAATGAAATTTTTAAAAATACTAACATTTCTTACTGGGCTCAAATCTCTGTAGGATTCTAGTTTCTTTTACAAATGTATCATTTTTTGTTTCAACATGGCAACTTGCTGCAGAGGGAGGAGAAACCCATGGCAGTACATTTCACAGCAAAGCAGAATGGCAAATACGACCAGCTTAAAACATCATAACATGATTAAACCTCACAAAGTGTAAGTATAATAATTTGGGTCAGTCAGTTTTGTCTAAATCGGAGTGCTTAAAACATCATAACATGATTAAACCTCACAAAGTGTAAGTATAATAATTTGGGTCAGTCAGTTTTGTCCAACTCAGTGTGTCACAACAAGGAAATTAAGGTTAGGTTTGGATTACAATTATGTCAACAAGTCATGCTGCTTTTTGCCAAGCTTCACATGATATTTGCCCCTCCGCCCACTTTGCTTCCCTACATTCAATGGGGCTCCGTTGTTTCATCGCCCACAGTTTTGAGACTGAAAAGCCCTATACGAATTGACCAACTATGGGTTGCAATGCCCTTCTAAATCAAATCAAATTTTATTAGTCACATGCCCCACAGACAACCTTACAGTGAAATGCTTACTTACGAGCTCATAATCAACAATGCAATAAAATAAAATAAAAATACAAGTAAGGAATAAAAGTTACAAGCAATTACAGAGTTGCAGTAAAACAACAATAGCGAGACTACACACAGAGGGATACCGGTGGGAGGGGGGGGTAATGCTTGGGGGTAGATGTTAGATGTTCAGGAGTCTTATGGCTTGGGGGTAGAAGCAGTTTAGAAGCCTCTTGGACCTAGACTTGGCGCTCCGGTACCGCTTGCTGTGCAGTAGCAGAGAGAACAGTCTATGACTAGGGTGGCTGGAGTTTTTGACAATTTTTAGGGCCTTCCTCTGAAACCGTGTAGAGGTCCTGGATGGCAGGAAGCTTGGCCCCAGTGATGTACTGGGCCGTATGCATACTGGGCCGTATGCACTACCCTCTGTAATGCCTTGTGGTCGGAGGCCGAGCAGTTGCCATACCAGGCAGTGATGCAACCAATGCTCTCGATGGTGCAGCTGTAGAACCTTTTGAGGATCTGAGGACCCATGCCAGATCTTTCAGTCTTCTGAGGGGGAATAGATTTGGTTGTGCCCTCTTCACGACTGTCTTTGTGTGCTTGGACCATGTTAGTTTGACGGAGATGTGGACACCAAGGAACTTGAAGATCTCAACCTGCTCCACTACAGCCCTGTCGATGAGAATGGGGGCATGCTTGGTCCTTTTTTTCCTGTAGTCCACAATCATCTCCTTTATCTTCATGACGTTGAGGGAGAGGTTGTTGTCCTGGCACCACACGGCCAGGTCTCTGACCTCCTCCCTATAGGCTGCCTCATCATTGTTGGTGATCACTGTTGTGTCATCAACAAACTTCATGATGGTGTTGGAGTCGTGCCTGGCCATGCAGTCATGAGTGAACAGGGAATACAGGAGGGGACTTGAGCACACACCCCTGAGCGGCCCCCTGTGTTGAGGATCAGCGTGGCGGATGTGCTGTTACCTACCCTTACCACCTGGGGGTGGCCCGTCAGGAACTCCAACATCTAGTTGCAGAGGGAGATCTAGTTGCAGAGGATGAGCTTTGAGGGCATTATGTTGTTGAACGCTGAGCTGTAGTCAAGGAATAGCATTTTCACATAGGTGTTCCTTTTGTCCAGGTGGGAAAGGGCAGTGTGGAGTGCAATAGAGATTGCATCATCTGTGGATCTGTTGGGGTGGTATGCAAATTGGAGTGAGTCTAGGATTTCTGGGATAATGGTGTTGATGTGAGCCATGACCAGCCTTTCAAAGCATTTCAAAGCATTTCATGGATACAGGCGTGAGTGCTACGGGTCGGTAGTCAATTAGGCAGGTTACCTTAGTGTTCTTGGGCACAGGGACTATGGTGGTCTGTTTAAAACATGTTGGTATTAGAGACTCGGACAGGGAGAGTTTGAAAATGTCAGTGAAGACACTTGCCAGTTGGTCATCGCATGCTCGCATAACACATCCTGGTAATCCGTCTGGCCCTGCAGCCTTGTGAATGTTGACCTGTTTAAAGGTCTAACTCACATCGGCTGCGGAGAGGGTGGTCACAGTCTTCCACAACAGCTGGTGCTCTCATGCATGTTTCAGTGTTATTTGCCACGAAGCCAGCATAGAAGTAGCTTAGCTCGTCTGGTAGGCTCGTGTCACTGGGCAGCTCTCGACTGTGCTTCCATTTGCAGTCTGTAATGGTTTGCAAGCCCTGCCACATCTGACGAGCGTCAGAGCTGGTGTAGCACGATTCGATCTTAGTCCTGTATTGATGCTTTGCCTGTTTGATGGTTTGTCGGAGGGCATAGCAGGATTTCTTATAAGCTTCGGGGTTAGAGTCCCGCTCTTTGAAAGCGACAGCATTCAACCAGAATTCCTGCCTTCTGGATGGGGTATGTACGTACGGTCACTGTGGGGACAATGTCATCGATGCACTTATTGATGAAGCCAATGACTGATGTGTACTCCTCAATGCCATCGGAGGAATCCCGGAACATACAGTGCCTTGCGAAAGTATTCGGCCCCCTTGAACTTTGCGACCTTTCGCCACATTTCATGCTTCAAACATAAAGATATAAAACTGTATTTTTTTGTGAAGAAACAACAACAAGTGGGACACAATCATGAAGTGGAACGACATTTATTGGATATTTCAAACTTTTTTAACAAATCAAAAACTGAAAAATTGGGCGTGCAAAATTATTCAGCCCCCTTAAGTTAATACTTTGTAGCGCCACCTTTTGCTGCGATTACAGCTGTAAGTCGCTTGGGGTATGTCTCTATCAGTTTTGCACATCGAGAGACTGAACATTCTTTCCCATTCCTCCTTGCAAAACAGCTCGAGCTCAGTGAGGTTGGATGGAGAGCATTTGTGAACAGCGGTTTTCAGTTCTTTCCAGAAAGAACTTTTTCTGTGCTAGCAAAATAGTCCTGTAGCTTGGCATCTGCTTCATCTGACCACTTTTTTATTGATTGAGTCACTGGTACTCCTGCTTTCATTTTGGCTTGTAAGCAGGAATCAGGAGGATAAAATTATGGTCAGATTTGCCAAATGGAGGGAAAGGGAGAGCTTTGTATGCATCTCTGTGTGTGGAGTAAAGGTGGTTCAGAGTTATTTTCCCTCTAGTTGCACATTTAACATGCTGATAGAAATGTGGTAAGATGGATTTGAGTTTCCCTGCATTAAAGTTCCAGGCTACTAGGAGCGCCGCCTCTGGATGAGCGTTTTTCCTGTTTGCTTATGGCGGAATACAGCTCATTGAGTGCTGTCTTAGTGCCAGCATCAGTCTGTGGTGGTATGTAGACATCTACGGAAAATATAGATGAAAACTCTGTATGTAGATATTGTGGTCCACAGCTTATCATGAGATACTCTACCTCAGGCGAGAAAAACCTTGAGATGTCTTTAGATATTGTGCACCAACTGTTATTTACAAAAATACATTGTCCGCTGCCCCTTGTCTTACCAGACACCACTGTTCTGTCCTGCCGATACAGTGTACAACCAGCCAGCTATATGTTGATAATGTCGCCGTGAAGCACAAGATGTTACAGTTTTGAATGTCCCGTTGGTAGTTTAATCTTCTGCGTAGGTCATTGAATTTATTTTCCAAAGATTGCACGTTTGCGAGCAGAATGGAAGGAAGTGGGGGTTTATTCGATCGCCTACGAATTCTCAGAAGGCAGCCCGCCCCCTGGCCCCTTTTTCTCTGCCTTCTCTTCACGAAAATGACGGGGATCTGGACCTGTTCCCAGGGAAGCCGTATATCATTCACGCCGTGCTCGTCGGACTCGTTAAAGGAAAAAAACTAATTCTTCCAGTCCATGGTGTGTAATCGCAGTCCTGATGTCCAGAAGTTATTTTCGGTCATAAGAGACGGTAGCAGCAACATTATGTACAAAATAAGTTTTAAAAAAGTTTCAAAAGTTTCAAACAATGCAAGAAACAAACAAAAAAACACAATTGGTAAGGAATACGTAAAACGTCAGCCTTGTTCTCTGGTGCCAAGGACCCTAATTATGCAGAATAAGTGGTTGGAGTTCATTGGTCCCCAGTGGTGGGGTTGACCCTGCTAGCTAACATTAGCATTGCTAGCTATTTTTGACAAACTTAGCCACTAACTAATGGCAACATTGCCATCTCTCTAAAGTACATTTGATTACATAATATGGCAATGTTGTTTCCTTTTAATTTTTTGCCTACTTTAGCAATGTCATCTTATGTTTATTATATTTGTATTTAAACTTATTTAACTAGGCAAGTCGGTTAAGAACAATTTTTTTTTTACAATGACGGCCAAACCTGGACAACACTGGGCCACTTGTGCACCGCCTTATGGGACTCCCAATCACGGCCGGATGTGATACAGCCTGGATTCTAACAAGGGACTGTACTGTAATTTAGACGAAACAGTCACATTAGCCTCCAAGGTGCAAACCATGTCTAGGACACAAATAAATATTGGATGCAGCAGCTATGGTGGTACTAGCTAACTCATGTCTGACTTCAATGGTGTACTAACTAGCAGCAACAAACTCAAACCAACCATGGGTCATAGCAAAACATGTCACAGTTGGTTGCATAGTGTAATGGCGTCACCGGCTTGAATCTAACCCAACCTTGAGCCATTCAGTCTACACCTGTAACGCATAGAATTAGCTTCCAAATCAGATTACGCTATTTCTCGAGCTATGTTTATAATTAAGGGATGGTGACAATCATTGATTTTCTGTTAGACAAAGTCCACAGAATGGATTCTGGGACCTACCATAAGGAGCAAATGTGGGTATCATAACATGTCTAGCAATGTGATTGCAATGGTTTAGTGACCTCCAAAAATGGGTTAATTCGCTGTTCACTTTCTTTTAGAACAAAATGCAATTTACCACTTGGCTCTCTATTATACCACCCTGTCACAAGCCCTCCCAGTCAACACTACTTCATAAGGTTGTCTGCTGCAGTTGTTTGAGTGATATCCAGTTTGAGGCCGAACATGCATAGAGAAAACCAGCAAGGGGGCCCTCATTAGCATCATGTAGACATGACCTCGCTTTGAGCATTACTATGAATGGAACAGTCAGCCACATGTTGGCAAGTATCAGCAACCTTCACCTGTCAGCGGCAACAGCTTTCACAGGCTTGCACAAATACAGAAGGTAACCCACGTCATTACTTTGATACATTTCATAACCCAATTGTGAAACATCATTTAGGTAAACTGACATTATTTGTTGCTTATTTCCTACTTTTTTAGATGCATATAATGTCCAGGGCATAACCTAGCCTGGTGGAACCAGCCTGATCACTGGGTTCACATTCTAATTCACTTCCTTTTGTATGATATCTGAAGTGAAATAGAAAGTAACGCTGCGATCAAGTTGGTTTCCACCAGGCTAATCACAACTAGCATTGATAATGTGCTCTGTATGTGTGTGACCGACCAGTATCTTTGAGGGGCCATGAGATGATCTACACTGCTATGCCCATCAATGGGGCTCTAGCAAAGACCTTGCCCTCCAGCCTCACCTTTTGTCTTCTCACCAATGGTCGTCAATGAAGAATAACAGAAATAGGTAGGTTTAGTCTGACCTGTTCAAACTTCAACATAGTATATGTTTGTAGGTCGGTTATCACCTAACCCTAACTGCCATTGGTAATATAACAGTGATTGTGTTTGTGATGCATGAGATGCGGAGAGACCTGACACTCAACACATCCACTCAACACATCCACAATGAGGTGATTACTAATAATACAGTACAGTGCAAATGTCCAGTAATAGAAGCATCCTTTTCATTCCATGTGTCACTGATTAACTCTACCTCAACTCTTGCCTTTTTCTACAGATGGACCGGAGATGCTCAGTCATTTGATGGGGCGATCATAATTAGGTAGGTTTTTATCTGACCTGTTCAAACGTCAACATAACATAACAATTTCAACATACCTCTTTGTGTGTCAGATATTGCTTATCCTAACTACATTTAGTAATAGAACAGTGACTGTTTGTATGTGATCACAGAAATATGTATGTAACCAGCACATGGAGACTTTTCAGATGATGTGATGAAGTCCAGACTGACTAATTTCTCTGAATGGAGAGAGACCTGGCACTCGGCATTATAATTTTACTAGACACAACTTTTACTTGTATTGTTTTTTTATTATTGAATTGAATGGTATTAGTCAATATCGGGAGGGAGAAAAACTATTCTGCACCAGGATCAGGGAACTCCCGTTGTATAGGGGACACCACACAGGCCAGTATGACCACTCTGTTTGCCAAGGTAGCCCAATTACCACCTGACAAAATGACGATAGGCACAGTATCTGCATCGGCTGGGAATGACAATGAAAGATGAAAGATATTTTAGCAGGACAATGCTTCTATGGTATTATTTAAGGGGTTGTTTATTCCACATAGACCTGTTACTACATTTAAAAGTTATCAAAACACTTATTTTAGAATATCTACATAAATTCAGCCATTGCATTCTTCTCATATTACTCTGTAGGCTAGCTTCCTCTGGCATCTCACCTTAGTTATTGAGCACAACCTGCAGGAGGTTTGTGATTGAGTGGGGGGAAATGGCTGCGGGCAAGGTTCTGACAGATGGGTGTCTTGGTGGTGGCAAGGACATACCCAAGAAACACCCATATCAAACCACACCCTCAAGCTAATTCATGTTTGTCTTCTGTCGTGGACGCTAGCTTTTTTTTGAGTAGCAACCCCAAAAATTTGCCCAAATCAGCAGGTGGAGTTCCGCTTAAGTTTGCCTCATCTACTTTGAAGAACTACTGAAATTGTAATTTAATTAGACAGCAGGTAGCTATGCAGCTAGGTTAGCAGCTAGCCAGCCTACTAGCCTGAATTATGACTTTTTGATAGATGGCTGGTTGGCTGGCTGCTACTGCCTGAGCAGACATGAGATGATGACTTAAATAAAATAAAAATGTAATGTACACAACTGAAATACTTTATTAACTTCTTGAAACTCTAGGGGCGCTATATCATTTTTGGCTAAAAAGACGTGCCCGTTTTAAGCGCAATATTTTGTCACAAAAAGATGCTCGACTAAGAAAACACTCTGACGTTTCCAGAACTGCAAAGATATTTTCTGTGCGTGCCCTAGAACGTGAGCTTCAGGCAAAACCAAGATGAGACGGCATCCAGGAAATGAGCAGGAGTTTTGAGGCTCTGTTTTCCATTGTCTCCTTATATGGCTGTGAATGCGAGAGGAGTAAGTCTGCCCTTTCTGTCGTTTCCCCAAGGTGTCTGCAGCATTGTGACGTATTTGTAGGCATATCATTGGAAGATTGACCATAAGAGACCACATTTACCAGGTGTCCGCCCGGTGTCCTGCGCCAAAATTGGTGCGCAAAAGTCAGCTGCAAGTATTTTTCCACAGAATTCAGAGAAGAATGCAGGCTTCCACGAACGATATATCAATGAAGAGATATGTGAAAAAACCCCTTGAGGATTGATTCCAAACAACGTTTGCCATGTTTCGGTCAATATTATGGAGTTAATTCGGAAAAAGTTTGACGTTGTAGGTGACTGAATTTTCGGTTCGTTTCGGTAGCCAAATGTGATGTACAAAACGGAGCGATTTCTCCTACACACAGACGCTTTCAGGAAAAACTGCGCATTTGGTATGTAACTGAGAGTCTCCTCATTGAAAACATCCGAAGCTCTTCAAAGGTAAATGATTTTATTTATTTGGTTATCTGGTTTTTGTGAAAATGTTGCGTGCTAAATGCTACTCAAAATGCTAAGCTAGCTTAGCATACTCTTACACAAATTAGTCAATTGCTATGGTTCAAAAGCATATTTTGAAAATCTGAGATGACAGTGTTGTTAAGAAAAGGCTAAGCTTGAGAGCAGACGCATTATTTTCATTTTATTTGCGATTTTCAGAAATCGTTGCGTTATGCTAATGAGCCTGAGGCTTTAGTCACGATCCCGGATCCGGGATGGGGAGTTTCAAGAGGTTAAAGTAATGTGAATAAATGATGGTTAGAGCCTAATAAGTGATAGTAATGGGCAACCACTACCATCAATTGTTTTATTATGTGTTAACGCATTGAATCCACATAATGCATCTATTGTTAAAAAAATCAAAGCTGAAATTGAAAACTTTGATTATTTTTCTGAAACCGAAATCAAACAGACCTCAAAAAAACGATTGAAAGTTGATGAGTGACTTGTACTGAAAGCGTGATATTACTAAATACTTGTGATGTACTGTTTTATTAGTTATCACCTTTTGTTCCTTCTGAAGTGTATGCTAACGTCTGATGGGCATGGCAGCGTAGATCATTTCCAGGTCCCTCTCATCACAGATACTGGTCATGAAGGAGCCTGACTTTGGCGCCTGACCCAGCTCCTAGATCACAGAGGGAGGAAGAAAGAGAAAGACTGTCACCATACAGTCATGGAAGCCAACAGTAAATACACGGTTGACCATAGCCAATCAGAGATCCTGATTCACTGCTAATTCACAAGGGACACGTACCAGGCATGGCACTGACTGGTTGGCATTACACACTCGGGCCAAGCAGTTGTCCATGGGCACAGTGGAAGGGTACACCTCCTTACAACATGCAAGACACAGATACAGTGCATTTGGAAAGTATTCAGACCCCTTGACTTTTTTGACATTTTGTCATGTCAACACCTTATCGTGTTCACGCTACACGTTCCCCAAGGGCACCACTCCCCCCCCCCCCGCTCAACTCAAAAGGTGGCGCACAGAATGCAAAAATATTCTTAGAAATATTTAACCTCCACACATTAACAAGTCCAATAGCTCAAATGAAAGATAAACACCTTGTTCATCTAACCAGCGAGTCAGATTTCTAAAATGTTTTACGGCGAAAACATAGCATGTCAAACCACCACAAAGACACAGACGATATGTAGCCATTTTGTCGAACAAAAGATGCAATCACAAACGCAGGATGAAAAGAAAAATAATTCACTAACCTTTTGAAAATCTTCATCAGATGAGAGTAATAGGACATGTTACACAGTACATTTATGTTTTTTTCAATAATATGCAATTCATATCCATAAATCTCCGTTTACATTGACGCCATGTTCAGAAAATCCTCAAAAATGTCCAGAGAAATTATAGATAGCTCCGCCAGATAACGCCAGATAACAGCAATACACATCATAAACTGACTAAATATACATGTTCTACATATAGTTAGAAAGATACACTGCTTCTTAATGCAACTGCTTTGTCACATTTCTTTTTAATGTTACAGAAATCGTTCACTATTCAATAATCTGAGGCGGCGCTCAGACGTAAGCAATATTTCTCCGCTATGTTGGAGTCAACAGAAGTACAAAATTACAACATAAATATTCCCTTACCTTTGATGGTCTTCGATCAGAATGTAGTGGAAGGAGTCATACTTACCCAATACATCGTTTTGTTTCAGTTCGTGTGTAGTTATAGTAGCAAATGCTACCCGTGTCAGCTGAAATGCATCCAAAATGACTTCTGGTCCCGAACAGTTGCACATCAAAACTTCGAAATTACATATTAAATGTCGACTAAACTGGTCAAACTAAGTGCAGAATCAAGCTTTAGGATGCTATAAACGTATAAAACAATTGGCGAGTCAACCGGACAAAAGCAATTCTTCTCAGACCTTCTGGAACGGATGGATGACTGTGTACAATTCGCGCTCGACGGCGCATGTATTTTCTTGCGACACCCACTCTTTTGCCTGCCAAAGGGTCAAAGCTCACGGGATTTAGAGTGTTTTCTATCCAATACTAATTATTATATGCATATATTAGCAATTTTGGACAGATTTTTTTTCAGTTTACTATGGGCACGCAATTCATCCAAAGGGGGCAGTATTGTCCCGAGCCTTAACAGGATCTAAAATGAATAAAATAGTTTTTTTTCCCCCTCATCAATCTACACAAAATAACCCATAATGACAAAGCAAAAACAGGTTGAAATTTGTTTGAGCAAATGTATTTAAAAAAAACATTAATATTACATTTGCACAACTATTCAGACGCTTTACTCAGTACTTTGTTGAAGCACCTTAGGCAGCGTTTACAGCCTCGAGTCTTTTTGGGTATGATGCTACAAGCTTGGCACACCTGTATTTGGGGAGTTTCTCCCATTCTTCTCTGCAGATCCTCTCAAGCTCTGTCAGGTTGGATGGGGAGCGTTGCTGCACAGCTTTTTTCAGGTCTCTCCAGAGATGTTTGATTGGGTTCAAGTCCGGGCTCTGGCTGTGCCACTCAAGGACATTCAGAGACTTGTCCCGAAGCCACTCCTGCATTGTCTTGGCTGTGTGCTTAGGGTCATTGTCCTGTTGGAAGGTGAACCTTCGCCCCAATCTGAGGTCCTGAGCACTCTGGAGCAGGTTTTCATCAAGGATCTCTCTGTAATTTGCTCCGTTCATCTTTCCCTCAATCGACGCTTGGCATTCAGGGCAAAGAGTTCAATGTTGATTTCATCAGACTAGAGAATCTTGTTTCACATGGTCTGAGAGTCCTTTAGGTGCCTTTTGGCAAACTCCAAGAGGGCAGTCATGTGCCTTTTACCGAGGAGTGGCCCCAAATAGGGCTATCTTCTGTATGCGACCTCTACCTTGTCACAACACAACTGATTGGTGCAAACGCATTAACCTCTTTGAACTCTAGGGGCAGTATTTCATTTTTGGATAAAAAAATCGTTCCCGTATTAAACAAGATATTTTGTCACGAAAAGATGCTCGACTATGCATATAATTGACAGCTTTGGAAAGAAAACACTCTGACGTTTCCAAAACTGCAAAGATATTATCTGTGAGTGCAACAGAACTGATGCTACAGGCGAAACCAAGATGAAACTTCAAACAGGAAATGAGCAAAATTTTTGAAGCGCTGTTTTCCAATGTCTCCTTATATGGCTGTGAATGCGCCAGGAATGAGCCCACAATTTCTGCCGTTTCCCCAAGGTGTCTGCAGCATTGTGACGTATTTGTAGGCATATCATTGGAAGATTGACCATAAGAGACCACATTTACCAGGTGTCCGCCCGGTGTCCTGCGTCGAAATAGGTGCGTAAACCTCAGCTGCAAGTATTTTTCCATTTAATTCAGAGAAGAAAGCAGACTTCCACGGATGATATATCAATGAAGAGATATGTGAAATACACCTTGAGGATTGATTCTAAACAACGTTTGCCATGTTTCAGTCGATATTATGGAGTTAATTTGGAAAAAAGTTTGGCGTTTTGGTGACTGAATTTTCTGGGTTTTTTGGTAGCCAAAAGTGATGTACAAAACGAAGCGATTTCTCCTACACAAAGAATCTTTCAGGAAAAACTGAACATTTGCTATCTAACTGACAGTCTCCTCATTGAAAACATCCGAAGTTCTTCAAAGGTAAATTATTTTATTTCAATGCTTTTCTGGTTTTTGTGAAAATGTTGCCCGCTAAATGCTACGCTAAATGCTACGCTAGCTATCAATACTCTTACACAAATGCTTGTTTTGCTATGGTTGAAAAGCATATTTTGAAAATCTGAGATGACAGTGTTGTTAAGAAAAGGCTAAGCTTGAGAGCTAGCATATTTATTTCATTTCATTTGCGATTTTCATAAATAGTTAACGTTACGTTATGCGAATGAGCTTGAGGCTATAACTGGATACAGGTTTTTTTCGTAGCCAAACGTGAACAAAACGGAGCGATTTGTCCTACACAAATAATATTTTTTGAAAAACTGAACATTTGCTATCTAACTGAGAGTCTCCTCATTGAAAACATCTGAAGTTCTTCAAAGGTAAATGATTTTATTTGAATGCTTTTTTTGTTTTTGTGAAAATGTTGCTGGCTGAATTCTGGGCTTATAGCTATGCTAGCTATCAATACTCTTACACAAATGCTTGTTTAGCTATGGTTGAAAAGCACATTTTGAAAATCTGAGATGACAGTGTTGTTAACAAAAGTCTAAGCTTGAGAGCAAATATATTTATTTCATTTCATTTGTGATTTTCATGAATAGTTAATGTTGCGTTATGCTAATGAGCTTGAGGCTATAAATAGGATCCCGGATCCGGGATTGCTCGTCGCATGAAGTTAAGGAAAGAAATTCCACAAATATCTTTTAACAAGGCACATTCTGTTAATTGAAATGCATTTCAGGAAAAGCAGCCAACAAGTGCTCAGCATATGTGGGAACTCCTTCAAGACTGGTGGAAAAGCATTCCAGGTGACTGTGCAAAGCTGTCATCAAGGCAAAGGGTGGCTACTTTGAAGAATCTCAAATATAAAATTAATTTTAATTTCTGTAACACTTTTTTGGTTACTACATGATTCCATATGTGTTATTTCATAGTTTTGATATCTTCAATATTATTCTAGAAAATAGTAAAATAAAGAAAAACCCTGGAATGAGTAGGTTTGTCCAAACTTTTGACTGGTGCTGTATGTAAGTAAGGTATTTATGTTTTTCATTTTTTTTAAATAAATTAGCAAAAATAGTTTTTCGCTATTATGGGGTATTGTGTATAGATTGATGAGATGTTTTGGAATAAGGTTGTAACGTAACAAAATGTGTGAAAAGGGAAGGGGTCTCAATACTTTCTGAATGCACTGTATACACAGAGCACAGATTACGTTATCAGTGGTGGTTAGGTGAATTCCAGGACAGATAGTATTTTGACCATTAATCAGGTCAAATTTGACCAACCTGAGTCAAGTGTCCTCCATTACTTTGAAGTGGGACTGGTGTCTGGCCACTGCCTCAGCCTTCTGTAACAGTGTAATGCTCCGGGTGTCGTGGGTGTGGAGTCAAATGCAGGAGACAGAGAGTTCAATGCTGTGCGTCTTTAATAGCACCAACGCACCACAGGGTGCTCACAATAGTTACGTTCCCAAACACAGGGAATCAAAATGTACAACAAAAAATACACGACCAAGTACTAACACGTACCTCTACAACAGAGCCGAAGGTTACACTGAAATAATCCCGCACAACAACCAGGCAGGCCGGCTGTCTAATAAAGACAAACTAATTAAACATACACAGGTGCTACCACTAAACATACAAGGAGGGGGAGGAAAGACAATCAGTGGCAGGAAATCCCTCAACATGGATGGATCCAAGATGTCCCCCACCGGTACCCAGCACCTCTCCTCCGGACCGTACCCCTCCCAGTCCACGAGGTACTGCAGGCCCCTCACCCGGCGTCTTGAGTCCAGAATGGCTCGGATCGTGTACGCCGGGGACCCCTCAATGTCCAGAGGGGGGGGAGGGACCTCCGGTACCTCACTGTCCTGCAGGGGACCAGCTACCGCCGGCCTGAGGAGAGACACATGAAACGAGGGGTTAATACGATAATAGGAAGGGAGTTGTAATCGATAACACACCTCGTTTATTCTCCTCAGGACTTTAAAGGGCCCTACACACTGCGGACCCAGCTTCCGGCAGGGCAAGCGGAGAGGTAGGTTTCGGGTCGAGAGCCAGACCCTGTCCCCCGGTACAAACACGGGGGCCTCACTGTGGTGGCGGTCAGCACTCCTCTTCTGCCGTCCACTCACTTGTCGTAGAAATTCCTGGACAGCCCTCCAGGTCTCCTTGGAGCGCTGTACCCATTCCTCCACCGCAGGAGCCTTGGTCTGGCTCGGATGCCATGGTGCCAGGACCGGCTGGTACCCCAACACACACTGAAAAGGGGACACGTTAGTAGAGGAGTGGCGTAGTGAGTTCTGAGCCATTTCAGCCCAGGGAATGTATCGTGCCCACTCCCCTGGCTGATCCTGGCAATACGACCGCAGAAACCTACCCATCTCCTGGTTCACTCTCTCCACCTGCCCATTACTCTCGGGGTGATAACCGGAGGTCAGGCTGACAGAGACCCCCAAGCGTTCCATGAACGCTCTCCATACCCGAGACGTGAATTGGGGGCCCCGATCAGAAACGATGTCCTCCGGCACCCCGTAGTGCCGAAA
Organism: Oncorhynchus masou masou; assembly: GCF_036934945.1. NCBI lineage: Eukaryota > Metazoa > Chordata > Actinopteri > Salmoniformes > Salmonidae > Oncorhynchus > Oncorhynchus masou. The sequence continues at coordinate 31,194,265 of NC_088219.1, forward strand.
GACATGGGTGAATAACGCCTCCACAGTCTGTAGGGCGGGAGGGATACCGGGCAACGGGAGGAGACGGCAGGACTTAGAGAACCGGTCCACAATCACTAGAACCGTGGTGTTCCCCTGAGACGGCGGAAGATCGGTCAGGAAATCTATGGACAGATGTGACCATGGCCGCTGTGGAACGGGGAGGGGTTGTAACTTCCCTCTAGGAAGGTGCCTAGGAGCCTTACTCTGAGCGCACACTGAACAGGAGGAGACATAACTCTTAACGTCCTTAGCCAGCGTAGGCCACCAATACCTCCCCTGAAGGCTCCCCACTGTCCTCGTCACCCCAGGGTGACCCGAGGAGGGTAGGACGTGAGCCCACCGAATCAGTTTGTCCCGAACACCAAGCGGCACGTACCATCGCCCCGCTGGACACTGAGGAGGCGTGGGTTCAGCCCGTAACGCCCGTTCGATGTCCGAGTCCACCTCCCATACCACTTCCGGCGCCGACAGAGATGGCTTCGCGTTCCTAGGAAACTATGCAGTTTTTGTTTTTTTACGTGTTATTTCTTACATTAGTACCCCAGGTCATCTTAGGTTCCATTACATACAGTCGAGAAGAACTACTGTATATAAGATCAGTGTCAACTCACCATCAGTACGACCAAGAATATGTTTTTCGCGACGCGGATCCTGTGTTCTGCCATACAAACAGGACAACGGAATGGATCGCATGCAGCGACCCAAAAAAATGACTCCGAAAAAGAGGGAAACGAGGCGGTCTTCTGGTCAGACTACGGAGACGGGCACATCGTGCCCCACTTCCTAGCATTCTTCTTGCCAATGTCCAGTCTCTTGACAACAAGGTTGATGAAATCCGAGCAAGGGTAGCATTCCAGAGGGACATCAGAGACTGTAACGTTCTGTGCTTCACGGAAACATGGCTCACTGGAGAGACGCTATCCGAAGCGGTGCAGCCAATGGGTTTCTCCACGCATCGCGCCGACAGAAACAAACACCTTTCTGGTAAGAAGAGGGGTGGGGGTGTATGCCTTATGGCTAACGAGGCATGGTGCGATGAAAGAAACATACAGGAACTCAAATCCTTCTGTTCACCTGATTTAGAATTCCTCACAATCAAATGTAGACCGCATTATCTACCAAGATAATTCTCTTCGATTATAATCACAGCCGTATTTATCCCCCCCCCAAGCAGACACATCGATGGCTCTGAACGAACTTTATTTAACTCTTTGCAAACTGGAAACCATTTATCCGGAGGCTGCATTCATTGTTGCTGGGGATTTTAACAAGGCTAATCTGAAAACAAGACTCCCTAAATTTTATCAGCATATCGATTGCGCAACCAGGGGCGGAAAAACCTTGGATCACTGTTACTCTAACTTCCGCGACGCATATAAGGCCCTGCCCCGCCCCCTTTCGGAAAAGCTGACCACGACTCCATTTTGCTGATACCTGCCTACAGACAAAAGCTAAAAAAGAAGCTCCCACGCTGAGGTCTGTCCAACGCTGGTCCGACCAAGCTGACTCCACACGCCAAGACTGCTTCCATCACGTGGACTGGGACATGTTTCGTATTGCGTCAGATAACAACATTGACGAATACGCTGATTCGGTGTGCGAGTTCATTAGAACGTGCGTTGAAGATGTCGTTCCCATAGCAACGATTAAAACATTCCCTAACCAGAAACCGTGGATTGATGGCAGCATTCGCGTGAAACTGAAAGCGCGAACCACTGCTTTCAATCAGTGCAAGGTGTCTGGTAACATGACTGAATACAAACAGTGCAGCTATTCCCTCCGTAAGGCTATCAAACAAGCTAAGCGTCAGTACAGAGACAAAGTAGAATCTCAATTCAACGGCTCAGACACAAGAGGCATGTGGCAGGGTCTACAGTCAATCACGGACTACAGGAAGAAATCCAGCCCAGTCACGGACCAGGATGTCTTGCTCCCAGGCAGACTAATTAACTTTTTTGCCCGCTTTGAGGACAATACAGTGCCACTGACACGGCCTGCAACGGAAACATGCGGTCTCTCCTTCACTGCAGCCGAGGTGAGTAGTAAAACATTTAAACGTGTTAACCCTCGCAAGGCTGCAGGCCCAGACGGCATCCCCAGCCGCGCCCTCAGAGCATGCGCAGACCAGCTGGCTGGTGTGTTTACGGACATATTCAATCAATCCCTATACCAGTCTGCTGTTCCCACATGCTTCAAGAGGGCTACCATTGTTCCTGTTCCCAAGAAAGCTAAGGTAACTGAGCTAAATGACTACCGCCCCGTAGCACTCTCTTCCGTCATCATGAAGTGCTTTGAGAGACTAGTCAAGGACCATATCCCCTTACACCTCCACCCTACCTGACACCCTAGACCCACTCCAATTTGCTTACAGCTCAAATAGGTCCACAGACGATGCAATTTCAACCACACTGCACACTGCCCTAACCCATCTGGACAAGAGGAATACCTATGTGAGAATGCTGTTCATCGACTACAGCTCGGCATTCAACACCATAGTACCCTCCAAGCTCGTCATCAAGCTCGAGGCCCTGGGTCTCGACCCCGCCCTGTGCAACTGGGTACTGGACTTCCTGACGGGCCGCCCCCAGGTGGTGAGGGTAGGTAACAACATCTCCTCCCCGCTGATCCTCAACACTGGGGCCCCACAAGGGTGCGTTCTGAGCCCTCTCCTGTACTCCCTGTTCACCCACGACTGCGTGGCCACGCACGCCACCAACTCAATCATCAAGTTTGCGGACGACACAACAGTGGTAGGCTTGATTACCAACAACGACGAGACGGCCTACAGGGAGGAGGTGAGGGCCCTTGGAGTGTGGTGTCAGGAAAATAACCTCACACTCAACGTCAACAAAACTAAGGAGATGATTGTGGACTTCAGGAAACAGCAGAGGGAACACCCCCCTATCCACATCGATGGAACAGTAGTGGAGAGAGTAGCAAGTTTTAAGTTCCTCGGCATACACATCACAGACAAACTGAATTGGTCCACTCACACAGACAGCATCGTGAAGAAGGCGCAGCAGCGCCTCTTCAACCTCAGGAGGCTGAAGAAATTCGGCTTGTCACCAAAAGCACTCACAAACTTCTACAGATGCACAATCGAGAGCATCCTGGTGGGCTGTATCACCGCCTGGTACGGCAACTGCTCCGCCCTCAACCGTAAGGCTCTCCAGAGGGTAGTGAGGTCTGCACAACGCATCACCGGGGGCAAACTACCTGCCCTCCAGGACACCTACACCACCTGATGTCACAGGAAGGCCATAAAGATCATCAAGGACAACAACCACCCGAGCCACTGCCTGTTCATCCCGCTATCATCCAGAAGGCGAGGTCAGTACAGGTGCATCAAAGCTGGGACCGAGAGACTGAAAAACAGCCATCAGACTGTTAAACAGCCACCACTAACATTGAGTGGCTGCTGCCAACACACTGACACTGACTCAACTCCAGCCACTTTAATAATGGGAATTGATGGGAAATGATGTAAATATATCACTAGCCACTTTAAACAATGCTACCTTATATAATGTTACTTACCCTACATTATTCATCTCATATGCATACGTATATACTGTACTCTATATCATCGACTGCATCCTTATGTAATACATGTATCACTAACCACTTTAACTATGCCACTTTGTTTACATACTCATCTCATATGTATATACTGTACTCGATAGCATCTACTGTATCTTGCCTATGCTGCTCTGTACCATCACTCATTCATATATCCTTATGTACATATTCTTTATCCCCTTACACTGTGTATAAGACAGTAGTTTAGGAATTGTTAGTTAGATTACTTGTTGGTTATTACTGCATTGTCGGAACTAGAAGCACAAGCATTTCGCTACACTCGCATTAACATCTGCTAACCATGTGTATGTGACAAATAAAATTTGATTTTGATTTGGTGCTACCAGCTTTGAGGCGGGAAGGATGGGAGTAGGTTCGGTGGACCCCTCCTCCGTGTCGTAGAGGCGGGACAGTGCGTCAGCCTTTACGTTCTGGGCGCCCGGTCTATAAGACAAAGTAAACCGGAACTGGGTGAAGAATATGACCCACCTTGCCTGACGTGGGTTAAGTCTCCTAGCTGCCCGAATGTACTCCAGATTCTGGTGGTCGGTCCAGATGAGAAAGAGGTGCTTAGCCCCCTCAAGCCAGTGTCTCCACACCTTCAGAGCTCTAACCACCGCTAGCAACTCCCGGTCCCCCACATCATAGTTACGCTCCGCTGGGCTGAGCTTCCTTGAGAAGAAAGCGCAGGGGCGGAGTTTTGGTGGCGTACCCGAGCGCTGTGATAACACGGTACCCACCCCAGCCTCGGACGCGTCCACCTCCACTATGAATGCTAGAGAGGGTCCGGATGCGCCAACACGGGCGCATCAGTGAACAGCGCCTTCAACTTGTTGAATGCTCCGTCCGCCTCTGCTGACCACTGCAACCGCACCGGGCCCCCCTTCAGCAGTGAGGTGATGGGAGCCGCTATCTGGCCAAAACCCCGGATAGACCTCCGGTAGTAGTTGGCAAAACCCAAAAACCGCTGCACCTCCTTTACCGTGGTCGGAGTCGGCCAATTACGCACGGCCCTAATGCAGTCGCCCTCCATCACTACCCCCGAGGTGGAAATGCGATATCCCAGAAAAGAGACGGCTCGTTTAGAGAACACGCATTTCTCAGCCTTGACGTATAGGTCATGCTCCAGCAGTCTACCAAGCACCTTGCGCACCAGAGACACATGCGCGGTGTGAGTGGCCGAGTAGATGAGAATGTCATCGATGTAAACAACCACTCCCTGCCCGCACAGGTTCCTGAGAATCTCGTCTACAAAGGATTGAAAAACGGCTGGAGCATTCTTTAACCCATACGGCATGACGAGGTACTCATAGTGGCCTGATGTGGTACTAAATGCGGTTTTCCACTCGTCTCCCTTCCGAATACGCACCAGACTATACGCGCTCCTGAGATCCAGTTTTGTGAAGAACTGCGCTCCGTGGAACGATTCCACCGCCGTAGCGATGAGAGGTAGCGGGTAACTATACCCCACTGTGATGGCGTTTAGACCTCTATAATCGATACACGGACGCAAGCCTCCCTCCTTTTTCCTCACAAAAAAGAAACTTGAGGAGACGGGTGAAATGGAGGGCCGAATGTACCCCTGTCCCAGCGACTCCGTGACATATGTCTCCATTGCCAACGTCTCCTCCTGGGACAGCGGGGACACGTGACTCTTGGGAAGCACAGCGTCTACCTGGAGATCTATCCTACAATCCCTTCCCGGTCGATAAGGTGGTAATTTAGTCGCTTTCACTTTACTGAAAGCGATTGCCAAATCGGCATACTCGGGGGGAATGCACACCGTAGAACCCTGGTCTCGACTCTCCACCGACGTGGCACCGATGGAAACTCCCAAACACCTTCCAGAACACTCCTCTGACCACCCCTGGAGAACCCCCTGTCTCCACGAAATTTTAGGATTGTGCCGGGCCAGCCAGGGAGTCCCCAGCACCACTGGAAACGCAAGCGAATCAATAATAAAGAAACTGATACGCTCCCTATGATTCCCCTGCGTCACCATGTCCAGCGGGACCGTGGTCTCCCTGACCATCCCTGACCCTAATGGCCGGCTATCTAGGGAGTGCACGGGGAAAGGAGAATCTATCGGCACCAGCGGAACCCCTAACTTAAGGGCGAGTCCGCGATCCATAAAGTTCCCAGCTGCGCCTGAATCGACTAGCGCCCTATGCTGGGAAGAGGGAAAAAAGTGAAGGAAAAAAGTTAAGACAAACACGTGGCCAACAAGGGGTTCTGGGTGAGTTTGATGCTGACTCACCTGGGGTGACCGAGAAGCGTTCCGCCTGCCATCTCTACTCCCAGACGGACCCCCCCAGCACCGATCAGACGTGTGTCCTCTCCGACCACAGCTGGTGCAGAGGGAGCCTCCTCCTCCGGTACCCCTCGGTGCAGCCCCTCCCAACTCTATCGGAATGGGAGCAGAGGGGCTGGGTGGTGGAACGCACAGGACCCTCTCTGAACGCCCGCGAGCAGCCAGCAGATTATCCAGTCGAATGGACATGTCAATCAGCTGATCCAGTGACAGAGTGGTGTCCCGACACGCTAACTCCCGGCGGACGTCCTCTCGGAGACTACACCGGTAGTGGTCAATAAGGGCCCTGTCGTTCCACCCGGATCCTGCTGCCAAGGTCCGGAACTCCAGCGCGTAATCCTGGGCGCTCCTTCTCTCCTGCCTGAGATGAAATAGTCGTTCTCCCACCGCTCGGCCGTCTAGAGGGTGATCAAACACGGCACGGAAGCGGCGGGAAAACTCTGGGTAGTGCTCCCGCGCTGAGCCATCCCAGACTGCGTTCGCCCACTCCAGAGCACGACCCATGAGGCAGGAGATGAGGACACTCACCCTCTCTGCTCCTGAGGGAGTGGGTCTGATGGTGGCCAGGTATAGCTCCAGCTGAAGCAGAAACCCCTGGCAACCCGCCGCCGCTCCATCATAAGCCCTCGGTAGCGTCAGACGGAGGGTGTTGGAGTCGGGAGATGGGGAGTCCGGAACAGTGGGTGCCGAAGGTGGAGAGAGGAGACCACTCCTCTCCCATCGGTCCATTCTCTCCATCACTTGATCCATCGCGGATCCGATCCGATGAGAACGGTGGAGAACCCGTTCCTCCATCGATGGGAGAGGGTTGGCTGTTGCTCCTGCTGACACCATTCAGTTTGTGAGGTGCGGGATTCTGTAATGCTCCGGGTGTCGTGGGTGTGGAGTCAAATGCAGGAGACAGAGAGTTCAATGCTGTGCGTCTTTAATAGCACCAATGCACCACAGGGTGCTCACAATAGTTACGTTCCCAAACACAGGGAATCAAAATGTACAATGTAAAATACACGACCAAGTACTAACACGTACCTCTACAACAGAGCCGAAGGTTACACTGAAATAATCCCGCACAACAACCAGGCGGGCCGGCTGTCTAATAAAGACAAACTAATTAAACATACACAGGTGCTACCACTAAACATACAAGGAGGGGGAGGAAAGACAATCAGTGGCAGCTAATAGGCCGGTGACGACGACCGTCGAGCGCCACCCGCTCGGGAAAGGGAACCACCCTCGGTCGGATTTGTGACAAACAGCTCCTTATATGGTAGGGGCATTCCCAGGACACTGCTGAACAACAAATCAACCAGGTTTTATACATAGCCTGTGTATTAAATAAATATCACTCAATAAAAACATATAGTGAAGAAAAATGATTATCTCTAGTTTGGAAATAATGTATACTGCAGAATAGATTCAAGACGGTGACATTGACAACATTACCAAAGATTTCTTACCCATGACAGACCACAGCCTGTCATTTCCAATGGGAGCAAATTAACTATAGTGGGCAGATCAAGCAAAAATGTGGGCAGAGCCAAGCACGAGCTAGCTCTAAATCCGATTGGCACGTTCTAGCATTCATTTGCATATTTCCGTTAAGGAAAGCAGAAGTGTGCATGTGCAATAACTCAATTCGCCCTTGCACACAATGCACATTTTAGCCATTAACACAGAACAACGAGCCAGATGTTTCAACGGATGTATAAATCTGAAACATCCGTTTGGCGTTTCTACTCACCACCAAATATGGTGATAAGAGGTGCCTAGTGGTGGGCAGTTGGAGAAGATGGTAAGTACTCTGCAAATGTTCTCATAGATGAAACATTTGATCTAAAGACAGTTTTCTGTTCCCAAACTAAAATATGTTACAAACACAGTGGACTAAGTTTAGTAGACTTTACCCTTTATAAAAATTCTGTTGTTCATGAGTGCAAAGGCGAATTGAGGTATTGCACACTACATTTCACATAGTAGCTGTTCCTTGACGGAAATATTGGTTAGTTATAAAAATATTTGCGGTACTATGCAACCAGCTGTGTATGTTGCTGAATGCTTGCTGATACATTTTGCTCTTTGCTGCCAGAGCCATAGCTATATTTGCACCACATTTCATTTATTTTTGCCCTAGATAAATTCACTTGGCCAATGCACTGAAGAGTTTTGTGAACAATGGTGTGCTATACTTAATAACTGTTCATTGGACCTGATGACTCTGATCATTGAACAACTTACAAAGGATATTACTTTAGTTGAAAATTCACAGCAAGGTCTACGAGACGAGCTTAATGTGGATTTGGAAGAAAAGAACAAAGGATTAACATACCTCTGGTGAGATCCTGAGCACAAGAAACCACAAAACCTGGAAGAGACAAGCCGATGACAGACGCAGAGTTCCTCTGTCAGACCGACTATCCACAGACAGAGCTAACTCTGGCTCCTCTACCAACGGTGAGCGTTTTTCTACAACGGAGAGCTGGGACACCGTCGAGGCCAACACCCCAGCACATAAGAGGGGGAAGAAGAAATCCACTACCACCCCGCGACACCTACCGATTGAGACCCAGGATGGGCCCCCAGTCCATCAGGAGCTAAACTTCTTCAACTTATCAAGTAGGACCCTGACATCAGCTCACCTCAGTGTTCTCAATAAGTGGTTATCGTTTGTACCCACTGCATACTAGGGATGCAACAGTACACAGTATTTTGTCGAACCGTTCGGTACGCCGCCTACGGTTCAATACGCACACGTGAACCACGGAATTATGATATGCCTGTCATTTTCCTATAATTTCCAAAACTTGCTTTTTATTTTATTTTTTATTTCACCTTTATTTAACCAGGTAGGCAAGTTGAGAACAAGTTCTCATTTGCAACTGCCACCTGGCCACGATAAAGCAAAGTTATACATGGAATAAACAAACATACAATCAATAATACAGTAGAAATAATCTATATACAGCATGTGCAAATGAGGTAGGATAAGAGAGGTAAGGCAATAAATAGGCTATGGTGGCAAATTAATTACAATATAGCAATTAAACACTGGAATGGTAGGATGTGCAGAAGATGAATGTGCAAGTTGAGATACTGGGGTGCAAAGGAGCAAGATACATAAATAAATACAGTATGGCGATGAGGTAGTTGAATGGGCTGTCTACAGATGGGCTATGCACAGGTGCAGTGATCTGTGAGCTGCTCTGACAGCTGGTGCTTAAAGCTAGTGAGGGAGGTAAGAGTCTCCAGCTTTAGAGATTTTTGCAGTTCGTTCCAGTCATTGGCAGCAGAGAACTGGAAGGAGAGGCGGCCAAAGGAAGAATTGGCTTTGGGGATGACCAGTGAGATATACCTGCTGGACCTACGGGTGGGTTCTGCTATGGTGACCAGTGAGATAAGATAAGGCGGGGCTTTACCTAGCAGAGACTTGTGGATGACCTGGAGCCAGTGGGTTTGGCGACAAGTATGAAGCGAGGGCCAGCCAAGGAGAGCGTACAGGTCGCAGTGGTGGGTAGTATATGGGGCTTTGAGGACAAAACAGATGACACTGTGATAGACTGCATCCAATTTGTTTAGTAGAGTGTTAGAGGCTATTTTGTAAATGACATCGCCAAAGTCGAGGATTGTAAGGATGGTCAGTTTCATGAGGGTATGTTTGGCAGCATGAGTGAAGGATGCTTTGTTGCGAAATAGGAAGCCAATTCAAGATTTAATTTTGGAATGGAGATGTTTAAGAGTCTCGAAGGAGAGTCTGGAAGGAGAGTTTACAGTCTAACCAGACACCTAGGTATTTGTAGTTGTCCACATATTCTAAGTCAGAACCGTCCAGAGTATTGATGCTGGACGGGCGGGCAGGTGCGGGAAGCGATCGGATGAAGAGCATGCATTTAGCTTTACTTGCATTTAAGAGCAGTTGGAGGCTACGGAAGGAGAGTTGTATGGCATTGAAGCTCATCTGGAGGTTAGTTAACACAGTGTCCAACGAAGGGCCAGAGGTATACAGAATGGTGTCGTCTGCGTAGAGGTGGATCAAAAAATCACCAGCAGCTTGAGCGACATCATTGATGTATACAGAGAAGAGAGTCTGCCCGAGAATTGAACCCTGTGGCACTCCCGTAGAGACTGCCAGACAACAGGCCCTCTGATTTGACATACTGAACTCTATCGGAGAAGTAGTTGGTGAACCAAGCGAGGCAATCATTTGAGAAACCAAGGCTGTTGAGTCTGCCAATAAGACTGTTGTGTTTGACAAAGTCGAAAGCCTTAGCCAGGTCGATGAATACAGCTGCACAGTAATGTCTCTTATCGATGGCGGTTATGATATTGTTTAGGACCTTGAGTGTGGTTGAGGTGCACCCATGACCAGCTTTGAAACCAGACTATATAGCGGAGAAGGTACGGTGAGATTCGAAACGGTCGGTAATCTGTTTGTTAATTTGGCTTTCGAAGACCTTAGAAAGGCAGGGTAGAATAGATATAGGTCTGTAGCAGTTTGGGTCTAGAGTGTCTCCCCCTTTGAAGAGGGTTGTTGACCGCAGCAGCTTTCCAATCTATGGGATTCTCAGACGATACGAAAGAGAGGTTGAACAGGCTAATAATAGGGGTTGCAATAATTTCGGCAGATAATTTTAGAAAGAGATTTGTAGGGGTCCAGATTTTGCATCTCTTTCAGAACATCAGCTGACTGGATTTGGGTGAAGGAGAAGTGGGGGAGGTTTGGGCGAGTTGCTGTGGGGAGCGCAGGGCTGTTGACCGGGGTAGGGGTAGCCAGGTGGAAAGCATGGCCAGCCGTAGAAAAATGCTTATTGAAATTCTCAATTATTGTGGGTTTATCGGTGGTAACAGTGTTTTCTAGCCTCAGTGCAGTGGGCAGCTGGGAGGAGGTGCTCTTATTCTCCATGGACTTTACAGTGTCCCAGAACTTTTTTGAGTCTGTACTACAGGATACAAATTTCTGTTTGAAAAAGCTAGCCTTAGCTTTACTAACTGCCTGTGTATATTGGTTCCTAACTTCCCTTAAAAGGTGCATATCACGGGGGCTATTCGATACTAATGCAGAACGCCACAGAATGTTTTTGTGCTGGTCAAGGGCAGACAGGTCTGGAGTGAACCAAGGGCTAAATCTATTCCTAGTTGTACATTTTCTGAACGGAGCATGCTTATTTAAGATGTTGAGGAAGGCACTTTTAAAGAATAACCAGGTATCCTCGATTGACGGGATGAGGTCAATGTCATTCCAGGATACCACGGCCAGGTCGATTAGAAAGGCCTGTTCGCTGAAGTGTTTTGGGAGCGTTTGACAGTGATGAGAGGTGGTCGTTTGACTGCAGACCCATTACGGATGCAGGCAATGAGGCAGTGATCGCTGAGATCTTGGTTGAAGACAGCAGAGGTGTATTTAGAGGGCGAGTTAGTTAGGATGATATCTATGAGGGTGCCCGTGTTTACGGAATTGGGGTTGTACCTGGGAGGTTCATTGATCATTTGTGTGAGATTGAGGGCATCAAACTTAGATTGTAGGATGGCCGTGGTGTTATTATGCATGTCCCAGTTTAGGTCACCTAGCAGCACGAGCTCAGAAGATAGATGGGGTGGCAATCAATTTACATATGGTGTTGGGGGCAGAGAGTGGTCTATAGCAAGTGGCAACAGTGAGACACTTGTTTCTGAAAGGTGAATTTTTAGTAGAAGCTTGAATTGTTTTGGTACAGACTTGGATAGTAAGACAGAAGTCTGCAGAACACCGCCCCCTTTGGCAGTTCTTTCTTGGAAAATGTTATAGTTAGGGATGGAAATTTCAGGGGTTTTGGTGGGTTTCCTAAGCTAGGATTCAGACACGGCTAAGACATTCGGGTTGGCAGAATGTGCTAAAGCAGTGAATAAAGCAAAATTAGGGAGTAGGCTTCTAATGTTAACATGCATGAAACCAAGGCTTTTACGGTTACAGAAGTCAACAAATGAGAGCACCTGGGGAGTAGGAGTGGAGCTAGGCACTGCAGATCCTGGATTAACCACTACATTACCAGAGGAACAGAGGAGAAGTAGGATAAGGGTACGGCTAAAGGCTATAAGAACTGTCCGCATAGCACGTTCGGAACAGAGGGTAAATGGAGCAGGTTTCTTGGCATGATAGCATAGATAGATTCAAGGCATAATGTACAGACAAAGGTATGGTAGGAAGAGAGTACATTGGAGGTAAACCTAGGCATTGAATAATGATGAGAGATATAGTCTCTAGAGACTTTTGAACCAGGTGATGTCATTGCATATGTGGGAGGTGGAACAACATGGTTGTTTAAGGCATATTGAGCAGGGCAAGAGGCTCTACATAGAAATAAGACAGTAATCACTAACCAGGACAGTAATGGACAAGGCATATTGATATTAGGGAGTGGCATGCATAGCCAAGTGATCGTATGGGTCCAGTGTGTGGTTGGGCTTGCTGGGGACACGTCGATTCAGACAGTTAGCAGGCCCGGGACTAGCAAGCTAGCAGTTAGCAGGCCGGGGCTAGCAAGCTAGCATAAGGGCCTTAGAGGGACGTTACGATGGGGGAACATCTGTTTTTACCTCCTCGTGCAGTCACGGGATGGAAACATTAGCCAGGAGTAGTCAACCCGGGTTGCGGTTAGCTAGCTGCCATGATCCAGATGAAAAGGTTCAGAGTTTGCGGTAGGAATCCGGGGATATGGAGAGAAAAATAGGTCCGGTATGCTCTGGTTTGAAACGCGTTGTACGAATTGGCGAGCGCTTTCCGAGCTATAGGTTAGCTGATGACCGCGAGCAGTGGTTAGCTAGCTGGTAGCTAGTTAGCTAGCTAGCTTCAGTTGAGGTATTCCAGTTCGGAGGTAAATAGAAATACTAATTGATCCACACCACATTGGGTGAGGCAGGTTGCAGGAGAGTATTTAGTTGAGGTTTAGGAAAAATATTAAAAAGAATGCGAAGAAAAATATATATAAATAGATATATACATTGGACGAGACAAGACAAAGACGTCTGACTGCAACGCCTTCTTGGAAATCAGCTTATTGAGCTGCAGACTACAAGCACATTGTACATTCAGATCCACAGAACCAGACGCACAGTTTGTGAACAGGCAAGGCAGGCAACTGCTTGGGGCCCCAAGGCCGTTAGGGGGCTCCTGAGGGCTGAGAAACTTTACTCAACAGCAATGTTTCAAAATGTGGAAACCACAGTGACCGCAACCCCTCCCCCTTAACCTCTTGAAGCTAGGGGGCACTATTTTTATGTTTGGAAAAACAACGTTCCCAAAGTAAATGGCCTATTTCTCAGTACCAGATGCTAGAATATGCATATAATTGACAGATTAGGATAGAAAACACTCTAAAGTTTCCAAAACTGTCAAAATATGGTCTGTGAGTATAACAGAACTTCCTCAGGCAAAACCCTGAGGAAAATCCAATCAGGAAGTGCCTCTTATTTTGAAACCCTTCTGTTCCTTTGCATGCCTATCCTCCATTTAAAGGGATATCAACCAGATTCCTTTTTCTCTGGCTTCCCTAAGGTGTCAACAGTCTTTAGACATAGTTTCAGGCTTTTAGTTTGAAAAATGAGCGTGAAAGATCACATTGCGTAAGTGGATAGGTGGGGGCTCTCAGAGTGAGTTTTTGCGCTACAGAGTAAAGGCGCCATTGTTCCTCCCGCTGTTATTGAAAAACCTACACACTCGGTTGATATATTATTGAATATATATTTTAAAAACTACCTGAGGAATGATTATAAAAAACGTTTGACATGTTTCTGTGGACATTATGAAGACTATTGGGAATTTCCGTCTGCGTTGTCGTGACCGCTCTTTCCTGTGGATTTCTGAACATAACGCGACAAACAAACGTTGGTATTTTGGGTATAATGGATGGTAATGGTTATGGAACAAAAGGAACATTTGTTGTGGAGCTGGGAGTCTCGTGAGTTAAAACATCCGAAGATCATCAAAGGTAAACGGTTCATTTAATTGCTTTTCTGATTTTCGTGACCAAGCTTCCTGATGCTAAGTGTACATACTGCTATGCTAGGCTATCGATAAACTTACACAATCGCTTGGATTGCTTTCGCTGTAAAGCATAATTTCAAAATCTGAGACGACAGGTGGATTAACAAAAGGCTAAGCTGTGTTTTGCAATATTGCACTTGTGATTTCATGAATTTGAATATTTTTAGTAATATTATTTGACTGTTGCGCTATGCTATTCAGCGGTTGCTGACGAAAATGATCCCGCGACAGGGTTGGGTAACGTCAAGAAGACAACCAGTGGACGATTTGCAATGACATCTCAATAGGAAACCTTGCTAAATGGGCCCCACGAAGAGAGGGGAAACTTAAGACAAATATTCTCTCAGCTCCAATGTGACAATGGCGAGCGTTAGCGAGACAGAGAGAAGCAAATTTGAAGAGGCAGTCTGCAAGCATTGCTTTGCCACTATCGGCTACTCAAGTGGAAACACTTCTAACATGATGTGTCATTTACGTCGCCATCACCCGGCCGTATCCCTTGCAGGTGGGGCAGGAGCAAGGAGAGTCCACTCCTTAGCGAAAACACAACAATGTCTCGCTGCTGCTTTTCAACAACAAATTTTCGACAAATTCAGAAAAACATACAGAAATAATGAAATCAGTGGGAGTATTCATAGATTTGCAGCCCTATTCGGTGGTTACTGACTCTGGATTTTGTCACCTGATGGCATTTTTTTTTTACCTTGTTACAATGTACCCTCCCGCACACATTTTGGCAGCGAAGTTATTCCCAAACTTTATGAAACATCACAGAGAGAAATTGAAAACGAATTGACAGACACACTATCTAGCTCTCTCCACTGATAGTTGGAACTCCAGAGCAACTCAAAGCTACCTCACTTTGACGGTTCACTATGTACTGGATCAGGAGATGAAAAGCTATGTGTGGCAAACTCGTCCCCTGTATGAGAGTCATACAAGCACAGACTTTTATTATATATAAAGATACTGTACCATTACCGTGGCCCACAGACCGTGGCCCACAAACTGTGATACATACCGAACCATGGGCCCACTGTACCGTTGCATCCCTACTGCATACATTAATGACTTTGACTTCCAGATAGATCTATTCAAGTTTTTCCGTAATCTGAGAGTTCTTTGATAACAGTGAAATTTACATGACTCCACTTGAAATTTCATCCTCAGTGGGATGTATACATAGGTCTACAACGCTAATCGATAGACTTACATGTCCTACCGTAAGTCAATAAGGAGATGGAGACATTAAACCAGATGAGGTACCTGAGAACTCTGAGAGAACCACATTTAGAGCAAAAAGCAATGCGTCCATAGAAACCTTCTGTAGGATTGTTAAAGATGATGTAGGTGACCTACTGAAAGACAAACAGAAACAGAAATCCTATGATAATCTGAGTAGAGACGAGAGAATGGCTCTTAAGGACTTAGTCAGAGCCTTCGATTATGTCACGACTCCAACCGAATGTGGCTCCCCTTCACGTTCGGGTGGCGCTCGGCAGTCGTCGTCGCCAGCCTACTAGCTGCCACTGATTCTTTCCTCCCCCTCCTTATGTGTTTATTGAGTACACCTGTTTTGTGTTGGGTATAATTAGGGAGGCTTTATTAGTCAGCCGGCCCGCCTGGTTCTTTGTGCGGGATTAATTATTGTGACCTTCTGTTTGGTAGTAGAGGAACTTGTTTGTTCCTGGTCGTGTATTTTTGGTTGTGAGCACACTGTGTTGCGTTTTGGTGCATTAAAGAGCACAGCATCGCACTCTCTGTTTCCTGCGTCTGACTCCACACCCACGACACCCGGAGCGTTACAGATTATCATAAAAAAATGTGACAAAGGAAGAGGAATTTGTATACAAAACAAATGTAACTATGTGAATGAATGTTGCCGACAACTATCTAAAGGTGACTTCTATCGCAAACTGAATTATGACCCTACCCTAGAATTCCAGCATAAGATCTCATCCACAGTGGAAGCTGTTTGGAATCAGGACAAATCACCAAAAAAGAAGATGAATTTATACGTGTGAAATTTCCCAAGATACCAACTTTCTATACAGTCACTAAATTACACAAACAAGTTTCTCCTCCAGGTAGACCCATTGTAGCAACAATCGACTCTGTGACATCCAACATTTCTACATTTGTGGATTACCACATTAATCTGATGGTTGAGAATCTCCCATTTTATGTCAAAGACACTAGTCACATTATCTCATTGATAGAGGGCTTAGGAAGGATACAAGAGGGCACACTGCTGGCCACTTTTGATGTAGAGAGCTTGTACACTAACATCCCACACACTGGAGGCTTGCAGGCACTTACAACACTTCCTTCAGCAGAGAGACTCTACCCTTGCTCCATACAATTAATGTATATTACAATTTACTGAACTGGTATTATCCAATAACTACTTCATAGACTTTTTATTTCAAAATTTGCGGTGTAGCCATGGGCTCCCCCTTTTCCCCCAACTAAAATAAAGTACCTGGACTTATGGATCATCAAAGAAAATTATGCATTACACACAGACTTATACACAAAGCCCACAGACCGCCCATAGTATGCATCCTCTTCCCCTCAAGAATGGTCTACCATATAGCCAGTTATGCAGGGTAAAACAAATCTGTGGCCACTAGACAGATTTTGACAGCAATGCTAAAAAACATTACAGATACTTTCAAAATAAGAGGCTACAAGGACAAAACTCTTGATGGTGCAATGATGAGAATATCTCAAAAACCAAGAGAGGAATTACTAAGAACTCAACCAAAGAAGAAAAACAAAGCAACTGTCTTTTGCACTATGTACACCAAGGGTTTGGAGAAAATTAAAGCAATCCTGAAAAAGCACTGGCATATTCTGCAATCAGACAAAGAAATCGCACATCTCTTCAAGGAACCCCCACTGGTGGTCTATAAACGTGGTCACAATTTGGAGATAGCTTGGTGAGATCTGACATGCTCCCTGAGCTCACTCAGACACTCTTGACATCCATTCCAAATGGGAACTACAAATGTGGCTCATGCGCATAGTGCAATAGCACTATAAAAACATCCTTCTTCAGACACCTATATACAAGTCGTAAAATTCCTGTTAGGGGTTTCATCTCATGCAAAACCAAGGGAGTAATCTGTCTCATCGCCTGTTCATGTGGAAAAGCCTACGTAGGACAAATGAAAAGACAAAAAAAACACATAGCTGAACACTGCAGCTCAATCAGGTGTAAGAACATTGACTATCCAGTAGCAGCTCACTTTGTTGAAGCTAACCATCCAATTTCCTCCCTCAAATACACAGGAATTGAGCATGTTGCTCTACCAAGGAGAGAAGGTAACATCGAGATTCTACTACTATAAAGGGAGGCTTACTGGATATCCTATCTAAAACATTGACTCCTAGTGGTCTGAATATTGACTTTGATCTCAGGCCCTTACGAACAATTCTTTCTTATGAACAAGTCTTGTAAATTGATATATTCTTTCTACAGCTTATTAGTGTACACCTAATATGTTCCCCCTGTTGATGGTGCTTTTATACATTACAGTTGAACCAAAAGATTACATCTAACAAATATGAAATTAAATACGAAACAATTAAATATGTGAAATTGAATTAAACAATAATGTATGTTGATGCTAATATTATGTACAATATTCATTGTTTTTATATGTTTCTATATGATAACATTAGCCTAACATAATATTTAATATGCCATAAACTATTGTTTTTAAAAAAAAGTTTCACTAATTCATTCTAATTAACTTAATTATTATGACACACCCCTCACTATTGTCATTGGTTGCACTAATTGCACTGTTTGTTTACATAACCTGGTTCAAGTAATCATGACCTTACCCTGAAGAAGGCACAGTGATGCCAAAATGTTGGTAAATACCCAATAAATTACTGGGAGTTTATATATGGAGTGTGTGACTCTATATTTCGATAGTTAATAGTTTATTCGCAGTTAGTCAGGGCCTACTTTTTTTCTAGGAGTTCGCCAGCTCGTGTTTTTTATGCTCTAGTCAATACACAATAAACTTTTATGAGAACAGACATGTTGTTTTGGAGTTAGCAGACGATGTCCCCGAATGCTTGCTTGCTACCTTACTTGCAAATCCGGGTTAGTTATCATATCTTTGTCTGAGTTTAAATGAGTTGGCGATCACTTTAGCTAGCTAGCCAGTTCGAGTTAAAACATTATTGAAAGTAAGCTGGCCACATCCTATGATTAGCTAGCAAGCTAGTATCCAAGTGCCTGCCATGTATTGACCTTAAATACCAATGGGCTACAGTTAACTGTTGTTAGCTAGGTAGCTCGCTAACGTGAGCTATGCATATCTTCCTCTGACATGCTACATCACATCTCACATTAGCTTGATTTATTTATCAAGCTACAGTAACATTCCCCTTTCATCTGTAATATCATAGCAAGCCTGGCTCGCGAGCATTACCAAAAGTAGCTAGATAGCAGCTATCTACTAAGCTAATGTACTTACCAACACCAGTGGGTGTTGGCAGCAGAAGTGACCATGTCAAATGTAATTCATGCCTGGCCATCTGGCAATATTGTTGAAATGCATTGGAAGTTTGCACCAACTTTATGGAAGACCATTTCACTCTTATTTGCCAAGCAAAATGTTTGTGTGTTGCACCCATAGGTAAAAAAATATCGGACCCGCGGAGAGTGCTATCACAGATAGAACAACGAGCTAGTTGTTTCACCTGATGTATAAATCTGAAGCATCCAATTTTTAAATGGTGTTTGGCAACCAAAAGGTGCGTTACCGCCACCAACTAAATCCATTACACGTTGTGATACAAAAAGGTTGAAATGCACCCTGCCAACTAACCCTACACTAATTTAAAAAAACATTCCACTACTTTGACCCTATCTGACGGCCTGGGTGGATGGGACACTACCATTCAACGCACCAGGTTACTCTTTTGCAGTAAAATCTCACCACAACACCTATTGTCTGTTATTTACATTCCATTTCTGCGGTACAGTTGATAACCATGGCAATGAGTGCTAAAAAGCCAACCTTAATGAAGCACATTTCATTCCAAGGCCACTCTGTAATGGTAAAGGTCTACTACTCACTGCAGGGCTATAGACTAACTTTTTCCACCAACTTTTTCATTTCATGGCACCAGCACATGATTTGGTCGCACAAATTTCTCTCCCCTGCTCAGCGATAATGGCCTGACCTGTGTCCCATAATTTACCTGCATTCCATACAGAACGAGGCTAATAATGACTAGCCATCTTTTAACATGCCCTTCTGTTCTTACTCTGATTTGGATAGATTTACTCACGGTTCAACGTTAATTGTGTTTCTTACTGGCAGTTTATAAATGCATTGGGTGCATTCTTTCTCGCTCTTGAGCTAGTAGTAGGCTACATTTGGTTATTCATTAATTATGTATTAAAAAGCTATGTGATATAATTTTGTAATGTAAGACATTATTCTTTAGAAGTGTATACATTTTTGTTTCTAAAGTAGGTCTGTCATAAAAAAATATGTACATCTCAAAATAGGACGTTGCACCTTTAAGGCAGACTGCTTTTCAAAAGAGAGTAGGCTAGCCAAGACTAACGCTAGGTGTCTTTTTGCAGCTTTATTTTTTGTAGACCATCAACAGTAGCCAGTAAACAATTATTTTTCCAGGGACAAGTATGACAACTGAGCTATTTCATCTAACATATCCAGGGAATACATTTTGTTATTCATTTTTATCCCAATTGCTGCAACTCCCCAATGGACCGGTGAGAAGCGAAGGTCAAGAGTCATGCGTCCTCCGAAACATGATCTGCCAAGCAACACTGCTCGCTTAACCGGGAAGCCAGCTGCACCAATGTGTTGGAGGAAACATTGTCCAACTGACAGCCGAAGTCAGCTTGCAGGCGCCCGGCCCGCCACAAGGAGTCTCTAGAGCACGATGAGCAAAGGAAATGCCCCTGGCCAAACCCTCCCCTAACCGGACGACGCTGGGCCAATTGTGTGCCGCCCCATGGGGCTCGAGGTCACGGCCGGCTGGGATCGAACCCAAGGATGTAGTGGCAATGCAGTGCCGCTGCGCCACACGGAAGGATCCAGAATGATCAGATATATCTTTGTGCATATTGGCCTAGGCTATATTATTCACCACTTGAGGAATTGGAAACTCAAAACACTTAGCTAGATTGTTAACTCTGGATATGATAATGTTGCTAAATAGATGAATCAAATAGACTCCATGGCTATCGGTAAATGTAATTTCCTACAAAAACTTTGCAGTGCTAGGCCTAAACAGGCTACTCTGGTTGTAAAGTGGTGCCATGAACTCAATATTAAGAGGTGAGAAATGTGCACACAGTAGGGAGTGGCTTGCTCACACAGTAGCCAACATTAAAACAGGGACATGCAGATAATTCATATAGTTTATTTTTGCTCAATTGTACATTACTCTTTGAATAAATCAATAAAAAAGGAGAAATTTGTGAACCAAATACTAATGTGATCAGCTAAAAAAAAATTTACTGGCACCCTAGCGATCTAATTTAAAAATTGGTTTCAGACTACCAAGTCAAAAGGTTGCAAATGGGATCGTTTTGGTCGCTGTTTTGAGCCCTGCACTGGGAGCCTCTTAGCCTCTCAATCTTGACCCATCTTCCAATACTTTCTTCACTGCTTCAGCATACGACATCTTCTGTACATCTCTGACCCTGGCAACCTCAACCTGCCTCTCGTACCGGACACTTCTGATCCCAACAACATGGACACCCCTACAGTTAACGCATACTGCTTCTTTCACCGATTCTACACATTCTTTTGTCCCATGTCCTCATGCACACTTTTCACATCTAGGAATCTCCCTCCTATACAGTGCTGCAACATGACCATAAGCTTGACACCTGAAACACTGTGGTGGGTTTGGGACAAAAGCTCTTACGGGATAACAAATATGTCCTACCATTATTTTGTTGGGTAAAGACTCAATCAATAAAACTCAAAAGGACAGACCGTGACTGTTCTGTTTCTGTTCTGGCACGAGAATGGGCCTCAGGATCTCGTCACGGTATCTCTGTGCATTTAAATTGCCATCGGTAAAATGCAATTGTGTTTGTTGTCTATAGCTTATGCCTGCCCATAGCATAACCCCACCGCCGCCATGGGGCACTGTTCACAACGTTGATATCAGCAAACTGCTCGCCCTCACGACGCCATACACGCTCTCTGCCATCTCCCCAGCACAATTGAAACCAGGATTTATCCGTAAAGATCACACTTTTCCAGCGTGCCAGTGGCCGTCAAAGGTGAGCATTTGCCCACTAAAGTCGGTTACGACGACAAACTGCAGTCAGGTCAAGACCTTGATGAGGAAGACGAGCACGCAGATGAGATTCCCTGTGATGGTTTCTGACAGTTTGTGCAGAAATTCTTCGGTTGTGCAAACCCACAGTTTCATCAGCTGTCGGGTGGCTGGTCTCTGACCATCCCGCAGGTGAAGAAGCCGGATGTGGAGGTCCTGGGCTGGCGTGGTTACACGTGATCTGCGTTTGTGAGGCCAGTTGGACATACTACCAAATTCTCTAAAACGACGTTGGAGGCGAATGTGAATGCTCTGGCAAAAGCTCTGGTGAAAATTTTTGCAGTCAATATGCCAATTGCATGCTCCCTCAACACTTGAGAGAATTGTGTTGTGTGACATAACTGCACATTTTAGCATGGCCTTTTATTGGCCTTTTATGCCACACCTATCAGGTGAATGGATTGTCTTGGCAAGTGAGAAATGCTCACGAACAGCGATTTGAAAGAAATACGTTTTTCATATGACATTTTAGGGATCTTTTATTTCAGCTCATGAAAAATGGGACCAACACTTTATGTTGAGTTTATATTTTTGTTCAATGTATATTGACAAGATAGTTGAGTGACCACTCTAATAATGGAAATGCATGTCCTCAAAGATGTAAGGCAGGTGGGATGAGGCACGATCAGGTGGGACCATACTAGCCAATGAGAGGGCAGATACACGTGTTAACATGCACAACTATGATATAAAGTTGTTTTTTTCAAAGTTGCAGAAATGCCTCATGTCCACTTTCAGTATGTCAGTGCATTCGTAATCTAACCATTATGAAACTTTGATTCGATAAAATAAGCATACTGCTATTAACTTTTTTGTTGAGTATCTCGCTTCGCCTCTTCCTCTCTGCTGTAAGTCAAGGGGCTTGTTTGAGTGGTGAGGCTAAAGCAACCGACTGCAGATGAAAGTCGAGGAGTGAAGACATGGGAGGTGAATGTGCACAGCCGAAAGTCGGACTTTTGTTCACTGGTCCCGTTTGCATGAGTCAAAAACACCCTAGTGATTGGTTGATAACATAGACTTCCACAATGCAGGTGATGGCGGCAAGTTGCAGCTGGTGAGGATCAACTGTAGAAAATATCAGTCATCTGCTGTCAACTTCATGACCATTGATCACATAGTTGTTGTAAAAATTCATTCAGTAGGACATAGGTGGAAGTCGGACAGTTTTTATCCCCATAATGCATCACACTTTGAAATGCGGTGACCAACAATGGACAAAAATGATCCGCTTGAACAAGCCCAAGGACTTAGAGAGCTGGTGTCAGCCAGACTAATCATCTCATCCACATGAGCATGCTTTTGTGGTGCAGTTGATGGCGAACTGGGCTTCGGGCCAGAAGGTTGAGACTTCGAGCTGTTTCATTGGTGTCAGAAGTGATCGGACCTCGCATCCACAACAGTGCATGTGATTGGCCGGTGTACGCGTTCCTATGAGCCATGGGCTAGCACGAGGACACATTCTTTGAAAAGAGAGAGTTGTGTAGTGACCCTGGGTTTATAAGTGTGGATATTGACTCTGCCACATGAGCATGCTTTGTGGAACAGTGTTTTTTTCCGCAGAAGGTTTAGGGTTCGTGCAACACTCCCTGCCTGTTTCATTACAGTATTATTATGGGGTGCATGCAGACTGCCATCTTGCACTTGAGGGACTGTTTAGTAGGCAGACTTCTGCGTAGAGTTGACAGTTGATATCTAGCTCCTTTAATGTTAGTGCAATTAAAATGTAAAGTACATAGCTGTATTTGCAGTTATGACACATTGATCACACAGCTGTAGTCAATCAACCAGTTAAGTGACTGTATGGATGTCCTTCGGTATGGAGGTCTATCTTTTCTGTCAGCATTAATCCACAATCCACTTGTTCATCAACATTACTCTTAAGTCAATGTTGTACAGTTATGCAGAATGTCAGCCAAGTTGCACAGCTTTTGCTTCTTTATCTGTTAGAAAAGCTCAGTTTGTTTCATTTGACTGTTTGCCAACTCGTGATGCCTATTGTCACGACTTCCTTGTTCGGCGGTCGAAGTCACCGGTCTTCTAGCCATCGCCGATCCACTTTTCATTTTCCATTTGTTTCGTCTTGTTTTCCCACACACCTGGTTAACATTCCCTCATTATTTGTTGTGTATTTAACCCTCTGTTCCCCCCATGTCTGTGTGTGGAATTGTTTGTTGTTACGTGTATGTGTACGTCAGACTGGTTTGCACCAGGTTATGTCAACCCGTATTTGTTTATTGTTCTTAGTGCCGTGTGTCTGTTCGCCGTAATAAAGGGCTCCATTTGCTACCCAATTCTGGTCTCCTGCGCCTGACTTCCCTGCAGCCAGTTACGCATACCTTACAGAATTCCACATCCGAGTATGGAGTCAGCAGGGGCAGGTACCTCTGATAGCGGAGTCGAGGAGCGCGTCCGGGAGCACAGGGTGTTGATTCACCATCTCGGCGCCACCATGGACAGCGTCATCCAAACAATGGATCGCTGGGAGAGACAGAGAGTCCCTCCAGCACCCCCACCAGCATAACAGGGGTCTCCACTACTCACCCCCTCCACACCCGGTTCCAGTGGGATTCGTCTCGCACTTCCCAGGGAGTATGATGGGACGGCCGCATGCTGCCAGGGTTTCCTGCTGCAGCTGGATTTATATCTGGCGACCGTCCACCCAGCTCCGAGGGTGTCAACCCTCGTCTCGTGCCTCTCGGGGAAAGCCCTGGAGTGGGTCAACGCTGTGTGGGGAGAAGGAGATGCGGTGCTGGACCACTTTGAGGATTTTACCCGCCGATTCCGGGCAGTCTTCGACCACCAGCCCGAGGGTAGAGTGGCGGGTGAACGTCTCTTGCACCTGAGGCAAGGGATGAGGAGCGGGCAGGAGTTCGCAATGGACTTTCGGACCCTGGCTGCCGGCGCGGGATGGAACAACAGGGACCACTATCGCTGCAGTTTGCGCAAGGAAGTCTGTCGGGAGTTGGCCTGCAGGGACACCACCCTCACCTTTGACCAGCTGTTGGACCTGTCCATTCGGCTGGATAACCTGTTGGCTACCCGCGGACGTTCAGAGCGGGGTCTGTCAGTTCCTTCCCCCAGTACCCCCTCTCCGATGCCCATGGAGCTGCTGCGCTCAGGGAGACCGGAGGAGGTTCCTTCTCGTGCACCATCTGTGGCCGCAGAGGTCACACTGCCGGTCGGTGTCGGGTTGGTTCCTCTGGGGGTCGAGGCAGCAGGCAGGTTATTGTATGTTACTTTTCCTGAGTTTTCCCCGTATTCCCAGCATAAGGCGCTCATCGATTCAGGCGCGGCTGGGAATTTTATAGACAGATCATTCGCCCATAGTTTAGGGATCCCCATTAGTCCAGTGGCTATGCCCTTCCCAGTTCACGCCTTAGATAGTCGACCATTAGGGTCAGGGTAGATTAGGGAGGCCACTGCTCCCCTGGGCATGGTGACGCAGGGGGGTCAGAAGGAGAGAATCTGTCTCTTCCTCATTGACTCTTCTGCATTTCGCGTGGTGCTAGGCCTACCCTGGTTAACCTGTCATGACCCCACTGTTACTTGGCAACAATGGGCTCTCCCAGGGTGGTCGCGAGAGTGCTTGGGGAGATGTTTAGGGGTTTTCATGGGTGCTACAACAGTGGAAAGTCCAGACCAGGTCTCCACCGTGCGCATTCCCCCCGATTATGCCGATTTGGCTTTCGCCTTCTCCAAAAAGAAGGCGACTCAATTACCACCCCACCGTGGGGGGGATTGTGCGATAAATCTCCTGGTAGACGCCGCACTTCCCAGGAGTCACGTGTATCCCCTGTCACAGGCAGAGATGGCAGCTATGGAAACATATGTCTCCGAATCCCTGCGTCAGGGGTTCATTCGGTCCTCCACTTCACCCGCCTCCTCGAGTTTCTTTTTTGTAGCCACAGCGATTGAGTCAATGCACGGGGCGCGCTTCTTCACCAAACTAGATCTCAGGAGCGCTTACAACCTGGTGCGTTTCCAGGAGGGAGACGAGTGGAAGACGGCATTCAGTACTACCTCAGGGCATTATGAGTACCTCGTCATGCCGTACGGGATGGTGAATGCTCCATCAGTCTTCCAAGCCTTTCAAACCCTTCATTTTGGGTTATACAATCTAATTATTATGGTAATACTTTCATCATAATAAAGTTTATACTTCTATTAACAGAAGCCACCGTGGCAATGTATTCTGCGAGATCAGCCATATGAAAAGAGTGATCTGGGATAAAAGTACGTTATTCATCGCTAATGATTGCACAAGTGCCCCCTTGACTAGCCAAAAGATAGTCAAGAGCCTCTCTGTTTTGCAGAGCCAATTCATGCAATTCTTTTAGCATTGCCAAGTTTCTCTACGTCTCTAGACATCTCCTGAATTTGGTCTAGTGCACATTGTTGGTCACAGTTTTAAAAGGCATTTTTCTTATCAATGCTATAGGAAAGTTCACCACTTAACCGGACACAACCTAGGGCCCAGCAGGGCTCTCCTTCCATGATGACCATCTACCTCTGGGCCTCTACTCTGGGCCCTTTTGCTCAGGACTCCTTCTACTTTGCCTCCTGCCACAAATACATTTGCACATAAATCATTCCATCTAACCCATAACATTAATTGCTCCACTTATATACTTATAAACATACTAAAAACTTGCTCTAGTCAATTTGTCAGTTACATTTTTTTTGTCAGTTTCCAACAATCCCTCATCTGGAACAATGATCACTCACATGTTACACACGACCAGGAAACCATATTGACTTTCACATGTTATAACAGTTTCAAACCAACCTTGATAAGAATGAGATTGGGACAAGGTTAGCCCAAGCTGCAACTAGTGGCTCTCCTCACATTTTAGGGGCATCACTCTGTCTCTAGAAGCCTCACCTTTACAAATCATAATTAGAACGATTGATAAATTATCCAACCACAATGCAGGTGATGGCGGCAAGTTGCAGCTGGTGAGGATCAACTGTAGAAAATATCAGTCATCTGCTGTCAACTTCATGATGGTTCTCTCACTCAAATTTTAAGAACCTCAACCTAGTACACACCGATACTGGCAGAATGTACATTTACATTTACATTGACATTACAGTATATTCATCTTCTATTTCTAGCATGAACTTCTTCTCATCACAGCTCCCATTTGTGGTAATGACAGATTGATATCAAAATGCATTTCTAGTATAAATTACAATTTTTTTCTTTTACAGGCAGGCATGTGAATAAAATCTATTTGCAAAATCTATTCACCTCCCCCAGGGGACTGGTAATTCCCCCTTTGGACACATGACTCCCAACTGTGATTCATGCGTCCCAAAAAAACAACAACACAACCTGTTCGATCAAAATAACAAATGCAATTTGAATTACAACCATTGATGACTCCATCTTAACTTAATTGTATCCCAAAGGTAATTCAAGGAGTAGTAAAATAGAGTAGAGACAGGTGTCCCTCATTCAGAGGCAGCACTCTCTCTCTGTCCTTCTCATGGTCCAAGTCACACATGGGACTATTGCTCAATTATAAACTTCTTCCTAATTCTTAGTGTTTACATAGCGCATTTAAATCCCACCCAATGTCTCTTTCTAGTGAGGGGGATCAGGCCTCACCAGAAAGTCAGAACAGAGGTCAGAGGTCATTCAACACCATTAAGTGAGTGTTTCTTTCCCTCTACCTCAGACATTATTTAAAGATATTTCAAACATTTTGTGTATCAGTTTTGCATTGGGTTTTTCAGTACATTTCTTATCAAGAGAATTTACATGTGTGCAACCAAAACTTTGACAATAGATACTTCAGAAAATCTAATTTGTGTGCTCTTTAAGGCACATCCTTTCTAACCTGTGAAAACCCACACAATAAATTAGTATTAACACCCCTAACAAATATTCTAACAGGTAAAAACAAACAAAATAATGTCCTGGCCTTACTTAATTTGGGAGCTCCCTTAATTAACAACCGGATCCGAGTACCTTTATACTAACTCCCAAGGCACCTGCCTCAGAAAGCATTTGAAAGGGAGAGATACAGAATCATTGATAAACATGTTAACAAAAAAAATTGCACATCTTAATCAAAATTCTTAATCTTAATTGAGTGTACTGCATCTTGGGCAGGAAGTCTTGAATAAACCATGCATATAGAGAATTATACTTCAGATACATCAGATGATACGGTGTCACGTAAAGCTGAATAGGCACCTTCTAACGTAAACAATCCCAGAGCATTGACATACAGTTCTGTACTAATTGTCCGTGGGACATAAACTAGTCAAAATATGAAACTTGTTGTTTATTGAATTGATAAGCCAGCACAAACTTTTTGAATGTCCAAGCAGATTTGTTATTCAGTACTAAAAACATCTACATTGTTGGGTTCTGAGAATATGAAATATACTTATTCATGTCACTGATGGAGTGCTAAGGTTGAGGGTCTACACCAGAAGTTAAGGGTTTTAGGAGGAAGATATATAGTGGGTGCAACTAAGCTTGGAATGTGTTGAGTGCAAGGAAGCGATTACATGTGTCAGGCATTGATAAGGGGAGATGGGTGGAATTGTGGAAATTAACAATGTCACTGAGGGAGAGAGGGTAATGTATAATGTTTACATTATGTCAGGATATTATCAACAACGCTTGCAGACGACTCTACAGTGGTAGGCTTGATTACCAATAACGACGAGACGACCTACAGGGAGGAGGTGAGGGCCCTCGGAGTGTGGTGTCAGGAAAATAACCTCACACTCAACGTCAACAAAACAAAGGAGATGATCGTGGACTTCAGGAAACAGCAGAGGGAGCACCCCCCTATCCACATCGACGAGACAGTAGTGGAGAAGGTGGAAAGTTTTAAGTTTGTTGGCGTACACATCACGGACAAACTGAAATGGTCCACCCACACAGACAACGTGGTGAAGGCGCAACAGCCCCTCTTCAACCTCAGGAGGCTGAAGAAATTCGTCTTGTCACCAAGAACACTCACAAACTTTTACAGATGCACAATCGAGAGCATCCTGTCGGGCTGTATCACCGCCTGGTACGGCAACTGCTCCGCTTACAACTGTAAGGCTCTCCAGAGGGTAGTGAGGTCTGCACAACGCATCACCGGGGGCAAACTACCTGGTCAAGGACAACAGCCACCCGAGCCACTGCCTGTTCACCCTGCTATCATCCAGAAGGTGAGGTCAGTACAGGTGCATCAAAGCTGGGACCGAGAGACTGAAAAACAGCTTTTATCTCAATGCCATCAGACTGCTAAACAGCCATCACTAACATTGACTATGCCACTTTATATAATGTTTACATACCCTCCCCTACTCATCTCAAATGTATATACTGTACTCTATACCATCTACTGCATCTTGCCTATGCTGTTCGGCCATTGCTCATCCATATATATTTTTATGTACATATTCTTATTCATTCCTTTAAACTTGTGTGTATAAGGTAGTTGTGAAATTGTTAGATTACTTGTTAGATATTACTGCATGGCCGGAACTAGAAGCACAAGCATTTCGCTACACTCACATTAACATCTGCTAACAATGTGAATGTGAGAAATACAATTTGTATTGATTTTGATTTGATTTTACTCTCCTTCCGTGGCCTTTAACTGCTCTTAAATGCAAGGAAAACTAAATGCATGCTCTTCAACCGATCGCTTCCTGCACCTGCCCGCCCATCCTGCATCACTACTCTGGACGGTTCTGACTTAGAATATGTGGACAACTACAAATACTTAGGTGTTAGAATGTAAACTCTCCTTACAGACTCGCATTAAGCATCTCCAATCCAAAATTAAATCTAGAATCGGCTTCCTATTTCGCAACAAAGCATCCTTCACTCATGCTGCCAAACATATCTTTGTAAACTGACCATCCTACCGATTCTCGACTTCGGCAATGTCATTTACAAAATAGCCTCCAACACCCTACTATACAAATTGGATACAGTCTATCACAGTGCCATCTGTTTTGTCACCAAAGCCCCATATACTACCCACCACTGCGACCTGTATGCTCTCGTTGGCTGGCCCTCGCTTCATACTCGTCGCCAAACTCACTGGCTCCAGGTCGTCTACATGTCTCTGCTAGGTAAAGCCCTGCCTTATCTCAGCTCACTGGTCACCATAGCAGCACCCACCTGTAGCACGCGCTCCAGCAGGTATATCTCACTGGTTACCCCCAGTGACCAGGTCGCAGTTGTAAATGAGAACTTGTTCTCAATTAACCTGTCTGGTTAAATAAAGGAGAAATAAAATAAAAATGGAATCAGATTATTGTTTTAGATAACATCACCTTCTTACTTAAGTCATTTGTGCGACCCAAACTATAGAATTTAGCAGACACACTTACTGTATCCAAAGTGAGTTTACAATCAGTGCATTCAACCTAGGAAAGTTAGGGAGAGCCACATACCAAGACCATCCAGTAAAAGCTTATTCAAATGAGCTGACCAAAAAAGACTAGTGGTCACTTTTTACTGACTGCAAAAGGCAGATTATCTCACTGACATCAATGATGGATAGCCATATATTATGGTTTTAGTAAGAGTCTATGCCTCAGTTATGCTTCACAATCATAAAGCATTATCAACAAACTATGAAGTCTCGTCAGGATTCTGAACCATCTTGCTGTCCCTGCAGCAGAGGTCTGGCATTCAGGGACCAATTTTATGACTGGGTGACCAAGTTTCTAGGGGTGACAACCATAGACTTGCCTACAAGGTCATATCATTGGTGACAACAGTGCTTTTTCTCAGCATTTCTACAGCTCTTTTTAACAACAAAGGACTATGAATTGTAAAATAATAACAAAGACAGCTCTGATTAATGTTACACATTTCGTTAATTTGGTGGTAATAGTACATAGAATGACACGTTTTGTCACGGGGAAAAAGAACCTTAAGACATATGGCCTATGGGGTATTGTTACTAGGTAGAAAATGACAAAGAAACGTTTTATTGGCTCTATTGAATCGAGAATCCGCTCCGCTGTCTGTTTACTGCATCAGTCACCGATCAAATCAAACTGTCGGCGTTGCACTCACTGGACAGGAAAATACACATACGAGGTTACAAACTATAAAGAAACCATAATTTATTCGTTGAACATACCAAGCGGAACACCATGGCTTCAGGAGGAGAGTAAGTTGCCATCGCTATCTAATTTGCATTTTTGAAGGACACAGTTAGCGTTACCAAGAAATAACGTTTGCTTTGTTAGCTAAAACCTAGGTAAATTGGCTAGATAATGCTGGGTAACTTTGTTGTTGCTAACGAACGTGCCCAACTAGCTAATATCGGTATGTGTTCTATGGACGTAATAATATTTGAACACATGCAAATTATACGTTTCCACATAGCTAGTTATCTAGTTAGCAGCTAGATTATGCCATGTCCATGTGTCAGTGCCGGCTAGTTAAACGCATAGCTAATTTCAGTTATACCAGCTTTCCATCTCTGCATCTGTCAACCAGATTTAACTAACTACGTAGCTGGTTAACTGACAGCGACGCAAATAGGAAGACTGCCTGTCATGTTGTAGCTAAAACTTGCTAAGTGATGCTTGTACCAGCAAAAGTTATAGTAGTCTGTTAAATTGAGCGAATGACTGACCACCTTCGCTCTCGTAGTTTTTCATGCTGTGTCATATGGGGGCATGTACAACACTTAGCTACATATTTACAACTAAATCTGAAACCCAGAGGCCGGCAGGTGCCGATATTGAGTCGTTTCATCTTACCGTCCAAACGCATTGTATGCAGCTGGCAATACACTCCTATCACCGTGGACCTGTTTATACATAAAACATTCTCCATACAGGCAGCGAAGGCGTCTCCTTAGCTTTCCCCTTAACTATACAGTATTTATTAATGGTGGGAAAAATATGCATACTTCATTTATGAAACACCATTTTTCACCACCATGCTAGAGTGGCTAATACTACTTTCTGATGTTGAGCCCGCCATTCAGGAGGAAATCTATGATTTGCAGCCTCAATGGAGAACGTTTTAAGTATGTTCTGGTCTACGGGGATAACGTTAGGTGTGCATTGCCTGCTGCATACAATGCGTTTGGACTGTAAGATGAAACGACTCAATATCACCATCTGCTGGTCTTTGGGCTACTGAAGCTGATGCTAGCATTTAGCAAAACAGTAAACATTACATTATTACGTTATTTTGTACAGTAAACATTACAAAGGGGATACTCCCTTTCTTCCGAGTCTCGACCCTAGCTAGCTTCTTTCAAAAGGAATGCACATCTTATGTGTGCTCCCTAATACCACAGAACAGTGAGCCAGATGTTACACTGGATGTATAAATCTGGTGCATCTGGTTGGCGTTTCCACTCACCACCAAATATGGTGCCGAGAGGAAGCCCAGTGGCCAGCAGTGGTAGAATATGGATTTTGGCAGACATTCTGCACATTTTCTCATTGATGAAGCATTTGATCTCAATACAGTTTCTGTTCCCAAAACTGCAATCTGTTACAAAGTGGACTAAGTTTGGTAGACCTTACCCTTTGCCAAAGTTTTTAAAAATGTAGTTGTTTAGGAGTGCAAGGACAAATTTAATTATTGAACATGTGCACATTGGGCTCTCAAGTGGTGCAGCAGTTTAAGGCACTGCATCTCAGTGCTAGAGGCGTTACAACAGACCCTGTTTCGATTCCAGGCCATATCACAACTGGCCGTGGTTGGGAGTCCCATAGGGCAGTGCACAATTGGCCCAGTGTCTTTAGGGTTTGGCCAGGGTAGGCCGTCATTGTACATAAGAATTTGTTCTTAACTGGCTTGCCTAGTTAAATAAAAAAAGTTTTTCTTCAGAGGAGGTGTTCTCTTATGGAAATATGCAAATACATGCTAGAACTCACCAATAGGATTCTGCCCACCTCCTTGCTTGTTCAATCAATTTTCTCCAAGTGGAAATGACAGGCTATCTTGGGTTAGTTATAAAAAAATCTTTGCTAATCCTCTCCTCTCCTTTTAGCAAGCAAGTTAACTCAGCTATCTATCTAAAAGTGTGGCAGATGTTGTTTCAAAACCCACAAAAATACAATTGCTGCTCATTCTAGTAGCTAGTTTCACTACTGTATAATAAGAATCTGAAAGTAACTGCCCCATAATAGCTATTCTAAGTTTCTGTCTCTAGTCAGTAGGCACACATTTAACACACAGACCACTTTTAACCCAGCGAGACGGTTGATTAAAATGATGGCACAGTATCCAATCAAAAACACATCTTTTGACCAATGGGTAAAATGTTAATTGTTGGGTATTAGGGTCAAAATTAAACATTGGTTCTGGTGTTATACTTATTCCATGTATTTAATGTTGTATAGCAGCTTCTCAGAAACACAGACCACTTTATTTCATGAGGATAGAACTTACCATTGCTCAGATTCTTATTTTCATGTGATTGAAAAAGGTTGCAGACGGGTAAATAATCACTCGTTTGGAAATCTTTTTTGTCCAATATCTTAAGATAGGGTGGTCATATTAGTATGACATATTCAGGGCTGATGTAGAACACAGGTGATTAGAATACAAGCAGAATATGCAAATTATGCAGTACGGAATACATAATTACATCAAGCCCACTAATTTAAGGTAGGGTGGCCATATTAACAACTAAGATATATGGAATTGTTTTAAGAAGGTCCTACCAAGGATCAGTTTGCTATTTGCTTTAGAATTTTAAGACCACTTGAAGTATCCCCAAAAATATATAAAAAAATAATTTGATATATTATTTGGGGCCTTATTGCTATTAGCCAATACAAACGCATTGAATAACAGATTCACTACATGGAACAGCAGATAGTCAGTCCCCCCCCACAAAGTGTCTGTCCTATACTGAACAAAAATATAAATGCAGCATTTAAAGTGTTGGTTTCATGAGATGAAATTGTCCATATGCAAGAAAAGCTTATTTCTCTCAAATGTTGTGCACAAGTTTGTTTATATAGTGAGCATTTCTCCTTTGTCAAGATAATCCATTCACCTGACAGCTGTGGCATATCAAGAAGCTGATTAAACAGCATGATCATTACACAGGTGGACGTTGTGCTGGGGACAATAGAAGGCCACTCTAAAATGTGCAGTTTTGTCACACAACAGAATGCCACAGATGTCAACTTTTGAGGGAGCATGCAATTGGCATGTTGACTGCAGGGAGTGTCCACCAGGGCTGTTGCCAGAGAATTGTTTTTTTTTCTCTACCATAAGCCACCTTCAACATAATTTTAGAGTATTTGGTAGTATGTCCAACCAGCCTCACAACTGTAGACCACGTGTAACCATGCCAACCCAGGACCTTCACAGCCGACTTCTTTACCTGCGGGATGGTCTGAGAAGAGCCAACCAGACAGCTGATGAAACTGTGGGTTTGCACAACCAAAGAATTTCTGCACAAACTGTCAGAAACCTTCTTAGGGAAGCTTGTCTGCGTGCTCGTCGTCCTCACCAGGGTCTTGTCCTGACTGGAGCTCGGCGTTGTAACCAACTTCAGTGGGCAAATACACACCTTAGATTGCCACTGGCATGCTGGAGAAGTGTGCACTTCATGGATTAATCCCGGTTTTAACTGTACCGGGCAGATGGCAGACTGTGTGTATTAGAGGTCAATAGATGAATCGGAATGGCTGATTTTCTTAACAATCGGAAATCGGTATTTTTGGACACCGATCTGGCCGATTATAAAAATAAGTTTTTATTTTAAAATGTTTTACACCTTTATAAAGCAAATCAGTTAAGAACACATTCTTATTTTCAATGACAGCCTAGGAATGGTGGGTTAACTGCCTTGTTCAGGGGCAGAACGACAGATTTTTACCTTGTCAGCTTGGGGATTCAATCTTGCAACCTTACAGTTAACTAGTCCAACACTCTAACCACCTGCCTCTCATTGCACTCCACGAGGAGCCTGCCTGTTACGTGAATGCAGTAAGAAGCCAAGGTAAGTTGCTAGCTAGCATTAAACTTATAAAAACAATCAATCAATCATAATCACTTAGTAACTACACATGGTTGATGATATTACTAGTTTATCTAGCGTGTCCTGCATTGCATATAATCGGTGCGCATTCGCGAAAAAGGACTGTCGTTGCTCCAACGTGTACCTACCCATAAACATGCCTTTCTTAAAATCAGTACACAAGTATATATTTTTAAACCTGCATATTTAGTCAATATTGCCTGCTAACATGAATTTCTTTTAACTAGGTAAATTGTGTCACTTCTCTTGGCAGTTCTGGCTCGTTGCGAACTGTGAAGACTTTCTTCCTAACAAAGACAGCCAACTTCGCCAAACGGGGGATGATTTAACAAAAGCGCATTGGCGAAAATACACAATCGTATCACGACTGTACCTAACCATAAACACGAATTCCTTTATTAAAATCAATACACAGAAGTATATATTTTTAAAGCTGCATATTTAGCTAAAAGAAATCCAGGTTAGCAGGCAATATTAACCAGGTGAAATTGTGTCACTTCTCTTGCGTTCATTGCACGCAGAGTCAGGGTATATGCAACTGTTTGGGTCGTCTGGCTCATTGCGAACTAATTTGCCAGAATCCTATGTAATTATGACATTACATTGAAGGTTGTACAATGTAACAGCAATATTTAGACTTAGGGATGCTACCCGTTAGATAAAATACGGAACGGTTCCATATTTCACTGAAATAATAAATGTTTTGTTTTCGAAATGATAATTCCCGGATTCGACCATATTAATGACCAAAGGTCTATGATTTGATAGAGCTGTCTGACTGAGCGATGGTAGGTACCAGCAGGCTCGTAAGCATTCATTCAAACAGTACTTTCGTGTGTTTTGTCAGCAGCTCGTCGCTGTGCTTCCAGCATTGAGCTGTTTATGACTTCAAGCCTATCAACTCCCGAGATTAGGTTTATGTAACCGATGTGAAATGGCTAGCTAGTTAGCGGGGTGCGCGCTAATAGCGTTTCAAATGTCACTCGCTCTGAGACTTGGAGTGGTTGTTTACTTTGCTCTGCAAGGGCCGCGGCTTTTGTGGAGCGATGGGTAACGCTGCTTCGAGGGTGGCTGTTGTCGATGTGTTCCTGGTTCAAGCCCAGG
This sequence comes from Oncorhynchus masou masou, assembly GCF_036934945.1. Lineage (NCBI taxonomy): Eukaryota > Metazoa > Chordata > Actinopteri > Salmoniformes > Salmonidae > Oncorhynchus > Oncorhynchus masou. The sequence goes on from NC_088219.1 coordinate 31,229,648, forward strand.
TAGGGACGAGGAGAGGGACGGAAGCTATACTGTTACACTGGCAATACTAAAGTGCCTATAAGAACATCCAATAGTCAAAGGTATATGAAATACAAATGGTATAGAGAGAAATAGTCCTATAAACACTATATTAACTACAACCTAAAACCTCTTACCTTGGAATATTAAATTATCATGTTAAAATGAACCACCATATGTTCTGAGCAAGGAACTAAAACGTTAGCTTTTTTACATGGCGCATATTGCACTTTTACGTTCTTCTCCAACACTTTGTTTTTGCATTATTTAAACCAAATTGAACATGTTTCATTATATATTTGAGGCTAAATATATTTTTATTGATGTATTAAGTTAAAATAAGTGTTCATTCAATATTGTTGTAATTGTCATTATTACAAATACATTCTTTTTTTAAATTGGTCGATTAATCTGTATTGGCTTTTTTTGGGCCCTCCAATAATCGATATTGGCATTGAAAAACCATAATCGGTCGACCTCTAGTGTGTATGGCGTTGTGTGGGCTAGTGGAGAGACTCTATGCGAAGGATATCTGTCGCACTGCATGAGGCAAATGGTAATCACACCAGATGCTGCCTTTTTTAAATCCACGCCCCTGTCTTTTTTTAAAGGTGTCTGTGAACAACATATGTTTTCCCAGTCATGTGAAATCCATAGACTAGGGCCATATGGATTTATTTCAATTGACTGATTTCCTTGTATGAACTGTAACTCAGTCAAATATTTGAAATTGTTGCATTTATATTTTTGTTCAGTGTATATCTGAGAGATATAAGAAAGATCAGGAAAGTTTTTTTTTTTTTTTAAATTTTTTAACCCCTTATTTTTGGCTCTAAACAGTCTCCATATATACAGTAGTTCCGTTTATTTTTTTGACCTGTACTCGTGGACCTTATGACAAGTCTTGTGAGCAAAACATGTTCGTGAGAGTCTCATTAGTGTGTAGCCCAAACTGTTCTGATGCTACAGACAGGAGTTGGCAGATCGGCTGTACCAACTTCAGACGAGATCCAAGATGCTTGTGGAGGTTTTAAAGCAAAACGGAGAACACCATTGTGTTCACGAGAGTTTTGTCTTTCTATAATAGTAATAATAATTTGAAGGCCAAACTGACAAAGACTGCTCTAGTTCTTTCACCGCAGATGTGGAAGTGCGACAGGCGGCTGCGGTGGTTTGAAACGCATCCAATGCAAAAAAACATATTTCTAGCTAAAACTGACAGATTTTATGCGGATGTTTATTATTATTATGCAGTGGTAGGTGATTAGGCCTACCACAGTTGTGTCGTCGGAAAACTTAATGATGGCGTGGGAGTCGTGCTTTGCCATGGAGTCATGGGTGAACAGGGAGTACAGGAGGGGACTGAGCACACACCCCTGAGGGGCCCACGTTTTGAGGGTCAGCATGGCAGATGTGTTGTTGCCTACCCTCACCACCTGGGGTCATCCTGTCAGGAAGTCCAGAATCCAGTTGCAGAGGGAGATGTTCAGTCCTGGGGTCCTTAGCTTGATGAACTTGGAGAGAACTATGGTTTGAATGCTGAGGTGTAGTCAATGAAGAGCATTTTCATGTAGGTGTTCCTTTTGTCCGAGTGGGAAAGGGCAGCGTGGAGTGCAATAGAGATTGCATCCTCCCTGGATCTGTTGGGGCGGTATGTGAATTAGTGGGTCCAGGGTGTATGGGATGATGGTGTTGATGTGAGCCATGACCAGTCTTTCAAGGTGATTCATGGCTATAGAGTGCTACAAGTCCGTCATCTAGACAGGTTACCTAGGCGTACTTGGACACAGGGACTATGGTGGTCTGCTTGAAACATGTAGGTATTGCAGACTTGGTCAGAGAGTGGTTGAAAATGTCAGTGAAGACACTTGCCAGCTGGTCAGTGCATGCTCGGAGTATGCGTCCTGTTAATCTGTCTGGCCCACGACCTTGTTAATGTTAACCTCGGCTACGGAGAGTGTTATCACACAGTTGTCCAGAACAGCTGGAGCTCTCACGTAGGTTTACACATTTTGGGGAATATTCAGAGGTGGAAACTTTCTGTGGGAATAAACTGAAATATTATGCAAATTTAATATTATTACCTTTTTAATGTAGATGTTTTTTGCATTGGATATATTTACCATATCATATGGAGACAGAAACCTAAACCTTTCTACTTATCATAAGTAGACATAATTGCAAATGATTAAATCCTTCCAATAGAAAAAAAATAATAATTTAGTTACGAATTGAACTTTAATTAAATTAGTTGACTTCACATGGGATGGTTTCACTGAACAACAAAATAAAGGGAATATTGAATGATCCTCAATGATCCATCACATCTCCCCAAAAATGTTTTCAACATACATCTGTAAAATTATAGTCTAGAAACTAAATCTTTAGTTGTCTTCCTCTCAGGGTTCCATGTCTTCTCCCTGGACCTCCTCAATGTCCACCTCTCGAACATCAGACTCTGAGGCGTCATCTTCACTGTCACTTTCCAACCTTGTTGAGGATGGCTCGTTGTCAGGCTCAAAAAGCGTAAAATTCGCCCGGATGGCCACCAATTCTTCAACCCTTGTATTGGTCAGCCTGTTGCATGCTCTGGTGTGTGTGTGTTCCCAAACAAGGACCAGTTGCGCTCTGAGGCAGCTAATGTTGGTGGGATTTGGAGGATGACTGAGGCAACAGGGGAAAGAGCCTTCAATCCACAAAGTCCTTTCCACCAGGTGGCTGTTGAGATGTGTTGGTACGACTGCCATATTGCATCTCCATCCCAAAGCCCTTCCTTGGAAGTGTACTTCGCCAGACTGCCAAGAACCTTGCCCTCATCCAGGCCAAGGTGGCGAAACACGGTAGTGATGACACTAGACCTTGTTGATCTCTGCACCAGACAGGATACTCTTGCCAGCATACCTGGGGTCCAACATGTACGCTGCGGCGTGTGTGGGCTTCAGGCAGAAGTCTTCATGTTTTTTCATGTTTTTCCTCTGCTTGGAGTGACAGTGAAGTGGGCAGGGCAGTATGGATTTCTTCTCTTACATCTGCAAGCAGTCTGAACATCAGACAGGATGGCATTGTCTCCCTCAATCAGTGGCAATGGCTACTGCTATAGGTTTAAGGAGTTTCTGGCTGCTTACCACTCTCTCCCAAAATACATAATCCAGGAGGATCCTCTTGATGGGGCTGTCCAGACTCCTTCCCCTCCAGGAGACTGTCAAACATGATGACAACACCACCCCAACGGGTGTTGCTGGACAGCTTCAATGTGGTACTCTTATTCTTCTCACTTTGCTTGGTGAGGTAGATTGCTGCTTTAATTTGATGTCCCTTCACATACAGTTGAAGTCAGAAGTTTAAATACATCTTAACCAAATACATTTCAACTCTGTTTATCACAATTCCTGATAGTTAATCCTAGTACAAATTCACTGTTTTAGGTCAGTAAGGATCACCACTTTATTTTAAGAATGTGAAATGTCAGAATAATAGTAGTGTGATTTATTTAAGCTTTTATTTCTTTAATCACATTCCCAGTGGGTCAGAAGTTTTCATACACTCAATTAGCATTAGTTAGCATTGCCTTTAAATTGTTTAACCTGGGTCAAACGCTTCAGGTAGCCTTCCACAAGCTTCCCACAATAAGTTGGGTGAATTTTGTCCCATTCCTCCTGACAGAGCTGATGTAACTGAGTCAGGTTTGTAGGCCTCCTTGCTCACACACGCTTTTTCAGTTCTGCCCACAATCTATTGGATTGAGGTCAGGCCTTTGTGATGGCCACTCCAATACCTTGACTTTGTTGTCCTTAAGCCATTTTGCCACACCTTTGGAAGTATGCTTGGGGTCATTGTCCATTTGGAAGACCCATTTGCGACCAAGCTTTAACTTCCTGACTGATGTCTTGAGATGTTGCTTCAATAAATCCACATAATTTTCCCTACCTCATGATGCCATCTATTTTGTGAACTGCACCAGTCCCTCCTAGAAGCAAAGCACCCCCACAACATCATGCTGCCACCCCCATGCTTCACGGTTTGGATGGGGTTCTTCAGCTTGCAAGCCTCCCCCTCTTTCCTCCAAACATAATGATGGTCATTATGGCCAAATGGTTCTATTTTTGTTTCATCAGAACAGAGGACATTTCTCCAAAAAGTACTATCTTTGTCCCCATGTGCAGTTGCAAACCGTAGTCTGTTTTTTTTATGGCGGTTTTAGAGCAGTGGCTTCTTCCTTGCTGAGGGACTTTCAGGTTATGTTGATATAGGACTTGTTTTACTATGGATATAGATACTTTCGTACCTGTTTCCTCCAGCATCGTCACAGGGTCCTTTGCTGTTGTTCTGGGATTGATTTGCACTTTTTGCACCAAAGTACGTTCATCTATAGGAGACAGAATGCGTCTCCTTCCTGATCGGTATGACGGCTGCGTGGTCCCATGGTGTTTATACTTGGGTACTATTGTTTGTACAGATGAATGTGGTACCTTCAGGCATTTGGAAATTGCTCCCAAGGATGGACCATACTTGCGGAGGTCTACAATTTTTTTCTGAGATCTTGGCTGATTTCTTTTGATTTTTCCCATGATGTCCAGCAAAAAGTTTGAAGGTAGGCCTTGAAATACATCCACAGGTACACCTCCAATTGACTCAAATTATGTCAATTAGCCTACCAGAAGCTTCTAAAGTTGTGACATAATTTTCTGGAATTTTCCATGCTGTTTAAAGGCACAGTCAACTTAGTGTATGTAAACTTCTGACCCACTGCAATTGTGATACTGTGTCTGTGTGTAAACAATTGTTGAAAAAATTACTTGTGTCATGCACAAAGTAGATGTCCTAACTGACTTGCCAAAACTGTAGTTTGTTAAAACCTGTTAGAGATCGGGCTACTCGTCCTGCTACTCATGCCAGGAATATAGTATATGCATATGATTAGTATGTGTGCATAGAAAACACTCTGAAGTTTCTAAAACTGGTTCAATGATGTCTGTGACTATAACATAACGTGTTCCGTGGTCAAAATCGCAAGGAAACCTGATCACAAAATCGACGGAGAAAAAATTAATCCGCCAGTCTCTGAATTGTCTATTGGAAGGACTAATATTTAATGATGGGATTACAGTTCCTACAGCTTCCACACGATGTCGCCAGTGTTGTGATTTCGATGCAACTAAATCCTTGGTCATCTGAGTAATAGGCACATCCAGTCTTCAGGTCCACAGCTGGAAAAAATGGAACCGGAAAAGTGGACTACGTTTTCCAAACTTGTTGCTATTAAATACAGATCGCTCTGTGATCAATTTGATCGTTTATTAACGTTGACTAATACCTAAAGTTGGATTACAGAAGTAGTTTGAAGTGTTTTGTCAAAGTTTATAGGCAACTTTATTTAAAAAAATAACGTTGCTTTAAAAACAGTGTTTTTCCTGGATCTGACGGTTTTCATAAATGGACATTTTGGGTATACAAGGACCGATTTAATCGAAAAAAAGACCCAATTGTGATGTGTTTATGGGACATATAGGAGTGCCAACAAAGAAGCTCGTCAAAGGTAATGAATGTTTTATATTTTATTTCTGCGTTTTGTGTAGCGCCGGCTACGCTAATTCTTTTGATTACGTCACCTTCTGGTATTTCGGGGGTGTTGCATGCTATCAGATAATAACTTCTCATGCTTTCGCCGAAAAGCATTTTAAAAATCTGACTTGTTGGCTCGATTCACAACGAGTGTAGCTTGAATTGAGTACCCTGCATGTGAGTTTTAATGAACGTTTGAGTTTTAACGACTGCTATTAGTATTTGGCGTAGCGCATTTGCATTTATTGTTGGCAAGGTGGGACGCTTGCAGTTAACCTCTGGGATATTCAGGACGCAAGCGTCCCACCTCGACAACAGCCAATGAAATTGCAGAGCGCCAAATTCAACATAACAGAAATCCCATAATTAAAATTCCTCAAACATTCAAGTATTTTACACCATGTTAAAGATAAACTTGTTTGTAAATCCAACCACAGTGTTCGATTTCAAAAAGGCTTTATGACGAAAGCACACCAAAAGATAATGTTAGGTCCGTACCTAGTCACAGAAAAACACAGCCATTTTTCCAGCCAAAGAGAAGAGTCACAAATGGAGAGAAAATTAATCACTTTTCTTTGATCTTCATCAGATGACACTCCATAGGACTTCATGTTACACAATACATGTATGTTTTGTTCGATGAAGTTCATATTTATAACAAAAAAATCTCAGTTTGGATTGGCGCGTTATTTTCAGTAGTTCCAAAACATCCTGTGATTTTGCAGAGAGCCACATCAATTTACAGAAATACTCATAATAAACATTGATAAAAGATACAAGTGTTATGCATGGAATTTTAGATCCACTTCTCCTTAAAGCAACCGCTGTGTCAGACTTAAAAAAAGCTGTACCGAAAAAGCACACCATGCAATAATCTGAGTACAGCACTCAGACAACAAAACAAGCCATACAGATATCCGCCATGTTGTGGAGTCAACAGAAGTCAGAAATGGCATTATAAATATTCCCTTACCTTTGATCTTCATCACAATGCACCCCCAGGAATCCCAGTTCCACAATAAATGCTTGATAAAGTCCATAATTTATGTCCAAATAAAATGTCTAAATAACTGTAGAAATGCGATGGAACGCAGCTAACTCTCACGTGAGCGCGCATGATCAGCTCATGGCACTCTGCCAGACTCGTGACTCAATCAGCTCTCATTCCCCCCTCCTTCATAGTAGAAGCATCAAACAAGGTTCTAAAGACTGTTGACATCTAGTGGAAGCTCCCTAGACACTGTATATTCAATAGGCAATGACCTGCTTTCTCTATGATTTGCTTGACCTTCACTTGAACTCTGCATCTAGCAAATTTGTAGATAAAGCATGTCTCGTTGGAGGGGTGTATGCTGGGCGAGGAACATTCAGAAATCTCTTCCAATACACATTGCCTGTGAGCATCAGAGGTGAACCAGTTGCATACACAGCTCGAGCAAGACATTCATCAGCATTTCTCTGACTATGTTCCTTCATTGAGTCATAAAGACTTCTGATTCTAGGAGGACCAGGAGCTGTTGCTATCAATAAGGTGTCTGATTCATCATTTTCACCTCAAAGAATGTGACTTTTGTCAGCTTGCTTGTTGTGAGCGCTGAGGGAACTCTTTGCACTTGGCCAGATTATTCTGCATCTTTGTTGCATTCTTCACATATGATTTGGCACAGTATTTGCAAATGTACACAGCTTTTCCTTCTACATTAGCTGCAGCGAAATGTCTCCACACATCAGATAGTGCCCGTGGCATTTTCCTGTGAAGATTAGAAAAAAATGGGTAAAGGAAACAAAATACAATTCCTTGTACAGATAAGCAGTTAGATTAAACACCTTCTTTGTAAGATTTTTATTTTACCTTTATTTAACTAGGCAAGTCAGTTAAGAACAAAGTCTTATTTTCAATGACGGCCTAGGAACAGTGGGTTAAATGCCTGTTCAGGGGCAGAACGACAGATTTGTACCTTGTCAGCTCGGGGATTTGAACTTGCAATCTTTCGGTTACTAGTCCAACACTCTAACCACTAGGCTACCTTGCCGCCCCATGTTTTAAAATTAAACATGTATGGAAACAGGTCAATTAACACTCCTCAGTTAGCAGGCTCAAGCAAGCTAAAACCCACATGGTAGCAAAAACTAACTAGCAAAAATTGTTAACAAGTTAGAAATTATTTAATCTCACTTTGCTGTAGGCTACTATTTGCTAGTTAACAAAATATCATGTATGTCACAAAATATATTCACCCCACCCAGTATTGTAATTAAAACTTATCAGAAAGCATGTATTACTTGGTTGACAGTGTAGTAGTGTGGGCTCAATATCATCTCATTCGTGTGCAAGATCTCGAGAATCAGCTGTACATGTGATGGCAGAATGCACTGTGCATGCAGAGGGTTGCAATTTCATTGAATTGGGGATAGTTTAACCAAAATATGCCACTATTGCCTTATGTGTATCCCACAAAAAAAAGGTTCAATGTTGTAAGCTAACTTAAAAAAAAATGAATTTAAGAAGAATTCACCAAATTCCAGAGCACAACTTCATGGAACATTTACCGGAAAGTTTCCAACCCTTTGCAACCCTACTCTCACGCATGGTTCAGTGGTGCTGCTTGAAGTGAGCATAAAAGGCATTTATCATCTGGTAGGTGTGCGTCACTGGGAAGCTCGCGGCTGGGTTTTTCTTTTGTAATCCGGGATCGTTTGCAAGCCTTGACACATCTGACGAGCATCAGAGCCGGTGTAGTAGGGTTCGATCTTCGTCCTATATTGATGCTTTGCCTGTTTGTTGGATCGTCGGAGGGCGTAGCTGGATTTCTTATTATTGTCTTCTCCTTAACCTGTTGAAACTCCCCATCCGGGAGCGTGACTAAAGCCTCAGGCTCATTAGCATAACGCAACGTTAACGATTTCTGAAAATCGCAAATAAAATGAAAATAATGCGCCTGCTCTCAAGCTTAGCCTTTTCTTAACAACACTGTCATCTCAGATTTTCAAAATATGCTTTTGAACCATAGCAATTGACTAATTTGTGTAAGAGTATGCTAAGCTAGCTTAGCATTTTGAGTAGCATTTAGCACGCAACATTTTCACAAAAACCAGATAACCAAATAAATGAAGAGCTTCGGATGTTTTCAATGAGGAGACTCTAAGTTACATAGCAAATGTGCAGTTTTTCCTGAAAGCGTCTTTGTGTAGGAGAAATCGCTCCGTTTTGTACATCACATTTGGCTACCGAAACGAACCGAAAATTCAGTCACCAACAACGTCAAACTTTTTCCGAATTAACTCCATAATATCGACCGAAACATGGCAAACGTTGTTTGGAATCAATCCTCAAGGTGTTTTTTCACATATCTCTTCATTGATATATCGTTCGTGGAAGCCTGCATTCTCCTCTGAATTCTGTGGAAAAATACTTGCAGCTGACTTTTGCGCACCAATTTCGGCGCAGGACACCGGGCGGACACCTGGTAAATGTGGTCTCTTATGGTCAATCTTCCAATGATATGCCTACAAATACGTCACAATGCTGCAGACACCTTGGGGAAACGACAGAAAGGGCAGACTTACTCCTCTCGCATTCACAGCCATATAAGGAGACAATGGAAAACAGAGCCTCAAAAATCCTGCTAATTTCCTGGATGCCGTCTCATCTTGGTTTTGCCTGAAGCTCACTTTCTAGGGCACGCACAGAAAATATCTTTGCAGTTCTGGACACGTCAGAGTGTTTTCTTTCGAAAGCTATCAATTATATGCATAGTCGAGCATCTTTTTGTGACAAAATATCTTGTTTAAAACGGGAACGTTTTTCATCCAAAAATGAAATTGCGCCCCTAGAGTTTCAACAGGTTAAAAGCAGCAGCTCTCGCCTTTTGCTCCGTGCGAGTGTTACTTGTATTCCATTGCTTCTGGATGTATGATGGTCGCTATGGAGACGACGTCATTGATACACTTATTAATGAAGCCGGTGACTGATGTGGTGTACTCCTCAATTTCATTGGATGATTCCCAAAACATATTCCAGTCTGTGCTACCATTGAATCCTACTACACTGGCTCTGATGCTCATCGGATGTGGCAGGGCTTGCAAACTGTTAGACTACAAAGGGAAGCACAGCCAAGGGCTGCCCAGTGACACGATCCTACCAGACGAGCTAAACAACTTCTATGCTCGCTTCTTGGCAAGTAACACTGAAACATGCATGAGAGCATCAGCTGTTCCAGACAACTGTGTGATCACGCTTTTAGTAGCCAATGTGAGTAAGACCTTTTAAACAGGTCAACATTCACAAGGCCGCTGGGCCAGACGGATTACCAGGACGTGTACTGCGGCACGCGCTGACCAACTGACAAGTCTCTTCACGGACTTTTTCAACCTCTCTCTGTCCGAGTCTGTAATGTTTTAAGCAGAAAACCATAGTCCCTGTGCCCAAGAACACTAAGGTAACCTGCCTAAATGACTACCGACCGGTAGCCCTCATGTCTGTAGCCATGAAATGTTTTGAAAAGCTGGTCATGGCTCACATCATCACCATTATCCCAGAAACCCTAGACCCACTCTAATTTGTATACTGCACCAACAGATCCACAGATAACGCAATCTCTATTGCACTCCACACTGCCCTTTCCCACCTGAACAAAAGGAACACCTATGTGAGAATGCTATTCATTGACTACAGCTTAGCGTTCAACACCATAGCTTAGTGATGAGCTTTGAAGGCACTAAGGACCCTGGCACTAAACACCTCCCTCTGCAACTGGATCCTAGACTTCATGATGGTCCATCCCCAGGTGGTAAGGGTAGGTAACAACTAGAGGTCTACCGATTAATCGGAATGGCCGATTTAATTAGGGCCGATTTCAAGTTTTCATAACAATCGGTTATCGGCACCCTCAGGGGTGCATGCTCAGTCCCCTGCTGTATTCTCCTTCACTCATTACTGCACGGCCAGGCACAACTCCAACACCATCATTAAGTTTGCCGATGACACAACAGTGGTTGTCCTGATCACGACAATGACGAGACAGCCTACAGGGAGGAGGTCAGAGACCTGACCGTGTGGTGCAAGGACAACAACCTCTCCCTCAATGTGATCAAGACAAAGGAGATGATTGTGAACTACAGGAAAAGGAGGACCGAGCATGCCCCCATTATCATCAAAGGGCTATAATGGAGCAGGTTGAGAGCTATAATGGAGCAGGTTGAGAGCCAAGTTCCTTGGTGTCCACATCACCATCAAATTAACATGGTCCAAGCACACCAAGACAAAACCTTTTCCCCCTCAGGAAACTGAAAAGATTTGGCATGGGTCCTAGGATCCTCAAAAGGTTTTACAGCTGAACCATCAAGAGCATCCTTACAGGCTGCATCACTGCATGGTATGGCAACTGCTCGGCCTCCGATCCTCATACACTACAGAGGGTAGTGCATACGGCCCAGTACATCACTGGGCCAAGCTTCCTGCCATACAGGACCTCTATACCAGGCAGTGTCAGAGGAAGATCTTAAAAATTGTAAGGGAACAACCCCTGAAATGGACAAAAATGAATGGGAAGTCATTGGCACTGGACAAAACATATACACGGTGTCCAATACCACTCAATTCGGTGTTGTTTCGTGTAAAGTTGATTGCAAATGCCATATGGCAAATGCCAGTTGTAACACTTTAAAAATCCAACAGGTGGCGATAGCGCTCCACCGTGGGTTTTTTTCATATTGCAAATGCAACACAAGTCAACATCCAAAAGCAACATTTTGAAAAAGTGAAAAAAAATTCAAACTTATCACCCCCTAAAAAAGTGCCTTCTGGACCGTTTTTTGAAAATCTTTTTTTTTGTTTTTTTTGTTGTATTTTTTAAAAGTTATTTTTATTTTTTGTCAATTACACGTAAGAACTGTATGAATATACTTTTGTCCAATTTTATTATCATTATTATTATAATTTTACTTGCACATTTGCAATATGATTTCATAAGAAGTCAAAAGTCAGTCTTTGGGGCCAAATGCCATAAGAAATTTGACATGCTCAAAAATGCTGCAGAAATGCAAAATTGACTGACCTGATGAACACAGGATGGCGGGCAGTGATAGTTGTTCCTTTCCATCACTCGTTGTGTTGATTTCATCATGTCCATTTGGTGATGTTTTTTCACTGTTGAATCATATTGCAAATGCACGTGCATTTGCAATATGTTTCAATGGGCATATACCATCACGAATTTGTTATGCTATAAAAATCCTGCAGGAATGCGAAATTGACTGGTCCGATGAACTTGGGATGGCTGGGCAGTGATTCTGGTTCCTCTCCATCGCTCGTTAGGGTTGATTTCAGAATGTCACTTTGGTGATGGTACCTCACTGTTTAAACATATTGCAAATGGACAAGAGTCACCAGCAAGTCACCGTCCATCAGTCAATTAGATATCATTCTGACACCAAACTGATACAAACTGACACCAAACCCATTTTTTCCAACTTGTTTAGTAGCCAACTATCACATACTTCAGAGCTGGCCCAAAATTCACAACGCCTTCTGTTCAAACCATTAAAAAACGTAAAACACGTAGTTACATTCTAGCTGCAGGTCCAGTTCTGATGTTATGTGTAGGCCTAGTTGAGGCGACCCCGAATCCCAAGTTTCGGGCTCGATAGGTTAATTGTTGCCCAAGCAAGACCCTAATTGTTGCTGAAAATCCACTTTTTTCAATGCCTTGCTACGGGGTCCTTGAATGAGCAATCGGACAGAAACGTTGGGGTCCATCTATATGGGCCAAGGCGGTCGTAATGCACCTAGTAAAAAGCTATAAGTCAACACATATCCTCATTCGGGTATGCTTTTACAGAATCCTGAGTTTTTTTAAGTCTTTACCATAAAAACTGACTGATTTACACAGGGTTGAATGCACTATTTCCATCAAACTGCAGGTAGGGTATGGATATACACTTTTAGGGCGATTTTTTTTTATTTTTTATTTTATTTTTTTTAACCACTTCCGGTTGGTCCAGGAAGCTTAGAATCGACACAGGTAGACATAGTGTCCTGATGGACTGTCATCGAAGACAGGTTCATAAGGCATTCATAACCCACATAGGCTTCAGGTTGACTTTAGAGGAGCAGGCAATGTATTCCTATGGGGAGAGATGTCATTGTAATCTGTGAGATCAAAACAGTAAAACAGGGTTTTAAGGGTTAATGCCACACGGCCAAGGTTAGGCTTGCACAGATCGGGAGGACCTCAGGTACGATCCTGAGGTCGAATTGTGCTTCTCACCCTAACGGTTCTCTCACTGTCACCCAAAAGCAAATGACATTTAGGGCCAGGCTTCATTTTGGGCCTACTTTTTTTCACGGTCGCTGCACTCAGAGCGAGCTACGGTCAAGCGGGGCGTCTCGTTGAACTCGGCACGGCCTAGAGAATATGGAAATGCCATTGCAGGCTCTGTGTGTCTTGAAGCACCGCACTTTGTCACTCCATCCTTGGTGTGTGTGTGTGTGTGTGTGTGTGTGTGTGAGAGAGAGAGAGAGCTTTTCTTTGACATCTGTTGGGAGAAATGACTGACTTACAGTTTACGGGGGTTGCCTAATCACACATATGAAGTTTTGAAAAGATCTTACCTTTTTAACCCCTGGAAACAGCCACTATGACACCATTTAAGGCACTTCCGGTTGGCACAGGAAGCTATAAATAAACTCATATCCTGATTGGGGTATGCCTTTACAGAATCCTGAGTTTTAAGTCTTTACGTTAAGAACTGAGTTATTTACGGAGGGTTTAGTGAGTGTGTGTGTGTGTGTTATTTCAGAAAATCATAGAAAATCACAGAAATCTCGCAGAGCTCCGCAGCACACTTTGAAAAGATTCGTATGAACACCCTGCAACTGGATCTGTAACTGTTTAAAAAAAAAAAAAAAAAACTATTTTTGAACATCACCAATTTGACATTGTACGATTTCTCTTAAATGACGATAGATAAATGGCTGGTTCTTTTTTTTATTGACACCGGAGGCTCCTTGACTTTGACGTGAAGCGGAAAAATTATTGCTCTATTTTCATTTTGGACCTTTAATCCCAGAAAAATGGCCATAACTCAAAAACCGTTGAGGCCTAGACGCCATCTTGTTCGGGGCCAACTGCCCATTATGCCAAACCTATGCTCACCAAGTTTCAGCTTCAAAATATTTTCCGTTTAGGAGATAAGGCCACGTCGTGATTCGTGATGTTTTGTACATTTGCAATATGATTGCTTATGCCCTCTTGTGGGATTTACCGGGACAGCGGAAAAATGACAAATTTAATTATTTTATAAAACGGAAACCGAATGTCCGAGAGAGTTCGTTTGACTTCCCGGTAGATCCGGCCCGGCGCCGTCCGCGAATTTTACAAATGTTTTCGGACGTCTGGTAAGGGACCGTACATTTGCAATATGGACTTTCTCACTAACAATATGGCGAATGTCAAAATGTTCCCTTAAGGTATGTTAAAGACTCCAGCCTTCTAGGTCAGACTGTTTTCTCTGCTACCGCACGGTAAGCGGTACCGTAGTGCCACGTCTAGGTCCAAGAGGCTTCTGAACAGCTCAGGTTGCCTAGCCCGGCGGTGATACAATCTTCGGCAAAATCATTCGCAAGGAGATTCCTGCAAAAATATTATTTGAAGATTGACTCAGAACCGGTACCCCTGTATATAGCCCCGCTATTGTTATTTACTGCTGCTCTTTAATTATTTGTTTTTCTTATCTTTGACTTTTTCTCAGTATTTTCATAAAACTGAATTGGTGGTTAAGGGCTTGTAAGTAAGCATTTCACTGTAAGTGTTGTATTCGGTGCATGTGACAATTAAAATCTGTATTTTAGTATCCTCTTCATCGTTCTGCTTCATCACCTGTTTTGAGTTTTTGATTGTAAACGGGAATTGGGAGGATCGAGTTAGGGTCAGATTTGCCAAATGAAGGGAGAGCTAGAGCTTTGCATGCGTCTCTGTGTGTGGAGTAAAGGTGATCTATTTTTTACTAGTTGCACATGTGACATGCTGGTAGAAATGAGGTAAACTAACATTTGTTTTTCCTGCATTAAAATCACCGACCACTTGGAGCTCCACCTCTGGGTGAGATTTATTTCTGCTTCGCTTATGGCCCTATACAGCTTGTTGAATTTGGTCTTAGTGCCAGCATCAGTTTGGTGGTAAATAGACAGCTACGAAAAATATTGATGAAGTCTCTTGTTAAATATTATGGTCTGCAGCTTATCATGAGATATTCAAACTAAGGCGAGCAGGTCCTTAATACTTGCTTAATATTAGACCCACACCACTCCCCTTGAGCTTACCTGACGCAGTCATCCTGTCCTGCCGATACATAAAGGTAAAATAAAACTACACATGGTTGATGACATTACTAGTTTAACTAGCTTGTCCTGCGTTGCATGTAATCAATGCGGTGCCTGTTAATTTATCATATCATCCAGGATGGCACATCAATGCGAGCTGTGGCAAGAAGGTTTGCTGTGTCTGTCAGCGTAGTGTCCAGAGCATGGAGGCGCTACCAGGAGACAGGCCAGTACATCAGGAGACGTGGAGGAGGCCGTAGGAGGGCAACAACCCAGCAGCAGGACCGCTAACTCCGCCTTTGTGCAAGGAGGAGCAGGAGGCGCACTGCCAGGGCCCTGCAAAATGACCTCCAGCAAGTCACAAATGTGCATGTGTCTGCTCAAACGGTCAGAAACAGACTCCATGAGGGTGATATGAGGGCCCGACGTCCACAGGTGGGGGTTGTGCTTACAGCCCAACACCGTTCAGGACGTTTGGCATTTGCCAGAGAACACCAAGATTGGCAAATTCGCCACTAGTGCCCTGTGCTCTTCACAGATGAAAGCAGGTTCACACTGAGCACATGTGACAGACGTGACAGAGTCTGGAGATGCCGTGGAGAACGTTCTGCTGCCTGCAACATCCTCCGGCATGACCGGTTTGGCGGTGGGTCAGTCATGGTGTGGGCTGGCATTTCTTTGGGGGGCCGCACAGCCCTCCATGTGCTCGCCAGAGGTAGCCTGACTGCCATTAGGTACCGAGATGAGATCCTCAGACCCCTTCTGAGACCATATGCTGGTGCGGTTGGCCCTGGGTTCCTCCTATTGCAAGACAATGCAAGACCTCATGTGGCTGGAGTGTGTCAGCAGTTCCTGCAAGAGGAAGGCATTGATGCTATGGACTGGCCCGCCCGTTCCACAGACCTGAATCCAATTGAGCATATCTGGGACATCATGTCTCGCTCCATCCCCCAACGCCGCGTTGCACCACAGACTGTCCAGGAGTTGGCGGATGCTTTAGTCCAGGTCTGGGAGGAGATCCCTCAGGAGACCATCCGCCACCTCATCAGGAGCATGCCCAGGCATTTATAGGGAGGTCATACAGGCACGTGGAGGCCACACACACTGCCGAGCCTCATTTTGACTTGTTTTAAGGACATTACATCAAAGTTGGATCAGCCTGTAGTGTGGTTTTCCACTTTAATTTTGAGTGTAACTCCAAATCCAGACCTCCATGGGTTGATACTTTTGATTTCCATTGATCAAATTTCCATTTCCATTTTTGTGTGATTTTGTTGTCAGCACATTCAACTATGTAAAGAAAAAAGTATTTAATAAGAATATTTTATTCATTCAGATCTAGGATGTGTTATTTTAGTGTTCCCTTTATTTTTTGAGCAGTGTATATATGCTTTTATTGGTCCTCCAATAATTGAATCAGCGTTGAAAAATCATAATCAGTCGACCTCTATTCCAGGCTGCATCACATCCGTCTGTGATTGGGTCTCATATGGCGGCACACAATTGGCCCAATAATATTTTTTTGGGACTCAACAAATTGGGAGTCTGTGTATTGGTTGGACTCCCTGATTCCACGTGGAATTTTAAGAATTATTCTTCTCTTTTTAACGGAACCCGCCCGTTTAAACCTTAAGACATTTTGTGGTCTTCGAACTTGTTTCCGTGGGTTGCAAAATTAGTGACACAAGCTGAATTAAATGTAAAACGCTTTGAAAATAAAAAGCTTGGTATATGCTCAGTGCTTGTTTTTGTGAGAAATCTTTGAAAAAAAACAGGAATTTTGAATTAATTTGAAAAGCGCATATTAAAGTAGCCTACTACATTTCATGTTTCAAAATCGATATCATCTTACCTTGATTGTTTTTATGTCCCGCCGATTTGAGAAAAAAGATGAGTTCAACTGGAAAGTGAGCCTGTCGGGTAGGTAGTAGCCTTAATTCCTGCACAGAATTCAGCCTAGCTGATGCAATGCAATGTTTTTTCTTTGGCCTCCAAGCAGTAAAGTTAGATAAAAAACAAAGTAGATACAAATGCACCTTATGGAACAGCGGGGACTGTGAAGCAACACCAACAGGCATAAGCACATACACACACAATAACAACATATGCACTATACACACACACACATGGATTTTGTGTTGTAGAGTAGGGGCCTGAGGGGGCACACTTAATGTGTTGTGACATCTGTTCTGAATGTATTGTAATGTTACTTGATGTTTTTATAATTGTATAACTGCCTTAATTTTGCTGAAGCCCAGGAAGAGTAGCTGCTGCCCTGGTCACCCTAATCCTGACCATCCTACAGTACAAGGGTATAAACTCCAATACATTTTGCACGGATTATGATAGAGACATGAGGATTGGACCATTGGTTTCTTAGAGGATTACAATACACAATTTACATTATTTTACCCTTTTAGTAAAAAAAAACGTTGGACACCCTATACATTTTCATGTTTAAGGCATATTGATTCAATTGTTTTAAAGATGGGGAGAGGTCCGTCTGTGATAAAGAGATGCTCAGCATTTTTAACACCACAGTCAACCAAACAAGTCTTACAGGCTCCAGTTTGATCTAATCATAACTAGTCCCCATTGGTATGGTCAAGTGCTCCAAAGAAGGACCTAGAGAAACTGCAGCTGGCCCAGAAGAGAGCAGCATGCCTTGCCCTTCAATGTACACAGAGGGCTAATATCAATAGTATGCTTTTCGGTCTCTTGGCTGCATGCATCAATTCCTGTTTTTGTGAGAAATGTATGTGTTAAATTCCAAATAGTTTGTAATTAGCTTACATATAGCTCTGACAGACGTACTTTCCCCCACCAGACATGCCACCAGGGGTCTCTTCACAGTCCCTCGGTCCAGAATAAATTCAAGAAAACGTACAATATTATATAGAGCCAATGTTGCATGGAACGCCCTTCCATCTCATATATTGCGAGTGAACAGCAAACCTGTTTTTAAAACAAATAAAGCAACACATCAAGGCAGAACGCCTTTCCCCCATGTGACCTCATTTTTGTGTGTATGTACTGACATGTATGTGTAACTAATAGATGCGTGCACACACACGCACTGTAACGCACACATTACTATTCTTTTAGTCAGTTTTTATGTAAGTCTGAAATGTTTATGTCAATGTTTTAAATGTATGTGAGTTGTCTATAATGTATTTCTCATTATGTGTTGGACCCCAGAAAGACTAGCGGTCACCATTGGCGTCGACTTATTTGGATCCTAATTTTAAAAATCTGAATAAAGAAACCCGTTTGTCTCTTAGACAGCTAGCTGACTGTTGGAAATTTCTGCTGTCTATATATTCCCAGATTCAATGTATTTTGAAGTATGTTACATCTTGCCATCATAAACATTTACAATCTCTTTGATTTTCCCTCAGATCGAAAAATGATCTATCCACAGCGATTTTAAAGCAGAAGACCAGGCCCAACCGGTTGGTTGTGGATGAATCTCTCAATGAGGACAACAGTGTGGTTTCTCTGTCTCAGGTGAGACATTGGTGGTGCGAATGAATGGGGAAGGGACATTTTAGTGAACCCCTTGCCTGCACTGAGTACTACAATATTATTTCACCAGTAACTCACTCATTCATGTTGTGCAGGCTGTATTGCAGTTATATTCCCTGTTCATGGTTCTATACTATATCAGTAGGATTCCGTGTCTGACTAATTCCTCTTTCCTGCCCACCCTAGGCAAAGATGGATGAGTTGCAGCTGTTCAGGGGAGACACAGTGCTGATGAAAGGAAAGAAGAGACGGGAGACGGTATGCATCGTGCTCTCTGACGACACCTGCTCCGACGAGAAGGTCCGCATGAACAGAATGGTCCGCAACAACCTGAGAGTCCGCCTGGGAGATGTCATCAGGTGAGATAGAACTGGAGAACTTTGGCATCAGTGCAGTATGATGTGGGGAACCAGACCGCTGCTCCTTCATACTGTACAGTAAAGCCATGGCATAATTAGTTCCTTTTGTGATCACACAGTATTCAGCCCTGCCCAGATGTGAAGTACGGGAAACTGATCCATGTTCTGCCCATTGATGACACTGTAGAGGGGATCACAGGGAACCTGTTTGAGGTCTACCTCAAGCCCTACTTCCTGGAGGCCTACAGGCCCATCAGGAAAGGTAACTGTTCAGAGGATAACATGGGGTGTTTTCAGTAGGCACCAAATAGGAGAAAATGTTTAACCTGTCTAGGACTGTTCCGCTAGCTGAACCCCCCCCCCCCCCCCCTGCCCCCTGCAACAGCCAGTGAAAGTGCGGGGCGCCAAATTCAAAACAACAAAAATCTCATAATTAAAATTCCTGAAGCACACAAGTATTTTACACCATTTCAAGGATACAATTCTTGTTAATCCAGCCACAGTGTCTGATTTCAAAAAGGATTTACAGCGAAAGCACCACAAACGATTATGTTAGGTCACCACCAAGCCACAGAAAAACACAGCCCTTTTTCCAGCCAAAGAGCGGAGTCACAAAAAGCATAAATAAAGAAAATTATTCACTAACCTTTGATCTTCATCAGATGACACTCATAGGACTTCATGTTACACAATACATGTATGTTTTGTTTGATAAAGTTCATATTTATATAAAAAAAATCTGAGTTTACATTGGCGTGTTACGTTCAGTAGTTCTGAAACGTGCGGTGATTGTGCAGAGAGCCACATCAAATTAAAGAAATATTCATAATAAACATTGATAAAGATACAACTATTATACATGGAACTTTAGATAAACTTCTCAATGCCACCGCTGTGTCAGATTTCAAAAAGCTTTACGGAGAAAGCAAACCATACAATAATCTGAGTACAGCCTTTAGACAACAAAGCAGCCAAAAAGATACCCGCCATATTGGGTAGTTAACCTCTTACATCTATGGGGGCGCTATTTCATTTTTGGATGAAAAACGTTCCCGTTTTAAACAAGATATTTTGTCACAAAAAGATGCTCGACTATGCATATAATTGATAGCATTCGAAAGAAAACACTCTGACGTGTCCAGAAATACCAAGATATTCTCTGTGCGTGCCCTAGAACGTGAGCTTCAGGCAAAACCAAGATGAGATGGCATCCAGGAAATGACAAGGATTTTTGAGGCTCTGTTTTCCATTGTCTCCTTATATGGCTGTGAATGCGAGAGGAATGAGCCTGCCCTTTCTGTCGTTTCCCCAAGGTGTCTGCAGCATTGTGACGTATTTGTAGGCATATCATTGGAAGATTGACCATAAGAGACCACATTTACCAGGTGTCCGCCCGGTGTCCTGCGCCGAAATTGGTGCGTAAAAGTCACCTGCCAGTATTTTTCCATGCGATACAGAGAGGAAAGCAAGCTTCCACGAACTGCATATCAATGAAGAGATATGTGAAAAACACCTTGAGGATTGATTCCAAACAACGTTTGCCATGTTTCGGTCGATATTATGTAGTTAATCCGGAAAAAGTTTTACGTTGTAGGTGACTGAATTTTCGGTTCGTTTCGGTAGCCAGACGCAATGTAGAAAACGGAACGATTTCTCCTACACACAGACGCTTTCAGGAAAAACTGCGCATTTGGTATGTAACTGAGAGTCTCCTCATTGAAAACATCAGAAGCTCTTCAAAGGTAAATGATTTTATTTATTTGGTTATCTGGTTTTTGTGAAAATGTTGCGTGCTAAATGCTACTCAAAATGCTATGCTAGCTTTGCATACTCTTACACAAATTAGTCAATTTCTATGGTTCAAAAGCATATTTTGAAAATCTGAGATGACAGTGTTGTTAAGAAAAGGCTAAGCTTGAGAGCAGACGCATTATTTTCATTTTATTTGCGATTTTCAGAAATCGTTAACGTTGCGTTATGCTAATGAGCCTGAGGCTTTAGTCACAAACCCGGATCCGGGATGGGGAGTTTCAAGAAGTTAACATTTACTCAGAAATAGCATTTTAAATATTCACTTACCTTTGATGATCTTCATCAGAATGCACTCCCAGGAATCCCATCAGTTATGTCCAAATATCTTCTTTCGTTAGGGCGTTTGGTAAACAAATCCAAAAGCGTGTTCAGGTCGCGCCGAACGTCGGAAGAAAAGTTAAAAAAGTTCCGTTACAGCCCGTACAAACATGCCAAGCTAAGTATTGAATCAATCTTTAGGATGTTTTTTAACAGAAAACGTAATTAATGTTCCAACCAGACAATTCCTTTGTCTGTACAAATGAAGTGGAATGTAGCTACCTTTCACGTGAGCGCGCCAGACCGAGGCTGTGGCACTCTACCAGACCACTCACTCAAAGAGCTCTTATGAGCCCCTCCTTTAGAGTAGAATCTTCAAAACGGTTTGTAAATACTGTTGACATCTAGTGGAAGCCTTGGGAAGTGAAACACAACTAATATCCCACTGAGTTGAAAATCTACAAACCTCAGATTTTCCACTTCCTGGTTGGATTTTTTCTCAGGTTTTGGTTGTTATACTCAGACATCATTCAAACAGTTTTAGAAACTTCAGAGTGTTTTCTATCCAAATCAAATGGATTTATATAGCCCTTCGTACATCCGCTGATATCTCAAAGTGCTGTACAGAAACCCAGCCTAAAACCCCAAACAGCAAGCAATGCAGGTGTAGAAGCACAGTGGCTAGGAAAAACTCCCAAGAAAGGCCAAAACCTAGGAAAAACCTAGAGAGGAACCGGGCTATGAGGGGTGGCCAGTCATCTTCTGGCTGTGCCGGGTGGAGATTATAACAGATGTTCAAATGTTCATAAATGACCAGCATGGTCAAATAATAATGATCACAGTAGTTGTCGAGGGTGCAGCAAGTCAGCATCTCAGGAGTAAATGTCAGTTGGCTTTTCATAGCCGATCATTAAGAGTATCTCTACCACTCCTGCTGACTCTAGAGAGTTGAAAATAGCAGGTCTAGGACAGGTAGCACATCCGGTGAACAGGTCAGGATTCCATAGCCGCAGGCAGAACAGTTAACTAGAGCAGCAGCACGGCCAGGTGGACTGGGGACAGCAAGGAGTCATCATGCCAGGTAGTCCTGAGGCATGGTCCTAGGGCTCAGGTCGTCCTCCGAGAGAATTTGAGAGAGCATACTTAAATTCACACAGGACACCGGATAAGACAGGAGTATTCCAGATATTACAAACTGACCCTAGCCCCCCAACACATAAACTGCTGCAGCATAAATACTGGAGACAGGAGGGGTGAGGAAACACTGTGGCCCGATAATACCCCTGGACAGGGCCAAACAGGGATATAACCCCACCCACTTTGCCGAAGCACAGCCCCCACACCACTAGAGGCATATCTTCAACCACCAACTTACCATCCTGAGACAAGGACGAGTATAGCCCAGGAAGATCTCCGCCACTGCACAACCCAAGGTGGGGGGGGGGCTCCAACCCAGACAGGAAGATCACATCAGTGACTCAACCCACTCAAGTGACGCACCCCTCCTAGGTACAGCATGAAAGAGCACCAGTAAGCCAGTGACTCAGCCCCTGTAATAGGGTTAGAGGCAGAGAATCCCAAGTGGAAAGAGGGGAACCGGCCAGGCAGAGACGGCAAGGGCGGTTCGTTGCTCCAAAGCCTTTCCATTCACCTTCACACTCCTGGGCCAGACTACACTCAAGCATAGGACCTACTGAAGAGATGAGTCTTCAGTAAAGACTTAAAGGTTGAGACAGTGTCTGCGTCTCTCACATGGGTAGGCAGACCATTCCATAAAAATGGAGCTCTATAGGAGAATGCCCTGCCTCCAGCTGGTTGCTTAGAAATTCTAGGGACAATTAGGAGGCCTGCGTCTTGTGACCGTAGTGTACGTTTAGGTATGTACGGCAGGACCAAATCAGAGAGATCGGTAGGAGCAAGCCCATGTAATGCTTTGTAGGTTAGCAGTAAAACCTTGAAATCAGCCCTTGCCTTGACAGGAAACCAGTGTAGGGAGGCTAGCACTGGAGTAATATGATCATATTTTTTGATTCTATCAGCCTTATTTAGCACTAACTGAAGTTTATTTAGTGCTTTATCTGGGTAGCCGGAAAGTAGAGCATTGCAGTAGTCTAACCTAGAAGTAATAAAAGCATTGATACATTTTTCTGCGTCATTTTTAGACAAAGTTTCTGAATTTTGCAATGTTACGTAGATGGAAAAAAGCTGTCCTTTAAACAGTCATGATATGTTCGTGTAAAGAGAGATCAGGGTCCAGAGTAACGCCGAGGTCCTTCAAAGTTTTATTTGAGATGACTGTACAACCATAAAGATTAATTGTCAGATTCAACAGAAAATCTCTTTGTTTTTTGGGGCCTAGAACAAGCATCTCTGTTTGGTCCGAGTTTAAAAGTAGAACCTTTGCAGCCATCCACTTCCTTATGTCTGAAACACAGGCCTCTCGCGAGGGCAATTTTGGGGCTTCACCATGTTTCATTGAAATGTACAGCTGTGTGTCATCCGCTTAGCAGTGAAAGTTAACATTATGTTTTCGAATGAGATCCCCAAGAGATAAAATATATAGTGAAAACAATAGTGGTCCTAAAACGGAACCTTGAGGAACACCGAAATGTACAGTTGATTTGTCAGAGGACAAACCATTCACAGAGACAAACTGATATCTTTCTGACAGATAAGATCTAAACCAGGCCAGAACTTGTCCGTGTAGACCAATTTGGGTTTCCAATCTCTCCAAAAGAATGTGATGATCGATGGTATCAAAAGCAGCACTAAGGTCTAGGAGCACGAGGACAGATGCAGAGAGAAATTTACTAATTATATGCATATTCTAGCTTTTACGGCTGAGTAGCAGGCAGCTTAATTTGGGCACGTTTTTCATCCAAGCTACCAAATACTGCCTCCTACCCCAAAGAGGTTAAGGTACTTCCTCCACCTGAACTTGACCCCGTACTACAGACGTTCTTCTGTGTTATGGTTATGGTCAAAAACATGTTGCAACGGAAATCTAAAGTGTTTCTCATTGGAAAAATGTCCAGGTCATCCATACCTGTTTTGGTCTGTTTTCATCCGTTCAGTGTGTAACGAACTTGAAGCTATGTCTTTGCCAGCAGACTATAACTTTGAAAAAAAAATAAAAGGTCAAGCTAAGGTCAGGATCTTTGTGACCTGGTTTAATGTGAAGTCTCTGTTGTTTTTGTAGGGGACATTTTCCTGGTGAGGGGAGGCATGCGTGCGGTGGAGTTCAAGGTAGTGGAGACGGATCCCAACCCCTACTGCATCGTGGCCCCAGACACTGTCATCCACTGTGAGGGCGAGCCCATCAAACGAGAGGTAGGGGCTACATCCAGGCTTCGGTTGGAACTTGTGCATGAGAGCAGGTTGACTTTAAAGTTGCCGTTTTCAGAGATGTGATTTTTCTCGATCATTCAGGAATTCCAGATTTTCTGATCATAGAAAGCATACGAAGAAATAGTTATCTGTAGCCTTTCCCTCTGCTTTTCTATGCTTTAACAACCACATATCTCTGTTCAGGATGAGGAGGAGTCTCTGAATGAGGTTGGCTATGATGACATTGGGGGTGTGAGGAAGCAGCTGGCCCAGATTAAGGAGATGGTGGAGCTGCCCCTGAGACACCCAGCACTGTTCAAGGCCATCGGCGTCAAGGTAAACTAAATACATCACCTCTCATTAGGCTTGGGCAGTATACCGTATACTGGGGTATTTTTCAATACCGTTGAAACTATTTATTTTAAGTTTTTCAATACATTTGTATATTTTTTGCTATTTTGAGAGTAAATACCTGCAGTCAACTTGTGCAATATGTTAGGATATAATGCAGATCGCGTTTTTCATTTCACCTGTCACATTATGAAGCTTACCGTAGTTCCCCAGAACAGTTGACCCAGTCACGTGTTTGAAATAGCGCAGCGGGAGAAAGCGAGTCCAGCTGTGTGGTATTGACAGGGGTCACGTTTTATATTGAAAGTATAGTTTTTATTTATATATATTTTTAAAATATAATACAGTAATAAGGGACGAGCAACTATAGTTTTCCTTTGCAGAAAATACATTAGTGCAACAACATTCGGCAGAAAATACAATATATATGTATAATTTTAGGACTTGTCTTCGCAATTTGTTTATTTTCCGTCTGCGCTCGTTATCGTATTTAGCTAGCCTCCATGGAACTTCGCTATTACTTGTGCCAATTTTGTTAGCATTCTGGTAATAGAGTCCCAATGGGCTTTTTTGTGTTTTTTGCACCCCCTTGTGTATTAAACCGATAATACCGAAAATCTGGATACCCAACCCTATCTCTCATCATTCACCTCAAACCTCATGGACAAGATTAGATCAAAGATAAATAAGTAAACAGTTTTTGTTTTTTATTATGTTGTATGTGATAATGCAAATAATTAAAAAGACAATTCAATTGCTAATTCTAGCCTCCAAGGGGTATCCCGCTGTATGGACCCCCTGGAACAGGAAAGACACTGATTGCACGTGCCGTGGCCAACGAGACCGGAGCCTTCTTTTTCCTTATCAATGTTGAGACTGAGCAACAATGCCTCTTTTTGTTATTTTTCATTGCGTTTCAATTGTCATTGCATTAAGTGCATTAAATTCCATTCAAGAGCAAAAAATGTTTTAATTGTAATTTCAATGTAACTGACTGAATTGGAATTAATTGACCAACTCCATTCAGTGACGGTCAGGAAAAAGTTAACTACTAGTTGAACTTTTGCCTGCTAAATGTTTCATGGCCTGAGATCATGAGTAAACTGTCTGGAGAGTCTGAGAGTAACCTGAGGAAGGCCTTTGAGGAGAGTGAGAAGAATGCCCCCGCCATCATCTTCATTGACGAGCTGGACGCCATTGCACCAAAAAGAGAAAAGGTGGGCTCACGTCTTCTGATACAGTTTCGTTCCCATCCTCTATATAGGTGTTCTTCCTTCCTACTCCAGAGTCATGTTCATTAGGGAGAAAAGTTTGAGTGAAACCGGAAGATACATTTTTGAACATTGTCCCCTTCTGAACGTGACTCTGGAGACCCACAGGGTGTGTAGGCATTTTTTTGTAGCCCAGCACAAACTTCTTTAGTTGAATCGTGTGTGTGTGTGGTTGCAGCCCTGAAACAAAAGCCTGCATGCCCGGTGGGTCTCAAGGAACAGGGTTGAATGGCACTGCAGTAATTCCTTGCACATATGCTGACTATCATGACGCTTGCTGCCTACAGTTATCTTTGTCTGATTTTTCAACATTTTGTTACGTTACAGCCTTATTCAAAAATTGATTCAATTAATTGTTTTCTTCACCAATCCCCATAATGACACAGAAAACTGTTTTTTTTTTTAAGTAAAAAAAAAAAAGTTTGCAACTTTATAAAAAATTTATAAATACCTTAAGTATTCAGACCTTAAGTATTCAGAAATTGAGTTCAGGTGTATCTAGGGATAGGTACTGAAACCCGGTATTAAACGGGCCCCGGGGATAAATTATGAAAGACCGTAGAATCAATTAGCTCCGACGTTATCGGTTCTGCTTTCGGTACTGGAGAAATTAAGAAAATACATTTCCTATTTATTATTGCTACATAAACGTTATCTTGCACATTTGTCTCACCCACCGTTTCTAATTTGCAATAAGAATAAGACATTTGTCTGATGCATTTTCACTATTCCCAATCCAGAAGAGATAGCTCTTTCGTGCAGAGCCTGTCTCTCTCACGCTACAGCACACACACAAGAAAGACCATGCTCTTAATTAGTGACAACGGCAGAGAGAGCTAAATGTTGAAAAGTGTGGTTACTGTCACGGCATTCGTCTGTAGAAGGAGGAGCGGACCAAAATGCAGCATGGTTGTTATTCATTTTATTTTAATAAAGAAACTATATATACACTGATAAACTAACAAAATAACAAACGTGCGAAAACCTAAAACAGCCCTATCTGGTGCAAGACACAGAGACAGGAACAATCACCCACACAACACACAGTGAAACCCAGGCTACCTAAATATGGTTCCCAATCAGAGACAATGACTAACACCTGCCTCTGGCCTGATATAGTTCTCAATCAGACATAGAAATAGACAAACAAGACATCCAACATAGAATGCCCACTCAGATCACACCCTGACCAACCAAAACATAGAAACATACAAAGTAAACTATGGCCAGGGTGTGACAGTACCCGGACAGGCGGGAGACTCTGGCAGCACAGGAGAGGAGGAAGGCTCTGGCAGATCCTGGCTGACTGGCGGATCTGGAAGAGTCTGGCTGACTGGCGGATCTGGAAGAGTCTGGCTGACTGGCGGATCTGGAAGAGTCTGGCTGACTGGCGGATCTGGAAGAGTCTGGCTGACTGGCGGATCTGGAAGAGTCTGGCTGACTGGCGGATCTGGAAGAGTCTGGCTGACTGGCGGATCTGGAAGAGTCTGGCTGACTGGCGGATCTGGAAGAGTCTGCACAGGAAGCCTGGTGCGGGGAGCTGCCATCGGAGGGCTGGTGTGTGGAGGTGGCACAGGATGGGCTAGACCGTGAAGGCGTACTGGAGATCTTGAGAGCAGTGCTGGCACAGGAGGCCTGGTGCGTGAGGCTGGCACCAACTTCACCAGCCGACTAACACGCACCTCAGGACGAGTATGGAGCGCTGACCCAGGTGCCATCAAATCCCCGACACGCTCCTTCAGGCGAATTCCATACTTAAAGCACCAACACAGCAACTCCCTCATTACTCTCTCCTCCAATTTCCCCATTAACTCCTTCACAGTCTCTGTTTCGCTCACCTCCAACACCGGCTCTGGTTCTGGTCTCCTCCTTGGCTCATTACATTACATTACATTTAAGTCATTTAGCAGACGCTCTTATCCAGAGCGACTTACAAATTGGTGAATTCACCTTCTGACATCCAGTGGAACAGCCACTTACAATAGTGCATCTAAATCATTTAAGGGGGGTGAGAAGGATTACTTATCCTATCCTAGGTATTCCTTGAAGAGGTGGGGTTTCAGGTGTCTCCGGAAGGTGGTGATTGACTCTGCTGTCCTGGCGTCGTGAGCGAGTTTGTTCCACCATTGGGGGGCCAGAGCAGCGAACAGTTTTGACTGGGCTGAGCAGGAACTGTACTTCCTCAGTGGTAGGGAGGCGAGCAGGCCAGAGGTGGATGAACGCAGTGCCCTTGTTTGGGTGTAGGGCCTGATCAGAGCCTGGAGGTACTGCGGTGCCGTTCCCCTCACAGCTCCGTAGGCAAGCACCATGGTCTTGTAGCGGATGCGAGCTTCAACTGGAAGCCAGTGGAGAGAGCGGAGGAGCGGGGTGACGTGAGAGAACTTGGGAAGGTTGAACACCAGACGGGCTGCGGCGTTCTGGATGAGTTGTAGGGGTTTAATGGCACAGGCAGGGAGCCCAGCCAACAGCGAGTTGCAGTAATCCAGACGGGAGATGACAAGTGCCTGGATTAGGACCTGCGCCACTTCCTGTGTGAGGCAGGGTCGTACTCTGCGGATGTTGTAGAGCATGAACCTACAGGAACGGGCCACCGCCATGATGTTGGTTGAGAACGACAGGGTGTTGTCCAGGATCACGCCAAGGTTCTTAGCGCTCTGGGAGGAGGACACAATGGCTCCTCACGATAAACAGGGAGAGTGGGCTCAGGTCTGACTCCTGACTCTGCCACACTCTCCCTGAGCCCCCCCCCCCCAATACATTTTTTGGGCTGACTCTCGGGCTTCCATCCGCGTCGCCGTGCTGCCTCCTCATACCGGCGCCTCTCCGCTTTCATCGCCTCCAGTTCTTCCTTGGGGCGGCGATATTCTCCAGGCTGAGCCTAGGGTCCTTCTCCGTCTAATTCGTCCTCCCATGTCCATTCCTTTTTTTGTTGCTCCTGCTGTTGCTTTTGCCTGTTACCACGCCGCTTGGTCCTGTTGTGGTGGGTGATTCTGTCACGGCATTCGTCTGTAGAAGGAGGAGCGGATCAAAATGCAGCGTGGTTGTTATTCATTTTATTTTAATAAAGAAACTATACACTGATTTAACAAACGTGCGGAAACCTAAAACAGCCCTATTTTATTTTTTATTTAAAAAAAATAATTATTTATTACCTTCAATACCATTCATTCTTTACAACTCATAATTTTCATACATACTCCAATAATGGTATTTTAATTTTAACAAAACAAAAACCCCAAACAAAACCTAGGGGAGCATCTTCCCTCCCCGTCACCCTACAAACTACCTTTCCCTATCTCCCCGTTCCTAATCTATCCCCTTACAAATCTAAATGACACCCAGCCCTAAAACCCCCCTTCCACCTCTCCCGAGCAGCATGCTGCCCCCACTTCCTCTCCTCCCTCTTCATCCTGCCCCTCAAATCTCCTTCCACCCTCCTCACTATCCCTTCCACCCCCAATCTCTCCCTGTCTTCACCATGTTCTGCCTGACTTCCCACAGCCCCCGTTTAAAGAGACTCATGAGAAGCCAGAGCAGAAACCTGTCCCTATCCGTCCCTCTCGCTCTCCCTACACCTCTCTCTAACCTGGCCCACGTCAATACAAAATCCCCCCTTACCAAACCTAACAACACCCGTGCCCTAGCCCATACTACTCCGGCAAAGGCACAGTCCCAAAAGACATGGCACACAGTCTCCTCCCTGCCACAAGAGGATCTTGGGCAGGTGGGGGATTGCACCAAACTATACCGGTACATGATGGAACGTACCGGCAAGCACTTATGGAGGCTCAACCAATTCAGGTCCTTGAACCTGTTGTCCAGACCCCCGCGCCTGCACTCCCTCCCAGACCACTTCCGAGATGCCCACTACAGGCGCCGGACACCCTGCCTTTCTGACCTCCTCGTACAGGTGCCTGTGATCTAAACCTACCCGGGCAACTTCAACCTCAGGGTGCGCACACAGCCACTTGGCCGCATGACCAAAGTGCCACGGCAGCTGTTCCGCCCGAGGACCCGTGTTAGACCACACCATTATGCTTCTCGCCTGATACGAGAAGAACACCCGCAGGAGGTAACCGGACGGGTGTATCACTGGATGAGCAAGCTCCGTTAACAAGAAAGAAACAAAAATTGCGTCCAGCTTGAGGGGGAAATGTGGTACCCCCCTACCTCCCTCCCCGATGGGACAGAGCATGCGTGCCCTGGCGACCCACTCGCACCTGCCACTCCACATGAACTGAAACACAAGCCTCACTAGAGGCCTCCTCAGACAAGCCGGCAATGGGTAGATGTACGCCAAATACAAAAGAGATGGCAACACATCCACCTTTAGGACCAGGACTTTTCCCATAAAAGACAAATACCTAGCCTTCCACATTGCCAGCTTCCTCTGTACCACTGCGATACGCATGTTCCAGTTTAGCGTCGCTGAGCTCAAAATGGACCCCGAGAATCCTCAGGGCCCCCTCACAGAGAGAACCCCCCGGGCACATCCGTTCTACCGCGCCATCTTCTGAAAAACTTGACGGAAGACTTTGCATGGTTCAGAACCGCTCCCGACGCTCGGGTGAAATCTCCAAAGATGACAAGGAACCTTGTCAGGCACGAGTCCTTGCACAGCAGCAAGGAAGTGTCGTCGGCGTACTGCGTCATCTTAACATGCAGCCCACCACTTCCAGGGATCAACAAGCCTTCCACCCCTGTGTCTGCCCTAATGGCAGCCCCCAGAGGCTCCATGTACAGAACGAAAAGGAGAGCCGAGAGTGGGCACCCCTGCCTGACCCCAGACGAGAGGTCAAAAACATCACCCAAGTGACTATTTACACTAACTCGGCACCCCGCTCCGTCATATAATGTACGAATCCATCCTATAAACTTCTCCCCAAATCCTAATCGACCTAACACTCTGAATAAAAAGGATCTATTCACGCGATCAAAGGCTTTCGCCTGATCTAGCGCTGCTACCATTAAAGGCAGTCCTCTATCTTCAACCCAAGCGATGGAGTCCCTGATTTAACTGTAGGTTCCATCTAATAGAGCGGCCCTCTACCCCGCACGTCTGATCCTCATGGACGACGTTGGGAAGGGCTGTGCGCAACCGGTCTGCTAAAACCTTTGCAAGTAGCTTGTAATCTACACACAGCATGGTCAACGGCCGCCAGTTGCCAAGGTCTGTTACTTCCCCCTTCTTATATAAAAGTGACAGCACACCAACAGCCATTGATCCCCCCGGGACCCCCGTCTCAAGGATGGCCTTCAAGACTTCGAGGACCACTGGTCCAAGTATACCCCAAAACTTGAGATAAAACTCAGCTGGCAGCCCATCCATCCCAGGCACCTTCCGTTTTCCCATTACATTTACATTTAACATTTAAGTCATTTAGCAGACGCTCTTATCCAGAGCGACATACAAATTGGTGAATTCACCTTCTGACATCCAGTGGAACAGCCACTTTACAATAGTGCATCTAAATCATTAAGGGGGGTGGTGAGAAGGATTACTTATCCTATCCTAGGTATTCCTTGAAGAGGTGGGGTTTCAGGTGTCTCCGGAAGGTGGTGATTGACTCCGCTGTCCTGGCGTCGTGAGGGAGTTTGTTCCACCATTGGGGGGCCAGAGCAGCGAACAGTTTTGACTGGGCTGAGCGGGAACTGTACTTCCTCAATGGTAGGGAGGCGAGCAGGCCAGAGGTGGATGAACGCAGTGCCCTTGCTTG
Organism: Oncorhynchus masou masou; assembly: GCF_036934945.1. Classification (NCBI taxonomy): domain Eukaryota; kingdom Metazoa; phylum Chordata; class Actinopteri; order Salmoniformes; family Salmonidae; genus Oncorhynchus; species Oncorhynchus masou. Next base: position 31,261,170 of record NC_088219.1, read on the forward strand.
GGTGTAGGGCCTGATCAGAGCCTGGAGGTACTGCGGTGCCGTTCCCCTCACAGCTCCGTAGGCAAGCACCATGGTCTTGTAGCGGATGCGAGCTTCAACTGGAAGCCAGTGGAGAGAGCGGAGGAGCGGGGTGACGTGAGAGAACTTGGGAAGGTTGAACACCAGACGGGCTGCGGCGTTCTGGATGAGTTGTAGGGGTTTAATGGCACAGGCAGGGAGCCCAGCCAACAGCGAGTTGCAGTAATCCAGACGGGAGATGACAAGTGCCTGGATTAGGACCTGCGCCGCTTCCTGTGTGAGGCAGGGTCGTACTCTGCGGATGTTGTAGAGCATGAACCTACAGGAACGGGCCACCGCCATGATGTTGGTTGAGAACGACAGGGTGTTGTCCAGGATCACGCCAAGGTTCTTAGCGCTCTGGGAGGAGGACACAATGGAGTTGTCAACCGTGATGGCGAGATCATGGAACGGGCAGTCCTTCCCCGGGAGGAAGAGCAGCTCCGTCTTGCCGAGGTTCAGCTTGAGGTGGTGATCCGTCATCCACACTGATATGTCTGCCAGACATGCAGAGATGCGATTCGCCACCTGGTCATCAGAAGGGGGAAAGGAGAAGATTAATTGTGTGTCATCTGCATAGCAATGATAGGAGAGACCATGTGAGGTTATGACAGAGCCAAGTGACTTGGTGTATAGCGAGAATAGGAGAGGGCCTAGAACAGAGCCCTGGGGGACACCAGTGGTGAGAGCGCGTGGCGAGGAGACAGATTCTCGCCACGCCACCTGGTAGGAGCGACCTGTCAGGTAGGACGCAATCCAAGCGTGGGCCGCGCCGGAGATGCCCAACTCGGAGAGGGTGGAGAGGAGGATCTGATGGTTCACAGTATCGAAGGCAGCCGATAGGTCTAGAAGGATGAGAGCAGAGGAGAGAGAGTTAGCTTTAGCAGTGCGGAGCGCCTCCGTGATACAGAGAAGAGCAGTCTCAGTTGAATGACTAGTCTTGAAACCTGACTGATTTGGATCAAGAAGGTCATTCTGAGAGAGATAGCGGGAGAGCTGGCCAAGGACGGCACGTTCAAGAGTTTTGGAGAGAAAAGAAAGAAGGGATACTGGTCTGTAGTTGTTGACATCGGAGGGATCGAGTGTAGGTTTTTTCAGAAGGGGTGCAACTCTCGCTCTCTTGAAGACGGAAGGGACGTAGCCAGCGGTCAGGGATGAGTTGATGAGCGAGGTGAGGTAAGGGAGAAGGTCTCCGGAAATGGTCTGGAGAAGAGAGGAGGGGATAGGGTCAAGCGGTCAGGTTGTTGGGTGGCCGGCCGTCAAAAGAAGCGAGATTTCATCTGAGGAGAGAGGGGAGAAAGAGGTCAGAGCACAGGGTAGGGCAGTGTGAGCAGAACCAGCGGTGTCGTTTGACTTAGCAAACGAGGATCGGATGTCGTCGACCTTCTTTTCAAAATGGTTGACGAAGTCATCTGCAGAGAGGGAGGAGGGGGGGGGAGGGGGAGGAGGATTCAGGAGGGAGGAGAAGGTGGCAAAGAGCTTCCTAGGGTTAGAGGCAGATGCTTGGAATTTAGAGTGGTAGAAAGTGGCTTTAGCAGCAGAGACAGAGGAGGAAAATGTAGAGAGGAGGGAGTGAAAGGATGCCAGGTCCGCAGGGAGGCGAGTTTTCCTCCATTTCCGCTCGGCTGCCCGGAGCTCTGTTCTGTGAGCTCGCAATGAGTCATCGAGCCACGGAGCGGGAGGGGAGGACCGAGCCGGCCTGGAGGATAGGGGACATAGAGAGTCAAAGGATGCAGAAAGGGAAGAGAGGAGGGTTGAGGAGGCAGAATCAGGAGAAAGGTTGGAGAAGGTATGAGCAGAGGGAAGAGATGATAGGATGGAAGAGGAGAGAGTAGCGGGGGAGAGAGAGCGAAGGTTGGGACGGCGCGATACCATCCGAGTAGGGGCAGTGTGGGAAGTGTTGGATGAGAGCGAGAGGGAAAAGGATACGAGGTAGTGGTCGGAGACTTGGAGGGGAGTTGCAATGAGGTTAGTGGAAGAACAGCATCTAGTAAAGATGAGGTCGAGCGTATTGCCTGCCTTGTGAGTAGGGGGAAGGTGAGAGGGTGAGGTCAAAAGAGGAGAGGAGTGGAAAGAAGGAGGCAGAGAGGAATGAGTCAAAGGTAGACGTGGGGAGGTTAAAGTCGCCCAGGACTGTGAGAGGTGAGCCGTCCTCAGGAAAGGAGCTTATCAAGGCATCAAGCTCATTGATGAACTCTCCGAGGAACCTGGAGGGCGATAAATGATAAGGATGTTAAGCTTGAAAGGGCTGGTAACTGTGACAGCATGGAATTCAAAGGAGGCGATAGATAGATGGGTAAGGGGGAGAGAGAGAATGACCACTTGGGAGAGATGAGGATCCCGGTGCCACCACCCCGCTGACCAGAAGCTCTCGGGGTGTGCGAGAACACGTGGGCGGACGAAGAGAGAGCAGTAGGAGTAGCAGTGTTATCTGTGGTGATCCATGTTTCCGTCAGTGCCAGGAAGTCGAGGGACTGGAGGGAGGCATAGGCTGAGATGAACTCTGCCTTGTTGGCCGCAGATCGGCAGTTCCAGAGGCTACCGGAGACCAGGAACTCCACGTGGGTCGTGCGCGCTGGGACCACCAGATTAGGGTGGCCGCGGCCACGCGGTGTGGAGCGTTTGTATGGTCTGTGCAGAGAGGAGAGAACAGGGATAGATAGACACATAGTTGACAGGGTACAGAAGAGGCTACGCTAATGCAAAGGAGATTGGAATGACAAGTGGACTACACGTCTCGAATGTTCAGAAAGTTAAGCTTACGTAGCAAGAATCTTATTGACTAAAATGATTGAAATTATACAGTACTGCTGGAGTAGGCTAGCTGGTAGTGGCTGCGATGTTGACACTACACTAATCAAGTCGTTCCGTCGAGTGTAATAGTTTCTACAGTGCTGCTATTCGGGGGCTAGCTGGCTAGCTAGCAGGTTGATTGCGTTACGTTACCTTAAAAGAACGACAATAGCTGGCTAGCTAACCTAGAAAATCGCTCTAGGCTACACAATTGTCTTAGATACAAAGACGGCTATGTAGCTAGCTAGCTACGATCAAACAAAACAAACCGTTGTACTGTAATAGTTACTACAGTGCTGCTATTCGGGGGCTAGCTGGCTAGCTACGTTAAAAGAACGACAATAGCTGGCCAGCTAACCTAGAAAATCGCTCTAGGCTACACAATTGTCTTAGATACAAAGACGGCTATGTAGCTAGCTAGCTACGATCAAACAAAACAAACCGTTGTACTGTAATAGTTACTACAGTGCTGCTATTCGGGGGCTAGCTGGCTAGCTACGTTAAAAGAACGACAATAGCTGGCCAGCTAACCTAGAAAATCGCTCTAGACTACACAATCACAATTTGATGCAGAAATATGTCGGTTACTGGCCCAACACTCTAACCACTAGGCTACCTACATGTAAACTCTCTTATTATGTAATGAATGCAAAATCCCATCCTCCTAAGAGCGCTCTCAACCTCTTCTAGTGAAATCTGGGCCTCCATCACTTCTCTAATGTCCTCCGGCAACCGCCTGGACAAGTGTTCTAAAAACACATTTCCCTGCTCTACATCTATTTCCCTTTCCTTAAATAAACCTTGGAAATGATCAGTTGTCACCCTGACCATATCCTCTGGTTCTCTAACTATACTACCATTTTCTTCCCTAACGCCATGCATTACCTTCCTACTCTGTCTGGCCCTAACCGACTTAAAGAACATAGCAGAACAAGTCTCATTATGTTCTAGAAAGCCGCTATGCGCACGCTCCAGGAAAGCTCGAGCCTTCTGCTCCTGCAACTCCCTTTAGGGTTGCGGATCTCTCCCAGTCAAACGACCCGCCGAGGTTGCCTGCCTCGTATTCGAGTTCAATTAACCTTTGGATACGATCCACCTCCCTCCTCTCCTCCCTTTTTTTCCTCTTGCAATATCCTATTATAAAAGCCCTAATCCTCACCTTAACTAATTCCCACCACTCTAACACCCCCTCGCACATGGACCGGAGGCCTTCAAGCCTCCAAAAGAAACCATAAAACCCGTCAACAAAAGCCTGCTCCTCCAGCACATCCCAATCTAACTTCCAGTACCCACTACCAAAGAGGAAGACTGGCGACCTCACCTGCATGAGCACCCCGTTGTGATCCGAAAAGAAAACAGGCAACAGCCGCCCAGACAACTTACCCACAAAAATATAGTCGAGCCTCCGCTCAACCCACCTGGAGTTGTAGGGGACCATGTAGGACCGGCCATTTTCGGAGTAGTGTGCAGACCACCATCTACCAGACCATGGCAAGCCATTAGCCCGGCAATGGCGCCTGCACTGCTATCCCCCCTATTCCTAAATCTGTATTAAAATCCCCCCTATCACTAATTTCCTATTTGTGACACACAGGGGCGTCAGACAGTCCACCATCTCCCTCCTGTCTGCCACCACCTGTGGCCCATACACCATCACTAATCTAAATTTACAATCCACTATCGTGACATCCACCCCTATAACCCTCCCCTGCATTACCACAAAAGAATCCTCCACTTTTACCTCCCTGTGCCCACACAAAATCCCTACCCCCGATGAGTGCACCCCCCCAATACCCCAAACCGACTCCCCCTTGTCCCACTCCCTCTTAAACCTACTAACATCCCCTCCATCCCTCAGGTGAACCTCCTGTAAAAAACAAAAATCAAAGCCCACACCCTCCAAATAACTAAAAACCGCCCTCCTCTTAACAAAATCCCTTAAACCCGTACATTTAAACTAACAAAAGTAAAATTAGACCCCATGAAAGAATAAAATAAAAACATGTAATACACTCAAATTCTAAACCCAGACAGAAAAAAAACAAAAACAGGAGACTCACCCGATGCTCCCCTGCTCCATATCTACCGGTGAGAACACCATCTGTACTCCCGACATCCCCCCCTCTTCCTCCATCTCACCAACCCAGGATGCAGGAATAGTGTTTGGCTCCGGGGTGCCCTGCACCCTGGGTCTACCCCCACAATCCTCCCCCTCCCCAGTGCTGCAGCTGGATTGGAAAAAAATCGGGGAGGCTGAGTCCCCAAACAAAAAACTCCCCACCTCCTCTTGTACCCAGTCCTGAGTCTTGTTAGGTGTGTCCCCACCCAACAGAAGTTGAGGGCCTGGGGAAACCAGCAGCAACCCAGAAGTTTCTCCCACCCCCATCATTCTCTTGGCCATCCCCTCCTTCTCACTGTCGGCCAATCGCACCCTCCTCTTCATTCTCTTCTTTGGTGATGGCGGCAGTGGAGAGATACCACCCTCCCCCCCCGCCAGCTCCTCCACCATACCCCTCATCTCTTCCACCAGGGCACTTTCCCCCCAGTCCACTTGCTCTTCCACCTTCGCCTTCTCCAACACTCCTCCCTCGCTTTCTTCTCTCTCATGCTCCTCCACTCGGTTGCCTTCTTCCGCCACTTTTCCTGTTTCTCCTACTCCCGTGCCTTCCGTTTCCTTCTCTCTTCCATCCGCCGCTTCTTGCTCCTCCTCCTTCCTTGCGGCCTTCCCCTCTGGACCTGTACTCTGGTCATGAGGCGTGCTTCCTTCCCCTCCTCTTCTTCCCCATCCCCAGCTCCTGCTCCCCCCCCACCCAGCCGCAGACGCATATGACCTCTGACAAGCCGGGCACCCCCGCCACAGGTGTGCTGACGAGCAACACCCGTGGCACGCCTTAGGCTTGTCACAATCCCTCGCCTCGTGTTCCTCAGATCCACAAAATCTGCATTTTCTCGTGCTGCACGAGGCGAAAATGTGGCCATAGGCCATACAGCGCCTGCAAAATGGGGGCTGACGTGCATAAAACAACGTCCCCCTGTCAGCCCCTAGGGAGAACATAGCAGGAGGATGGAGGTAGCCACCATGTCCCTTTGGGTCCTCCCTGAGGAGGGCCTGGAAGCCTCTCCTCCCATTCCAAAACCCAAGGGAGTCTTTGAGGTGCCTTGCTGAGGAGACGTTATCCATGTATCTGCCCAGAAAGGCCCTCACCTCTTCGTCCTTAATGTATGGGTTGTAAATGTTGACAGTTACAACCCTAAAGTTGTTCTTCGCCAGGCTTGTTATTTCATAGTGCCTCCCACTGCTCTTGCCCTTCTCAGGATATCATCGTGTTTCTCCTCTGTATATAGTGCCACGTCGTATGCTCCCTCCAACGAGTTGCCTTGGAAACAAAACACGTCCTTCACCGTCAGCTTTAGAATCCCCATCAATATTATCCTTCCAAAAGTTTCCCGTCGTAAAGGCTCCAACTCCTTTTCCTTCCAAGCAAACCAAATCGTGTTGGCCAGCCCAATCCCAGGGGCCGACCGTGTTGATGTATTTTGCACCATCTCCGCAAGGAGAATGGCGCTCGTTCTCTTCTCTTCCAAAACAAGGAGGAAAAAAAGAAAAACCAAAGTGACTGAGCCTATCTGGTGCAAACAAACACAGAGACAGGATCACCCACATCACCCACAAACACACAGTGAAACCCAGGCTACCTAAATATGGTTCCCAATCAGAGACAATGACTAACAACTGCCTCTGATTGAGAATCATATCAGGCCAGACATAGAAATAGACAAACAAGACATCCAACATAGAATGCCCACTCAGATCACACCCTGACCAAGCAAAACATATAAACATACAAGGTAAACTATGGCCAGGGTGTGACAGTTACACTTCACCAGAATCAATGCCACAGGTGCAACAATACTTTTGCTCGTGTTCCCGCCCTTACAAGCAATCTGTCCAAGCATCTATCGAAAGTGCATAATGTACAGGCAGAGAAATGCACAGTTTTCGACTGCCGAGCTCGGTGTTCGTCTCTTGTCGGTGTTCGTCTCTCATTACTGCTGGTCCAAGCCAAAGACAAGCCCAAAGCCCCTTCACGCTGGCAGCTAGTGGGAGGATGACTGAGGAGTGGGTGAATGAGTTCCATCTAGCTGTGACCAAGTTCATAGTGAAAGGCCTACACACCCCTTTGCAACAGTGGAGTTCAAGGACTTTAGGTAACGGTCTGTCAGTATACAGTTGAAGTCGGAAGTTTACAAACACTTAGGTTGGAGTCATTAAAACTTTTTCAACCACCACAAATTTCTTGTTAACAAACTATAGTTTTGGCAAGTCGGTCAGGACATCTACTTTGTGCATGACACACGTAATATTTCCAACAATTGTTTACAGTCAGATGATTTTACTTATAATTCACTGTATCACAATTCTAGTGGGTCAGAAGTTTACATGCACTAAGTTGACTGTGCCTTTAAACAGCTTGGAAAATTCCAGAAAATGTCATGGCTTTAGAAGCTTCTCATAGGCTAATTGACATAATTTGAGTCAATTGGAGGTGTACCTGTGGATGTATTTCAAGGCCTACCTTCAAACTCAGTGCCTCTTTGCGTGACATTATGGGAAAATCAACAGAAATCAGCCAAGACCTCAGGAAAAAAATTACGAAAAGTGCAAATCAATCCCAAAACAACAGCAAAGGACCCTGTGAAGATGCTGGAGGAAACAGGTAAAACGTATCTATATGCACAGTAAAACAAGTCCTATATTGACATAACCTGAAAGGCCGCTCAGCAAGGAAGAATTTACCGCTCCAAAATCTCCATAAAAAAGCCAGACTACGGTTTGCAACTGCACTTGGGGACAAAGATTAAACTTTTTGGAGAAATGTCCTCTGGTCTGATGAAACAAAAATAGAACTGTTTGACCATTGTTTGTAGTAAAAAGGGGGAGGCTTGCAAGCCGAAGATCACCATCCCAACCTTGAAGCACGGGGGTGGCAGCATCATGTTGTGGGTGTGCTTTGCTGCAGGAGGGACTGCTGCACTTTACAACACATATTGCATCGTGAAGAATTGAAAATTGTGGATATATTGAAGCAACATCTCAAGACATCAGTCAGGAAGTTAAAGCTTGGTCGCAAATGGGTCTTCCAAATGGACAATGACCCCAAGCATTCTTCCAAAGTTGTGGCAAAATGGCTTAGGGACAACAAAGTCAAGGTATTGGAGTGGCTATCACAAAGCCCTGACCTCAATCCTACAGACAATTTGTGGACAGAACTGACAAGTGTGTACACCAGCTGTGTCAGGAGGAATGGGCTAAAATTCACCCAACTTATTGTTTTGAAGCTTGTGGAAGGCTTCCTGAAACATTTGGCCCAAGTTAGACAATTTAAAGGCAGTGCTACCAAATACCAATTGAGTGTATGTAAACCTCTGACCCACTGGGAATGTGATTAAACAAATAAAAGCTGAAATAAATAATTCTCTACTATTATTCTGATGTTTCACATTCAAATAACGTGGTGATCCTAACTAACCCAATATGTAATTTTTACTAGGATTAAATGTCAGGAATTGTGAAAAACAGAGTTTAAATGTATTTGGCTAAGGTGTATGTAAACTTCTGACTTAAACTGAGTTGTATTCATTTTTAGGATAGTGTAGTATAGTAGTAGTAAGGGTTGTATGTTAGTCCCGTCACTCCACAATACACAACACAATAATTCAATAATGATAGGGAGATGGGCAAGGAGCTCAACCCCAAATATACCCCTCCCTCCAGGAGTTGCCTCAGTGACACATTCATTCCTGCCTGGTATGGTGTAGAAAAGGCCAATGTGATCACTGAGCTGAAGGACGTGCCAAAGCTGGCCATCACATCAGATGGGTGGACCAGCCTCTGTCAGGACCATTATCTCACTGTTACAGTTCACTGCACAAGCCAGGGCAGTGTAAAACAGAAGGTCCTCCACACCAGTGTACAAATCGCAAAATGGTGAAAACACGTTTGGAACAGACCTATATTGCAGCTATTACCAAGAAAGGCAATTGCATACTGTAAGCCTGCCCAACAAATGACAGCAATAGGTTAATGCTATTTATTTTACAACAGGCCTTAAACTAAATACGGAGTGCACAATTTAAAAAAAGACAGTTCTAACTTAATTTAGCCAACACACAAATTTGAACAAAATGTAACTTTTTGCATAGGCAAAAGGACAGGTTTAGATGATTAAATAGGCCTACAATAATAATGTATAAACAATTGATAATAAATACTTAATAAATAAATGGTAGAAAGTTGCATCAAACCTGAAAAGTGAGTTGCAAACCGTCCATTTGGCCTTACCCAACGTTCTTCTCATCTTTGTCCTCTACAATATTAACTTGTTCCAGAGGACATTCCCCTTGTTAGCTTGTTTTCACTATGCTCTTTATTCTTTAACTTTTTGTTTTACTTCAAAGAATACGGACTCCATCTTCGCAATCAACAGTAGCCCAGGCCCAGGCCTTTTTTTCCTTTTCTTTTCTCCCTCCCAGCAGGGGCACATGAGGTGAGCAGCCAGAACCAGTTTCAGCTGGACATAAGCTATATGTTTTATTGAGTTTCAATTGACTGACACCGATAACAAGCTTGTGCCGTTCTCATCACACAAACACTAAATTAACAGAGGACAGGTCTAATCGGGTCCAGTCGGTAAATACATTTTAATTACACGTTACCCGTGGCAATTATATCATACCCAAACCAGATCAGAGATAAAAGTCCGAATTGACCTCCGAATTCCGGGGCTGTTGCATCCGTGAAGACCTTTAATTTAGGGCAAACACCATATCACTGAGTACTGCATTATGTTATGGGTATGCTTGTCATTGGTAAGGACGAGGGAAGTTTTTGGATAAAAATACATGGAATAGAGCTAAGCACAGGCAAATCCTAGAGGAAAGCCTGGTTCCGCCTGCTTTCCAAAAGACACTGGGAGACAAATGCACCTTTCAGCAGGACAATAACCTAAAACACAAGGCCATATATGCACTGGAGTTGCTTACCAAGACCACATTGAATGTTCCTGAGTGGCCTAGTTAGTTTCAACTTAAATCGGCTTGAAAATCTATGGCAAGTCTTGAAAATGTCTGTCTAGCACTGATCAACAACCAACTAGACAGATCTTGAAGAATTGTTTAAAGAATAATGTACAATCTAGGTGTACAAAGCACATAGACTCACAGTTATAATCGCTGCCAAAGGTGATTCTAAAATGTATTGACTCAGGGTTGTGAATACTTATGTAAATGAGATATATTTCATTTTCAATAATTGTGCAAGAATGTCTAAAAACGTGTTCACTTTGTCATTATGGTTTACTGTTTAATATGTTTTTAAATCCATTTTTAATTTAGGCTGTAACAACAAAATGTGGAATAAGTGAAGGGGTATGAATACTTTCTGAAGGTACTGTATTTCAGGAACCTTTCTGAATGGAAATGGAAGCTGATTCCGACCCAAGTTAAGCGCATGTAAATGGGACGTAATTCCCTTACTGCACTTTTCCCTTTATGCGCATTCTGATCTTTAACTTAAGCATGAGAATAGCGTGCAATTATTTGGGGGTGGAGATCAAAAAAATAAAGGTGTGGAGGAGGTGTCTACAGACGCCACATTCTGACCTTGACTTATTTCCACCACCTTTACGCGTGAGGAAACCATGAGTAAGGTTGAAGTGGAAAAAGCATCTACTTTATTTTTTTCAGATAGAAATAACAATAAGATCTATCGATAAGAGCGAGGTAAATTAGTCATCCGTTTTGGTTAAGGGAATTGTAAATATAAATTACACTTTTGTTTTAGATATATTTGACCTTAATCTATTTACACGTGAAACCGTAATATGGCAGAAACGGAAGCATATCAACTTTCCCACAGTAAAGTTTATGCTGGCACAATGCTGTGCCATTGTGCAGAATTGTTATTGTACAACCTTTTTAATTTGCAGGGATGGGCACTCTCGAATGTCTTAATTATAGACTACCCCAAATTTCTCTTTCCTATTTCTATCATGTTAGTTATGAGCCACTATCAGTATCGACCATCAGTAGGCCAAATTACAACACATATTGAACTGCCAATTTATTGTTAGTTCCCTTCAGTTGGTATAGCCTACATTATCATTCCATTTAATTACATTGTTTCTTTTATCTTAATTTGCTCCCTCTGTAAACGCAGTCATAGCCATGTGGTTGTTAGTAACAGTTGATGATAATATATACAGTGCCTTGCGAAAGTATTCGGCCCCCTTGAACTTTGCGACCTTTTGCCACATTTCAGGCTTCAAACATAAAGATATAAAACTGTATTTTTTTGTGAAGAATCAACAACAAGTGGGACACAATCATGAAGCGGAACAACATTTATTGGATATTTCAAACTTTTTTAACAAATCAAAAACTGAAAAATTGGGCGTGCAAAATTATTCAGCCCCTTAAGTTAATACTTTGTAGCGCCACCTTTTGCTGTGATTACAGCTGTAATGTGGCAAAAGATGTGCTAAAAATGTGGCAAAAGGTCGCAAAGTTCAAGGGGGCCGAATACTTTCGCAAGGCACTGTATATGTGGTTGTTGCTGAGGGTCATTAGTAACAGTTGATGATTATATATACACATGTAGACTAATTAATTTTTTTATGGAGTGGCGCGCAGACCAAGCCGTAACAGTTTGACCCCAACTCGTGGCGTAATAATTGGCAATGTCATCAAAGTTCCATGGTTAATGCAGGCAATAGATGAGGGTGTAGCCTATCATTTTTGTACACTAGTCTCCCTAATTAGAATTCTATATACACTAATCTTCCAACATCAAATCAAATTTTATGTCACATACACATGGTTAGCAGATGTTAATGCGAGTGTAGCGAAATGCTTGTGCTTCTAGTTCCGACAATGCAGTAATAACCAACGAGTAATCTAGCTAACAATTCCAAAACTACTACCTTATACACACAAGTATAAAGGGATAAAGAATATGTACATAAAGATATATGAATGAGTGATGGTACCGAGAGGCATAGGCAAGATGCACTAGATGGTATCGAGTACAGTATATACATATGAGATGAGTAATGTAGGGTATGTAAAACAAAGTGGCATAGTTTAAAGTGGGTAGTGATACATGTATTACATAAAGATGCAGTAGATGAGAGTACAGTATATACGTATACATATGAGATAAATAATGTAGGGTATGTAAACATTATATTAAGTAGCATTGTTTAAAGTGGCTAGTGATATATTTTACATCAATTCTCATCAATTCCCATTATTAAAGTGGCTGGAGTTGAGTCAGTGTGTTGGCAGCAGCCACTCAGTGTTAGTGGTGGCTGTTTAACAGTCTGATGGTCTTGAGATAGAAGCTGTTTTTCAGTCTCTCGGTCCCAGCTTTGATGCACCTGTACTGACCTCGCCTTCTGGATGATAGCGGGGTGAACAGGCAGTGGCTCGGGTGGTTGTTGTCCTTGATGATCTTTATGGCCTTCCTGTGACATCAGGTGGTGTAGGTGTCCTGGAGGGCAGGTAGTTTGCCCCCGGTGATGCGTTGTGCAGACCTCACTACCCTCTGGAGAGCCTTACGTTTGTGGGCGGAGCAGTTGCCGTACCAGGCGGTGATACAGCCCAACAGGATGCTCTCGATTGTGCATCTGTAGAAGTTTGAGTGTTTTTGGTGACAAGCCGAATTTCTTCAGCCTCCTGAGGTTGAAGAGGCGTTGCTGCTCCTTCTTCACGATGCTGTCTGTGTGGGTGGACCAATTCAGTTTGGTCCACCTGGTGCCAAGAGTTAGAGTGGGGCCAGTGGTTAGAGCGTTGGTCTAGTAACCGGAAGGTTGCAAGTTCAAACCCCCGAGCTGACAAGGTACAAATCTGTCGTTCTGCCCCTGAACAGGCAGTTAACCCACTGTTCCTAGGCCGTCATTGAAAATAAGAATTTGTTCTTAACTGACTTGCCTAGTTAAATAAAGGTAAAATAAAAATAAAAAGTTTGTCTGTGATGTGTACGCCGAGGAACTTAAAACTTACTACCCTCTCCACTACTGTTCCATCGATGTGGATAGGGGGGTGTTCCCTCTGCTGTTTCCTGAAGTCCACAATCATCTCCTTAGTTTTGTTGACGTTGAGTGTGAGGTTATTGTCCTGACACCATACTCCGAGGGCCCTCACCTCCTCCCTGTAGGCCGTCTCGTCGTTGTTGGTAATCAAGCCTACCACTGTTGTGTCGTCCGCAAACTTGATGATTGAGTTGGAGGCGTGCGTGGCCACGCAGTTGTGGGTGAACAGGGAATACAGGAGAGGGCTCAGAACGCACCCATGTGGGGCCCCAGTGTTGAGGATCTGCGGGGTGGAGATGTTGTTACCTACCCTCACCACCTGGGGGCGGCCCGTCAGGAGGTCCAGTACCCAGTTGCACAGGGCAGGGTCGAGATCCAGGGTCTCGAGCTTGATGACGAGTTTGGAGGGTACTATGGTGTTAAATGCTGAGCTGTGGTCGATAAACAGCATTCTCACATAGGTATTCCTCTTGTCCAGATGGGTTAGTGCAGTGTGGTTGAGATTGCATCGTCTGTGGACCTATTTGGGAGGTAAGCAAATTGGAGTGGGTCGAGGGTGTCAGGTAGGGTGGAGGTGATATGGTCCTTCACTAGTCTCTCAAAGCACTTCATGATGACGGAAGTGAGTGCTACGGGGCGGTAGTCGTTTAGCTCAGTTACCTTAGCTTTCTTGGGAACAGGAACAATGGTAGCTCTCTTGAAGCACGTGGGAACAGCAGACTGGGATAGGGATCGATTGAATATGTCCGTAAACACACCAGCCAGCTGGTCTGCGCATGCTCTGAGGGCGCGGCTGGGGATGCCATCTAGGCCTGCAGCCTTGCGAGGGTTGTCACGTTTAAATGTTTTACTCACCTCGGCTGCAGTGAAGGAGAGTCCGCATGTTTTGGTTGCGGGCCTTGTCAGTGGCACTGTATTATCCTCAAAGCGGGCAAAAAAGTTATTTTGTCTGCCTGGGAGCAAGGCATTCTGGTCTGTGACTGGGCTGGTTTTCTCTTTGTAATCCGTGATTGACTGTAGACACTGCCACATACCTCGTGTCTGAGCCGTTGAATTGCGTTTCTACTTTGTCTCTATACTAACGCTTAGCTTGTTTGATTGCCTTGCGGAGGGAATAGCTACACTGTTTGTATTCGGTCATGTTTCCGGTCACCTTGCCCTGATTAAAAGCAGTGGTTCGCTTTCAGTTTCACACGAATGCTGCCATCAATCCACGGTTTCTGGTTTGGGAATGTTTTAATCGTTACCTTGGGTTGAAGAAATGTGGCAATTTTTAGAATGAATCAAACCTCTTTTTTCTTTTGTGGATAAAGGCTCTTTAAACCTGTTTTTTATGATTCGTAAACCCTTTTTTTAATCTACCAAATTGATGTTGAAACAGAGACATATGCATTTAGATGGCTTTCTTTAATTGGTCCTTAATATTCTGAACCCGTTTTTGATACATTTTATTTAGTTGACTAAATTCAAACGAAAAGGTACACCGTATTTAAAGGGATGTCTTAAGAAAAATGTACTGAAAACCCTATTGAATGAAAACTGTTGGCCAGCAAGTGGGAGGGTTTTCAGCAGTTGAATTACATTTATTCAGTGCGCACAAGGGAAACCACCCATGCGAATCCCGTTAAGCACCTTCACAAGGTAAGTCTGAATACCAACTACTGAGAAGTGAGCAGGAAAGGCCTAGGTTCACTTTAGCCGCCTATAATATATAGCCTAATATATAGGCAGGGAGTGTAAATGTGATGTGATTACTTTGGCTAAATTAATACATTTTTGCATCGATGCATTGCAAATGTAAAAAAAACAGGCAGAGAAATAAATACATTTGTTAATTCACACAACGATCCCACAGATCCGTCAATAGCAGTGAGCGGCCTGTCACTGGCATTGTCCCAGATAACAATTTATACTGAACAAAGTGTTGATCCCAGAATTATCCATATGCACAAAAATCTTATTTCTCAGTGTTGTGCACAAATTTGTTTACATCCCTGTTAGTGAAATGTTTTCCTTTGCTAAGATAATCCATTCACCTGAGGTGTGGTGTATCAAGAAGCTGACCGCATGGCCATTACACAGGTGTACCTTGTGCTGGGGACAATAGGTCATTCTAATACGTGTAGTTTTCACATAACACAATGCCACAAATGTTTTGAGGGAGCGTGCAATTACCATACCGACTGCAGTAATGTCCACCAGAGCTGTTTGCCAGAGTTGAATATTAATTTATCTACAATAAATACCTCCAATGTCATTTTAGAGAATTTGGCAGTATGGCCGACCGGCCTTCTAACCGCAGACCATATGTAACCACGTCAGCCCAGGTCCTCCGCATCCGGCTTCTTCACTTGTGGGATAGTCTGAGACCAGCCACCCGAACGGAACAGCTGATGAAACCAAGGAGTATTTCTATCTGTAATAAAGCCCTTTTGGAGGGTAGAAACTCATTATTTGGCTGGGCCTGGCTCCCCAGTGGGTGGACATGGCCACGCTCCTGCCCAGTCATATGAAATCCATAAATTAGGGCCTAATTATTTTTTTTGTTCAGTGCATTTTGATCAACAGCTTATTTTCGCATGCGAAAAGACACAAATCAAACCTGTTCCGAATAAGTAATTGACGGATTGCAGCAGGACGATATTTTGCAATTGGCGTGTGAACGGCATCGTCGTGAGAAAGGGACTTTAGGGTCAACCGAGAATGTCATTAACCTTTTTATGTTGTCCTGTGCAGACACACGGTGAGGTGGAGAGGCGCATTGTGTCCCAGCTCCTCACACTCATGGATGGCCTAAAGCAGCGCGCTCACGTCATCGTCATGGCAGCCACCAACAGGCCCAACAGCATTGACCCCGCTCTGAGGAGATTTGGTACGATCCCTCCTCAATGTACTTGTAGACCTATAATGTAACAGTTCAGTTCTGAGTTTGTCGGAGGCCTCTTGTTACGAATCCCTTTTGGCCCGACAGTCTAGGGGGGATGGTAATGAGACCCGTAACATAACTCATGCAATTTATAATAGTGACAAAGTAAAAGTGAGAATGAAATAACCACGACAACAGAAATCTACCGTCAAACTCAGGGTTTATTGTAAAACACACAGTAATGGGGGGAGCAGGAAAAGGGGCTGAGCTGGACCCAAGGAAAGAAACAATAAGTATTCAAAAACACCCCTAAGCTAGACTAGCCTACTTTAACAACAGCTAACTAACTAACCAAAAATACAGTGGGTGGTCCTCCCAGTTCTAACTAGTGTATTTAACAAAGTTTACCTACGGGTAGTGTATGCCCATGGGCGACTTGTCTTGGTTCCCCCTTTTCCCACCAGCAAACAAGCAAACACCATAACCAAAAACAATACTCACAGGTGATGACAAAGTGCTATGGAGGTGCTCAAACAAAATATGGCTCAATACACAAAGAGAGTGAAACAGAGAGCTCTACAGACATGGCATTTTCAGAGCAAACAACTGACAGGGTTTTTAAACCAAGGGAAAGGAACTGTGATAGGGTAGGAAACAGGAGGAGGTGTGTCTTCTGATTTCTTTGTCATTACTAGCTGTGAATCAGCAGGGTTGATGTTAATAAAGAAATAAAATGGAATCTATTTCTATGCTGGTTAGTGAGACTGACCTTCACTGTGTGACATTGCTCCTCAGGGCGTTTTGACAGGGAGGTGGACATCGGCATCCTTGATGCCACAGGCAGACTGGAGATCCTCCAGATACACACCAAGAACATGAAACTGTCCGACAACGTGGACCTCGAGCAGGTGTGTGTATAGCACTACTGTCATTTACAGAGTGAGGTTGTCAATGAAACAAAAGTTTATCTCAATACTTTGTTATATACCCTTTCTTGGCAATGACAGAGGTCAAACGTTTTCTGTAAGTCTTCACAAGATTTTCAGACACTGTTGTTGGTATTTTGGCCCATTCCTCCATGCAGATCTCCTCTAGAGCAGTGATGTTTTGGGGCTGTTGCTGGGCAACACGGACTTTCAACTCCCTCCAAAGATTTTCTATGGGGTTGAGATCTGGAGACTGGCTAGGCCACTCCAGGACCTTGAAATGCTTCTTACGAAGCCACTCCTTCGTTGCCCGGGCGGTGTGTTTGGGATCATTGTCATGCTGAAAGACCCAGCCACGACCCATATTCAATGCCCTTGCTGATGGAAGGAGGTTTTCACTCAAAATCTCACGATACATGGCCCCATACATTCTTTCCTTTACACTGATCAGTCGTCCTGGTCCCTTTGCAGAAAAACAGCCCCAAAACATGATGTTTCCACCCCCATGCTTCACAGTAGGTATGGTGTTCTTTGGATGCAACTCAGCATTCTTTGTCCTCCAAACACGATGAGTTGAGTTTTTACCAAAAAGTTATATTTTGCTTTCATCTGACCATATGACATTCTCCCAATCTTCTTCTGGATAATCCAAATGTTCTCTAGCAAACTTCAGACGTGCCTGGACATGTACTGGTTTAAGCAGGGGGACACGTCTGGCACTGCAGGATTTGAGTCCCTGGCGGCGTAGTGTGTTACTGATGGTAGGCTTTGTTACTTTTGTCCCAGCTCTCTGCAGGTCATTTTTTAAATTTTTTAATTTCACCTTTATTTAACCAGGTAGGCTAGTTGAGAACAAGTTCCCATTTGCAACTGCGACCTGGCCAAGATAAAAGCATAGCAGTGTGAACAGACAACACAGAGTTGCACATGGAGTAAACAATTAACAAGTCAATAACACAGTAGAAAAAAAGTATATATATATTGTGTGCAAAAGGCATGAGGAGGTAGGTGAATAATTACAATTTTGCAGATTAACACTGGAGTGATAAATGGTCAGATGGTCATGTACAGGTAGAGATATTGGTGTGCAAAAGAGCAGAAAAGTAAATAAATAAAAACAGTATGGGGATGAGGTAGGAAAAATTGGGTGGGCTATTTACCGATAGACTATGTACAGCTGCAGCAATCGGTTAGCTGCTCAGATAGCAGATGTTTGAAGTTGGTGAGGGAGATAAAAGTCTCCAAATTCAGCGATTTTTGCAATTCGTTCCAGTCACAGGCAGCAGAGAACTGGAATGAAAGGCGGCCAAATGAGGTGTTGGCTTTAGGGATGATCAGTGAGATGCACCTGCTGGAGCGCGTGCTACGGGTGGGTGTTGCCATCGTGACCAGTGAACTGAGATAAGGCGGAGCTTTACCTAGCATGGACTTGTAGATGACCTGGAGCCAGTGGGTCTGGCGACGAATATGTAGCGAGGGCCAGCCGACTAGAGCATACAGGTCGCAGTGGTGGGTGGTATAAGGTGCTTTAGTAACAAAAGGGATGGCACTGTGATAAACTGCATCCAGTTTGCTGAGTAGATTATTGGAAGCTATTTTGTAGATGACTCGCCGTAGTCGAGGATCGGTAGGATAGTCAGTTTTACTAGGGTAAGTTTGGCGGCGTGAGTGAAGGAGGCTTTATTGCGGAATAGAAAGCCGACTCTAGATTTGATTTTAGATTGGAGATGTTTGATATGAGTCTGGAAGGAGAGTTTAGAGTCTAGCCAGACACCTAGGTACTTATAGATGTCCACATATTCTAGGTCGGAACCATCCAGGGTGCAGGCAGCGAACGGTTGAAAAGCATGCATTTGGTTTTACTAGCGTTTAAGAGCAGTTGGAGGCCACTCATTCACTAGGTCCCCCCATGTGGTTCTGGGATTTTTGCTCACCGTTCTTGTGATCATTTTGACCCCACGGGGTGAGATCTTGCGTGGGGCCCCAGATCGAGGGAGATTATCAGTGGTCTTGTATGTCTTCCATTTCCTAATAATTGCTCCCACAGTTGATTTCTTCAAACCAAGCTGCTTACCTATTGCAGATTCAGTCTTCCCAGCCTGATGCTGGTCTACAATTTTGTTTCTGGTGTCCTTTGACAGGTCTTGGCCATAGTGGAGTTTGGAGTGTGACTGAGGTTGTGGACAGGTGTCTTTTATACTGATAACAAGTTCAAACAGGTGCCATTAATACAGGTAACGAGTGGAGGACAGAGGAGCCTCTTAAAGAAGAAGTTACAGGTCTGTGAGAGCCAGAAATCTTGCTTGTTTGTAGGTGACCAAATACTTATTTTCCACCATAATTTGCAAATAAATTCATTAAAAATCCTACAATGTGATTTTCTGGATTTTTTTTCTCTCATTTTGTCTTTCATAGTTGAAGTATACCTATGATGAAAATTACAGGCCTCTCATCTTTTTAAGTGGGAGAACTTGCACAATTGGTGGCTGACTAATTACTTTTTTGCCCCACTGTAATTAATACATTCTGTATATGCTATCACAAAATTAATACTTTTGTTGTGTTTATGAAGGTTTTAGGTAACATTAGAATTAAAAAAATAAAAATAATTCTACAAATAACACAATAGCAATTTTATTAGTTTGTTACTGTAGATTATCTGTAAAAACATAACACTAAGACTTCAATTGTTCAATCAATTTTATTTGTGTAGTGCCTTTGCCTTTGTTGGAATGCGGGGAAAGCATCTTTTTATAAAGTCAAAATCAAAATGAATACCCCAACCATCAAGGAGTCATGTGGGCGAGCGGTTTGCTGACGTTGTTAACAGTTCCCCATGGTGGCGGCAGAATTATGGTATGGGCAGGCATAAGTCAAAGACAATGAACACAATTGCATTTTATCGATGGCAACTTGAATGCACAGAGATACTGTGATGAGATCCTGAGGCCCATTGTCATGCCATTCATCCGCCGCCATCACCTCATGTTTCAGCATCATAATGCACGGCCCAATGTCGCAAGGATCCGTACACAATTCCTGGAAACTGAAAATGTCCAAGTTCTTCAATGGCCTGCATACTCACCAGACATCACCCATTGAGCATGTTTGGAATGCTCTGGATTGACGTGTCCAACCGCGTGTTCCAGTTCCCGTTAATATCCATCAACTTTGCACTGCCATTGAAGAGGAGTGGGACAACATCCTACAGGCCAAAATCAACAGTCTGATAAACTCTATGCGAAGGTGATGTCTCGCTGCATGAGGCAACTGATCACACCAGATACTGCCTTTTTAAAAATCCATTCCCCTGCCTTTTTTTAAGGTATCTGTGAACAACAGATGCATATCTGTATTCCCAGTCATGTGAAATCCATAGACTAGGGCCTAAATGAATGTATTTCAATTGACTGAGTTCATTATTAACTGTTGCATGTTGTTTTTATATTTCTGTTCAGTGTAAGGGAGCAGGAGAACTTATTAATTGGCTACAATAATTACTTAAACTTTTTCAAGCACCAAAATGTCTTATTTTCAAGGTAGGCCTACTCTAGTACTTGAATTTCTGAGCTCCAAATTCAAGTTCATGTAGGCTACTTTAAGCCACGTGTATTGTTTAAAATTGCAGGTCTAACACGGAAAAAAAAACAAATGTGTCATGTTAATTCATTACCAGATAATATTGTGAATAAGCCCACTAGGCTATGTAAATTCTTGTCATTATGTCCAGAATAATTAATAGGAATAGCGTTGGGTGTTGCGCGGTAGTCTAACCTACACAATTGCGCACTGTAGATTTGGTGTCCAATCCGAGGGACAAAAACATATGAAAACATTAACGAATTACCTTGATGCTTTGTCTGTTAAATCTAACTAACAAGATCCTGCTGTAAATCAAGCAGACAACAGATGATTAACATCAATTCGCTAGGGTTATTAGATCCAACATGGATCCAGGCACAACTGTCTTTCAGGGCCAGCAACAGAACTAATCAGTTGGACGGGCCTTTGATATCAATAGGCTTGCACGCACTTGCACATTCACCATTTTTTTTAAATAGGTGTTATACTGTAGTAAAGACCATAAGCAGCTTGTGAGTTTGAACTTGAGAGAAGCTTACAATTTATCCTACCAGTTTCTACATAAAAGGTATGAATATTTTTACATGCATGCATGTTTTCGTGGAACAGTTTAATTTCAATAATAACGTTTCTCAATCATTGTCACGTGGTTAAGCATAAAAATCTGAAGGAAAATTATACAAATCTAAAGGTTCAAATTCAACAAGGGCGAGAGCACCAGGCACTGCCATAAGGCAGTCCATTGGCTTGCTAAAGAAATTTGCATAGAACTCAGAGATAGGCTATAGGCCAATGCAGCAGTAGGCCTATAACTTCCATCGTCAACTAAGTAAAATACATGGGCCTAAAGCTGACATAAAACAATATTGTGATAAATTCAGGTTCTTTCAATCTCCATCTCTCTTCTCCGCCTGACTCCCTTTCGATCGTTCTTGAAGAGCTATTGCTAGTGAAGTGCAACATTTTATCAAATCAGCAACTGGATCCGCTTGAAGCTGTCCCTAGTGAACTTGCAGCATTGTATCAACTAGCCTATTCCGGGCCTTCAGTTTCCTGCGCCAGTGAGCTCAGGACAGACAGTTATTTAAAAAAAAATATATGTTTCAACTGTATATATGGGATCTTTGCTCTTTCACACTGAGGCTCGGTGATTATCGAGGCCAGGAGTGTTAGAAAGATCTTCCAAATACTGAGGAACTATCATTAGTTAAGACCATAAGAAATCAGGCATTGCCAAATGGGCACTTTCCTACATTTGCATGCAGGAGGCCAGATAGGTTAACTTCTATGCGTGCTCCCTCAACGTTATCAGGACAAAAAAACAGACACATGCTCACTCATGAAGCAATCCAAACAAAAGATTGGCAAAACTCGTAATGATTATGAAATAAACAAAAACTTGTTTCTCACAAGTGTAGCAGGTTGTGAACTCTGCAAATGTTTCTACTCCAAGAATGAGAATGGTAAATAGACGTACTTAATACATGCATTAACAGAAATGTATGTAACCAAATGACGGGGAATTAACGGTACATTTACTAGGCCTATTGGTGACATGCAGTACCAGTCAAAAGTTTGGACACACCTACTCATTCAAGGGTTTTTAAATGTTTTTTTATTTTATTTTTTACTATTTTCTACATTGTATAATAATAGTGAAGACATCAATACTATGAAATAACACATGAAATCATGTACAAACCAAAAAAAGTGTTAAAAACAACAATATTTTTGAGATTCTTCAAAGAACCCAACCTGTGCCTAGATGACAGTTTGGCACACTCTGTCACATGTTTTATGTCACACGATTTTGGACAAATCTGTCAAGACACCAACCATGATAAAGGGTTAAACACAGGTTTTAAATCAACTTGATAATTGTATTGAATATAGCTTATCTTAATGTAATGACATGATTTTCTTTTGCTGATTTATTATCAATGATTTTTATTTATTTTTTATTTTATTTAACTAGGTAGGCAAGTTGAGAACAAGTTCTAATTTACAATTGCGACCTGGCCAAGATAAAGCAAAGCAGTTCAACACATACAACGACACAGAGTTACACATGGAGTAAAACATACATACAGTCAATAATACAGTATAAACAAGTCTATATACGATGTGAGCAAATGAGGTGAGATAAGGGAGGTAAAGGCAAAAAAAGGCCATGGTGGCAAAGTAAATAAAATATAGCAAGTAAAACACTGGAATGGTAGATTTGCAGTGGAAGAATGTGCAAAGTAGAAATACAAATAATGGGGTACAAAGGAGCTAAATAAATGAAATAAATACAGTAGGGAAAAATAGAGTTGTTTGGTGCAGTAATCTGTGAGCTGCTCTGACAGTTGGTGCTTAAAGCTAGTGAGGGAGATAAGTGTTTCCAGTTTCAGAGATTTTTGTAGTTCGTTCCAGTCATTGGCAGCAGAGAACTGGAAGGAGAGGCGGCCAAAGAAAGAATTGGTTTTGGGGGTGACTAGAGATATATACCTGCTGGAGCGTGTGCTACAGGTGGGAGATGCTATGGTGACCAGCGAGCTGAGATAAGGGGGGACTTTACCTAGCAGGGTCTTGTAGATGACACGTAGCCAGTGGGTTTGGCGACGAGTATGAAGCGAGGGCCAGCCAACGAGAGCGTACAGGTCGCAATGGTGGGTAGTATATGGGGCTTTGGTGACAAAATGGATTGCACTGTGATAGACTGCATCCAATGTATTGAGTAGGGTATTGGAGGCTATTTTGTAAATGACATCGCTGAAGTCGAGGATTGGTAGGATGGTCAGTTTTACAAGAGTATGTTTGGCAGCATGAGTGAAAGATGCTTTGTTGCGAAATAGGAAGCCAATTCTAGATTTAACTTTGGATTGGAGATGTTTGATGTGGGTCTGGAAGGAGAGTTTACAGTCTAACCAGACACCTAGGTATTTGTAGTTGTCCACGTATTCAGGGCCGTCCAGAGTAGTGATGTTGGACAGGAGGGCAGGTGCAGGCAGCGATCGGTTGAAGAGCATGCATTTAGTTTTACTTGTATTTAAGAGCAATTGGAGGCCACGGAAGGAGAGTTGTATGGCATTGAAGCTTGCCTAGAGGGTTGTTAACACAGTGTCCAAAGAAGGGCCAGAAGTATACAGAATGGTGTCGTCTGCGCAGAGGTGGATCAGAGACTCACCAGCAGCAAGAGCGACATCATTGATGTATACAGAGAAGAGAGTTGGTCCAAGAATTGAACCCTGTGGCACCCCCATAGTGACTGCCAGAGGTCCGGACAGCAGACCCTCCGATTTGACACACTGAACTCTATCAGAGAAGTAGTTGGTGAACCAGGCGAGGCAATCATTTGAGAAACCAAGGCTGTCGAGTCTGCCGATGAGGATGTGGTGATTGACAGAGTCGAAAGCCTTGGCCAGATCAATGAATACGGCTGCAAAGTAATGTTTCTTGTCGATGGAGGTTAAGATATCGTTTAGGACCTTGAGCGTGGCTGAGGTGCACCCATGACCAGCTCTGAAACCAGATTGCTTAGCAGAGAAGGTATGGTGAGATTCGAAATGGTCGGTAATCTGTTTGTTGAATTGGCTTTCGAAGACCTTAGAAAGGCAGGGTAGGATAGATATAGGTCTGTAGCAGTTTGGGTCAAGAGTGTGTCCCCCTTTGAAGAGGGGGATGAGCTGCTTTCCAATCGTTGGGAATCTCAGACGACACGAAAGAGAGTTTGAACGGGCTAGTAATAGGGGTGGCAACAATTTCGGCAGATAATTTTAAAAAGAAAGGGTCCAGATTGTCTAGCCCGGCTGATTTGTAGGGGTCCAGGTTTTGCAGCTCTTTCAGAACATCAGCTGACTGGATTTGGGAGAAGAATAAATGGGGAAGGCTTGGGCGAGTTGCTGTGGGGGGTGCAGTGCAGTTGACCAGGTTAGGAGTAGCCAGGTGGAAAGCATGGCCAGCTGTAGAAAAATGCTTATCGAAATTCTCAATTATGGTGGATTTATCAGTGGTGACAGTGTTTCCTATCTTCAGTGCAGTGGGCAGCTGGAAGGAGGTGTTCTTATTCTCCATGGACTTTACAGTGTCCCAGAACTTTTTTGAGTTAGTGTTGCAGGAAGCAAATTTCTGCTTGAAATAGCTAGCCTCTAACTGCCTGTGTATAATGGTTTCTAGCTTCCCTGAACAGCTGCATATCATGGGGGCTGTTCAATGCTTATGCAGAATGCTATAGGATGTTTTTGTGTTGGTTAAGGGCAGTCCGGTCTGGGGAGAACCAAGGGCTATATCTGTTCCTGGTTCTAAATTTCTTGAATGGGGCATGCTTATTTAAGATGGTTAGGAAGGCATTTAAAAAAATACCCAGGCATCCTCTACTGACGGGATGAGATCAATATCCTTCCAGGATACCCCGGCCAGGTCGATTTAGAAAGGCCTGCTCGCTGAAGTGTTTCAGGGAATGTTTGACAGTGATGAGTGGAGGTCGTTTGACCGTTGACCCATTACGGATGCAGGCAATGAGGCAGTGATCGCTGAGATCTTGGTTGAAGACAGCAGAGGTGTATTTAGAGGGCAAGTTGGTTAGGATGATATCTATGAGGGTGCCCGTGTTTAAGGCTTTGGGGAGGTACCTGGTAGGTTCATTGATCATTTGTGTGAGACTGAGGGCATCAAGCTTAGATTGTAGGATGGCTGGGGTGTTAAGCATGTTCCAGTTTAGGTTGCCTAGCAGCACGAGCTCTGAAAATAGATGGGGGGCAATCAGTTCACATATGGTGTCCTGAGCACAGCTGGGGGCAGAGGGTGGTCTATAGCAGGCGGCAACGGTGAGAGACTTGTTTTTAGAGAGGTGGATTTTTAAAAGTAGAAGTTCAAATTGTTTGGGTACAGACCTGGATATTAGGACAGAACTCTGCCGGCTATCTTTGCAGTAGATTGCAACACCGCCCCCTTTGGCAGTTCTATCTTGTCTGAAAATGTTGTAGTTTGGAATGAAAATTTCCAAATTTTTCCTAAGTCTTCCTAAGCCAGGGTTCAGACACAGCTGGAACATCTGGGTTGGCAGAGTGTGCTAAAGCGGTGAATAGAACAAACTTAGGGAGGAGGCTTCTAATGTTAACATGCATGAAACCAAGGCTATTACAGAAGAAGTCATCAAAAGAGAGCGCCTGGGGAATAGGAGTGGAGCTAGGCACTGCAGGGCCTGGATTCACCTCTACATCGCCAGAGGAAGAGTAGGATAAGGGTACGGCTAAAAGCAATAAGAATTGGTCGTCTAGAACGTCTGGAACAGAGAGTAAAAGGAGGTTTCTGGGGGGCAATAAAATAGCTAAGGTATAATGTACAGACAAAGGTATGGTAGGATGTGAATACAGTGGAGGTAAACCTAGGTATTGAGTGATGAAGAGAGAGATATTGTCTCTAGAAACATCATTGAAACCAGGAGATGTCATCGCATGTGTGGGAGGTGGAACTAATAGGTTGGATAAGGTATAGTGAGCAGGACTAGAGGCTCTACAGTGAAATAAGCCAATAAACACTAACCAGAACAGCAATGGACAAGGCATAATGACACTGAGAGGCATGCTTAGTTGAGTGATCAAAAGGGTCCAGTGAGTAGAGAGGTTGGTTGGGGTCACAGTGATTTAGACAGCTAGCCGGGCCATCGGTAGCAATCTAGCATAGGATGGAGGTCTGTTATTAGCCACCTGGTGCGTTTCTATTTGTAGGATTAGTGGTGTTCCGTGTGGGATGAATCCAAATCACACAAAAGAAAATAGATATAGTTATATAGAGGCCCAAGAAATTATTATTATTTTTTTTTCCGATAGGTCTATTCAGATAGCTGTCTTATTGGCTGCTAACGGTTAGCGGACCGCAGATGGGCGTTCTGGTTACGTTGCGATGGAGGAGCCAGCTGGATAACTCCTTCGGGTAGATAACGTCGGTAGTTGTGAAGGCCCGGTGGGGCTCCGCTTTGGCAGTAAAATGGGTCTGGATAGGTGATTGTAGCCCAGGAGTGATTGATGGAACCCTTCAGCTGGCTAGCTCCGGAATAATTGATTTTTGCTCCGGAATCGACGAAAGCCGATAGTCACACGGATAGCAGCTAGCTAGCTGCAAGATCCAGGTATGAATGTCCAGAGATAGCGGTTGAAATCCAGGGACATGGAGAGAAAAATAGGTCCGGTATGTTCCGGTACAAGCCGCGCCGTACAAAACTGGCGATAGATTTTCGAGTTAAAGGATAGCTGATGACCACAAACCGTGGTTAGCTGAATACTAACGATTAGCCAGTAAAGAAGCTAACTTGCTTCTGATTAGCTTCTGGATTAGCTTCTGGCTAGCTTCTGATTAGCTTCTGGATTAGCTTCTGGCTAGCTTCTGGTTAGCTTCTGGTAAGCTTCTATGGAGGATTACAGATTTGAGGTAAATAATACTCTATTTTTTATAAATATAAAATGGTGAGGAGAGTGTTTTGAAGATGAGTTTATGGAAAATAAAAAAATATATATATAAAAAGGTATGTGAAAAAAGTTGTAAATATATATATATATATATATATATATATATATATATATATACGGGACACGACAAGACGAGGACAAAAGACGTCTGAACTGCTATGCCATCTTGGAACAATCGATGAGCAACTGTAACAAGTTGTCCAATGTAGGAAATTCTCACTGGTACTCTAGTTTATAGAAAGACTATGTGTCTGATTGCGGTCATAAATAGCCAATTATTGTCAGCTCGTGCTTACATGGACATAAAGTAATGACCAAAAGTTTTGAGAATGACACAAATATTAATTTTCAGTCTGCTGCCTCAGTTTGTATGATGGCAATTTGCATATACTCCAGAAAGTTATGAAGAGTGATCAGATGAATTGCAATTAATTGCAAAGTCCCTCTTTGCCATGCAAAGAATCCCCCAAAAACATTTCCACTGCATTTCAGCCCTGCCACAAAAGGACCAGCTGACATCATGTCAGTGATTCTCTCGTTAACATAGGTGTGAATGTTGACGAGGACAAGGCTGGAGATCATTCTGTCATGCTGATTGAGTTCGAATAACAGACTGGAAGCTTCTAAAGGAAGGTGGTGCTTGGAATCATTGTTCTTCCTCTGTCAACCATGGTTACCTGCAAGGAAACACGTGCCGTCATCATTGCTTTGCACAAAAAGGGCTTCACAGGCAAGGATATTGCTGCCAGTAAGATTGCACCTAAATCAACCATTTATCGGATCATCAAGAACTTCACGGAGAGTGGTCTAATTGTTGTGAAAAAGGCTTTAGGGCGCCCAAGAAAGTCCAGCAAGTGCCAGGACCGTCTCCTAAAGTTTATTCAGCTGCGGGATTGGGGCCCCACCAGTACAGAGCTTGCTCAGGAATGGCAGCAGGCAGGTGTGCGTGCATCTGCACGCACAGTGAGGCGAAGACTTTAGGAGGATGGCCTGGTGTCAAGAAGGGCAGCAAAGAAGCCATTTCTCTCCAGGGAAAAGATCAGGGACAGACTGATATTGTGCAAAAGGTATAGGGATTGGACTGCTGAGGACTGAATGCCCTTTCCGATTGTTTGGGGCATCTGGAAAAAGCTTGTCCGGAGAAGACAAGGTGAGCGCTACCATCAGTCCTGTGTCATGCCAACAGTAAAGCATCCTGAGACCATTTAATGTGTGGGATTGCTTCTCAACCAAGGGAGTGGGCTCACTCACAATTTTGCCTAAGAACACAGCCATGAATAAAGAATGATACCAACACATCCTCCGAGAGCAACTTTTCCCAACCATCCAGGAACAGTTTGGTGACGAAAAATGCATGATTTCTAGCATGATGGAGCACCTTGCCATAAGGCAAAAGTGATAACTAAGTGGCTTGGAGAACAAAACATTGATATTTTAGGGCCATGGCCAGGAAACTCCCCAGACCTTATCCCATTGAGAACTTGTGGTCAATCTTCAAGATGCGGGTAGACAAACAAAAAAACACAAATTCTGACAAACTTCAAGCATTGATTATGCAAGAATGGGCTGTCATCACTCAGGATGTGGCCCAGAAGTTAATTGACAGCATGCCAAGGCGGATTGCAGAGGTCTTGAAAAAGAAGGGTCAACACTGCAAATATTGACTCTTTGCATCAACTTCATGTAATTGTCAATAAAAGCCTTTGACACTTATGAAATGCTTGTAATTATACTTCGGTATTCCATAGTAAGATCTGACAAAAATGTCTAAAGACACTGAGGCAGCAGACTTTGAAAATTTATTTTTGTGTCATTCCCAAAACTTTTGGCCACGACTGTACATAAGTTGCAAATACATAAGTTGGAGCATGTCCAAGTCACATAAACAACCAAAGCTGGTGAGTGCGTTGCTGATCTATTTTCTTTGCTTGAAATGTAGGGCCTGCTCTCTGTGATGACATTTTGTGCTGATTATCGTCCTGTGCCATTGTCAGCGGCTTGTTCTATCCAAATGGGGCAGTCCTTTCCTCTCTCCTGTCTCACCGTATCATTTGTTGGTGGCGAGGGCAGGTGCCCAGGCGCAAAAAAGACAGAACGGTGCACACTGACCAGGTGGTCAGTGTGCACCGTTCTGTCTTTTTTTGCGCTTGGGCCTTGGAGGTGTAGGTTCAGGTTAAATTTGGTTGACTGATATAGGGTATATAGTATTTTGAGATAATTAGAATAGATCAAATCAATAGAATGGCCCGCCCTGTTCTTCATTCGCAATTGGTGATTACATAATTATGCAACGGTGTGGCTGAAATAGTGTCCACATACTTTTTGTATGTGGCAGGTAACCTAGTGGTTAGTGGTAAGAGCGTTGGACTAGTAACCGAAAGGTTGCAAGATCGAATCCCCGAGCTGACAAGGTAAAAATCATCTGTTGTTCTGCCCCTGAACAAGGCAGTTAACCCACTGTTCCTAGGCCGTCATTGAAAATAAGAATGTTTTTAACTGACTTACCAATAATGGTAGGGCCTGCTCTCTGTGATGACATTTTGTGCTGATTATAATTATAATAATGGTAAAATAAAAATATATATAGTGTATTTAATCTGTTGTGTGAAAATAGCTTCGGTATAGTTTTAGATTTAGTTTGAGGCAATTATAGGGGTGATTATCAACTGTTGGGAGAAGGAGTGGAGCAGGACTTTAAACAAATATTTTTTTACTGTCGGGAGGAGGATTGGAAACGTCTCATGTCATTTTTCTCCTAAAACCGATTATAATTCCAGTTCTTTTTGTGATATTAAGATCCTAAGGTCGATATAGACTTATTTAGGAAAAGTCAATCAAAATGAATGAGCAGTCCAAATGACTGCTTTAGCGGTTCTAGTGTTAAAAACACATTTCTAGCATTGTGGTTGATGCTAGAAGCAATTTTTTGTAAAAAAAGAATTATGAAGGTTTTACTTGCAATTATCATATGTTGTAGTCTCCCCTACCTTAGTTGAATGCACTTAGATCTGAGGTGGACAATAAGGTAGTGTATAATGAGGTGTACAATGGTTTGTGTAGAAATGTAGGCCATGTTTTTAATGACTAAACTGTGTGCTGTACCAGGCCTGATATCATCGACCCGGCCATCCTGAGGCCCGGAAGACTGGACCAGCTCATCTACATCCCCCTGCCAGATGAGAAGTCCCGCATCAACATCCTAAACGCCAACCTCAGGAAGTCACCCATCGCCAAGGCAAGCATCTATGTGTATTTGGCCATGCGCTGACATTGTGCTGACTGAACTCTTTCTCCAACCTCAGTCAGCATGTTCTGATTTGAGGGGTGGGATTGGGGCTTATCGAATGTCTTTATTCCAGGCTGGCTTCATGTAATGGGTATTGATTGTTTGTGGAAAAGTTGTTGATATGGAAATTGCTGTGTGTGGGAAACATCAGTGTTTTATAATCCCATTACTGTTTTGATCTTTATCTGAAGTGGTTTTAATGCTCCCTCCACCCCTGTCTGATTATAGGATGTGGACTTGGATTTCCTGGCCAAGATGACCAATGGTTTCTCTGGCGCTGACCTGACAGAGATCTGCCAGAGGGCCTGTAAGATGGCCATCAGGGAGTCCATTGAGAATGAGATCAGGAGGGAGAGAGGGCTTCAGACCAACCCCTTAGCCATGGTGAGTTTAGTCACGACTGCATCTTTATTTATTCAATGACACGGTCTAGTCCAGGGGTCTGCGAAAATATAAAGTGATTTTTATCACACAATGTTTTTATGAATTTCACTAGCAACCGCAAAATTAAAACATTTTGAATTTGCATATCTACAGTAGAAACAAGGAGAATATCATCCTTCTAATAAGGTCCAGTAGTGGTGTGTGGTTAAAATTAATGGGGAAGACAAGCCCCCCAAAACAGCCATATTACATCCTGTGTTGTGATAATTCCGTTGTTTGCACTAAAACCTGTTAGTACATATGCCTTGAAACTTTGATATATAGGCCTAAGGCTGAGACAATAAGCAGACACAGTGGCAGAATAAATTCAACCACACCTTTCTTTCATCACAAAACCGGAGAGCAACCTCTAGCCAATGAAGTCCACAAAGCATTTTGCATGTATAACAAACAGTTGCATGACCTACAGCACGTTCAAGTAAGTTAATGTTTCTGAGATTTTCAGACTTCTAAACAACTATTGATTTAGAATCATGGACAATTGCTGTAAGCTGCAAAGAAAACAGACGTTGCCTCCACTATTCCAGCAACATTTCAACTTCAATTCCAACATCATCAAATCACCCAAAAACAATTGTCCAATCAACGTAAGTTAAATATGTCTGTTAATGGTTCTGATTGCTCTCTGTGTGCAAGTAGAAAAAAACATGTCGACTTACCATACTTGTAGAGAATATTGAACTTCTATCCTCTCAGGCCAGGGACACAATGTATGAATTTATGGCTGGATCAGAATCATCTTTACAATCATTGGCCAGAGGGGAGAATGAAGTAAAACCACAAGTCCAAAATCCCTATTTCCATCCATGGCTAATTTAGGAAAGGGACAATTTAACAACACAACCAGATGCAACAATTTGCGTTTTCTGTCAATGACAGTTTGCTTTTAATGTGATTGGTG
Source organism: Oncorhynchus masou masou (assembly GCF_036934945.1). Taxonomy (NCBI): domain Eukaryota; kingdom Metazoa; phylum Chordata; class Actinopteri; order Salmoniformes; family Salmonidae; genus Oncorhynchus; species Oncorhynchus masou. The sequence continues at coordinate 31,292,565 of NC_088219.1, forward strand.
TAAAGCCAAATCCAAACTGGCTTCCCTTGACCATTTTTTTCAGTTGTAAATTATTATTATTATTTGATGCGCCAGGACCATTTCACTGTTGAGCTCACTGCTGATTGGCTATTTTATACTTTTTTTAATCAAGGGAGGCTAAATGCTTGCTGGCTTCCATTGCATTCAATGCAACAATGTCATACACTTTTTGACCAGACCAAATAAGACCGAGGGGCACTGTTTCACTCGCACGGATGCTTTCTCCGGTGAGATCCATTCAGCCTCTTGTGAATTGATGGAAAGTTCTGAAAGTATTCAGACCCCTTTTTCCACATTTTGTTACGTTTGTTATTGCATTATTCTATTATTGCATTATTCTAAAAGTTATTTAAAAAACATGTTCTTCTACACACAATTCCCCATAATGACAAAAGCGAAAACGGGTTTTTAGAAATGTTTGCAAATGTATTAAAAAATAAAAAACCTTATTTACATACATTTTCAGACCCTTTGCCATGAGACTAGAAATTGAGCTCAGGTGCATCCTGTTTCTATTTTTTTTACCTTTATTTTACTAGGCAAGTCAGTTAAGAACAAATTCTTATTTTCAATGACTGTCTAGGAACAGTGGGTTAACTGCCTGTTCAGGGGCAGAACAACAGATTTTGTACCTTGTCAGCTCGGGGATTTGAACTTGCAACCTTCCGGTTACTAGATCAACCACTAGGCGCCCCTGCCGCCCCACAGATCTAGGGATCAATGACCTGAAAGGCCGCTCAGCAAGGAAGAAGCCACTGCTCCAAAACCGCCATACAAAACCGCCATAAAAAAAGCTAGACTACGGTTTGCAACTTCTCATGGAGACAAAGATTGTACTTTTTGGAGAAATGTCCTCTGGTCTGATGAAACATAAATAGAACTGTTTGGCCATAATGACCATCGTTATGTTTGGAGGAAAAAGACGAAGAACACCATCCCAACCGTGAAGCATGGGGGTGGCAGCATCATGTTGTGGGTGTGCTTTGCTGCAGGAGGGACTGGTGCACTTCACAAAATAGATGGCATCATGAGGTAGGGAAATGATGTGGATATATTGAAGCAACATCTCAAGTTAAAACTTGGTTGCAAATGGGTCTTCCAAATGGACATGACCCCAAACATACTTCCAAAGTTGTGGCAAAATGGCTTAAAGACAACAAAGTCAGGGTATTGGAGTGACCATCACAAAGGCCTGACTTCAAATCCAACATTTGTGGGCTGAAAAGTTGTTGTGTGCGAGCAAGGAGGCCTACAAACCTGACTTAGTTACACCATCTCTGTCAGGAGGAATGGGCCTAAATTCACCCAACTTATTGTGGGAAGCTTGTGGAAGGCTACCTGAAACATTTGGCCCAAGTTAGACAATTTAAAGGCAATGCTACCAAATACTAAGTGAGTGTATGTAAACTTCTGACCCCCTGGGAATGTGGGAAAGAAATAGAAGCATTCTCTCTACTATTATAATGACATTTCACATTTTTAAATAAGACAGGGCATTTTTACTCGGATTAAATGGCAGGAATTGTGAAAAACTGAGTTTAAATGTATTTGGCCAAGATGCATGTAAAAGTTCAGACTTCAACTGTATATGTTTGTATGCATGTAAACTCATCAAAAAAAGAAACGTCCTCTCACTGTCAACTGCATTTATTTTCAGCAAACGTAACTTGTAAATATTTGTATGAACATAACACGATTCAACAACTGAGACATAAACTGAATAAGTTCCACAGACATGTGACTAACAGAAATGGAATAATCTGTCCCTGAACAAAGGGGGGTCAAAATCAACAGTCAATGCAGCTGGTGGCCACACCAGATACTAAGTACTGCAGTGCATCTCCTCCTCATGGACTGCACCAGATTTGCCAGTTCTTGCTGTGAGATGTTACCCCACTCTTCCACCAAGGCACCTGCAAGTTCCCGGACATTTCTAAGGGGGGGTTGGCCCTAGCCCTCACCCTCCGATCCAACAAGTCTCAGACGTGCTCAATGGGATTGAGATCTAGGCTCTTCGCTGGCTATGGCAGAACACTGACATTCCTGTCTTGCAGGAAATCTCGCACAGAACGAGAAGTATGGCTGGTGGCATTGTCATGCTGGAGGGTCATGTCTGGATGAGCCTGCAGGAAGGGTACCACATGAGGGAGGAGGATGTCTTCCCTGTAACGCACAGCATTGAGATTGCAGGCAATGACAACAAGCTCAGTCCGATGATGCTGTGACACACCGCCCCAGACCATGACAGACCCGCCACCTCCAAATCAATCCCGCTCCAGAGTACAGGCCTTGGTGTAACGCTCATTCCTTCTATGAAAAACGCGAATCCCACCATCACCCCTGGTGAGACAAAACCGTGACTCGTCAGTGAAGAGCACTTTTTGCCAGTCCTGTCTGGTCCAGCAACGGTTGGTTTGTACCCGTAGGCAACGTTGTTGCCGGTGATGTCTGGTGAAGACCTGCTTTACAACAGGCCTAAAAGCCTCTCAGCATATTGAGGACAGTCTGAGCACTAATGAAGGGATTGTGCGTTCCTGGTGATGTTCGGATGTACCGATCCTGTGCAGGTGTTGTTACACGTGGTCTGCCACTGCGAGGACGATCAGCTGTCCGTCTCATCTCCCTGTACCACTGTCTTGGGCGTCTCACAGTATGGACATTGCAATTTATTACCCTGGTTACATCTGCAGTCCTCATGCCACCTTGCAGTATGCCTAAGGCACGTTCTTGCAGATGAGCAGGGGCCCTGGGCATCTTTCTTTTGGTGTTTTTCAGAGTCAGTAGAAAGGCCTCTAGTGTCCTAAGTTTTCATAACTGTGACTTTAATTGCCTACCGTCTGTAAGCTGTTAGTGTCTTAACGACCGTTCCACATGTGCATGTTCATTAATAGTTTATGGTTCATTGCACAAGCATGGGAAACAAATGTGCCATTTGTTTATTTCTGTGTTTATGTGACTAATGCTACTACTTTTTGGAAAATGTGTTGTACAATGAAGATCTGTGCAGGTAATTCGTAAAAATCCAAATGTCTTTGAAAGACAGGGTCCTGAAAAAGAGATGTTTCTTTTTTTTTTGATGAGTTTATATACAGTACCAGTCCAAAGTTTGGACAGACCTATTCATTCAAGGTTTATCTTTATTTGTACTATTTTCTACATTGTAAACATTTACATTTAAGACATTTAGCAGACGCTCTTATCCAGAGCGACTTACAAATTGGTGAATTCACCTTCTGACATCAGTGGAACAGCCACTTTACAATAGTGCATCTAAATCATTTAAGGGGGGGTGAGAAGGATTACTTTATCCTATCCTAGGTATTCCTTGAAGAGGTGGGGTTTCAGGTGTCTCCGGAAGGTGGTGATTGACTCCGCTGTCCTGGCGTCGTGAGGGAGTTTGTTCCACCATTGGGGGGCCAGAGCAGCGAACAGTTTTGACTGGGCTGAGCGGGAACTGTGCTTCCTCAGTGGTAGGGAGGCGAGCAGGCCAGAGGTGGATGAACGCAGTGCCCTTGTTTGGGTGTAGGGCCTGATCAGAGCCTGGAGGTACTGCGGTGCCGTTCCCCTCACAGCTCCGTAGGCAAGCACCATGGTCTTGTAGCGGATGCGAGCTTCAACTGGAAGCCAGTGGAGAGAGCAGAGGAGCGGGGTGACGTGAGAGAACTTGGGAAGGTTGAACACCAGACGGGCTGCGGCGTTCTGGATGAGTTGTAGGGGTTTAATGGCACAGGCAGGGAGCCCAGCCAACAGCGAGTTGCAGTAATCCAGACGGGAGATGACAAGTGCCTGGTTTAGGACCTGCGCCGCTTCCTGTGTGAGGCAGGGTCGTACTCTGCGGATGTTGTAGAGCATGAACCTACAGGAACGGGCCACCGCCATGATGTTAGTTGAGAACGACAGGGTGTTGTCCAGGATCACGCCAAGGTTCTTAGCGCTCTGGGAGGAGGACACAATGGAGTTGTCAACCGTGATGGCGAGATCATGGAACGGGCAGTCCTTCCCCGGGAGGAAGAGCAGCTCCGTCTTGCCGAGGTTCAGCTTGAGGTGGTGATCCGTCATCCACACTGATATGTCTGCCAGACATGCAGAGATGCGATTCGCCACCTGGTCATCAGAAGGGGGAAAGGAGAAGATTAATTGTGTGTCGTCTGCATAGCAATGATAGGAGAGACCATGTGAGGTTATGACAGAGCCAAGTGACTTGGTGTATAGCGAGAATAGGAGAGGGTCTAGAACAGAGCCCTGGGGGACACCAGTGGTGAGAGCGCGTGGTGAGGAGACACCTGGTAGGAGCGACCTGTCAGGTAGGACGCAATCCAAGCGTGGGCCGCGCCGGAGATGCCCAACTCGGAGAGGGTGGAGAGGAGGATCTGATGGTTCACAGTATCGAAGGCAGCCGATAGGTCTAGAAGGATGAGAGCAGAGGAGAGAGAGTTAGCTTTAGCAGTGCGGAGCGCCTCCGTGATACAGAGAAGAGCAGTCTCAGTTGAATGACTAGTCTTGAAACCTGACTGATTTGGATCAAGAAGGTCATTCTGAGAGAGATAGCGGGAGAGCTGGCCAAGGACGGCACGTTCAAGAGTTTTGGAGAGAAAAGAAAGAAGGGATACTGGTCTGTAGTTGTTGACATCGGAGGGATCGAGTGTAGGTTTTTTCAGAAGGGGTGCAACTCTCGCTCTCTTGAAGACGGAAGGGACGTAGCCAGCGGTCAGGGATGAGTTGATGAGCGAGGTGAGGTAAGGGAGAAGGTCTCCGGAAATGGTCTGGAGAAGAGCGGAGGGGATAGGGTCAAGCGGGCAGGTTGTTGGGCGGCCGGCCGTCACAAGAAGCGAGATTTCATCTGGAGAGAGAGGGGAGAAAGAGGTCAGAGCACAGGGTAGGGCAGTGTGAGCAGAACCAGCGGTGTCGTTTGACTTAGCAAACGAGGATCGGATGTCGTCGACCTTCTTTTCAAAATGTTTGACGAAGTCATCTGCAGAGAGGGAGGAGGGGGGGGAGGGGGAGGAGGATTCAGGAGGGAGGAGAAGGTGGCAAAGAGCTTCCTAGGGTTAAAGGCAGATGCTTGGAATTTAGAGTGGTAGAAAGTGGCTTTAGCAGCAGAGACAGAGGAGGAAAATGTAGAGAGGAGGGAGTGAAAGGATGCCAGGTCCGCAGGGAGGCGAGTTTTCCTCCATTTCCGCTCGGCTGCCCGGAGCACTGTTCTGTGAGCTCGCAGTGAGTCGTCGAGCCACGGAGCGGGAGGGGAGGACCGAGCCGGCCTGGAGGATAGGGGACATAGAGAGTCAAAGGATGCAGAAAGGGAAGAGAGGAGGGTTGAGGAGGCAGAATCAGGAGATAGGTTGGAGAAGGTATGAGCAGAGGGAAGAGATGATAGGATGGAAGAGGAGAGAGTAGCGGGGGAGAGAGAGCGAAGGTTGGGACGGCGCGATACCATCCGAGTAGGGGCAGTGTGGGAAGTGTTGGATGAGAGCGAGAGGGAAAAGGATACAAGGTAGTGGTCGGAGACTTGGAGGGGAGTTGCAATGAGGTTAGTGGAAGAACAGCATCTAGTAAAGATGAGGTCGAGCGTATTGCCTGCCTTATGAGTAGGGGGAAGGTGAGAGGGTGAGGTCAAAAGAGGAGAGGAGTGGAAAGAAGGAGGCAGAGAGGAATGAGTCAAAGGTAGACGTGGGGAGGTTAAAGTCGCCCAGGACTGTGAGAGGTGAGCCGTCCTCAGGAAAGGAGCTTATCAAGGCATCAAGCTCATTGATGAACTCTCCGAGGGAACCTGGAGGGCGATAAATGATAAGGATGTTAAGCTTGAAAGGGCTGGTAACTGTGACAGCATGGAATTCAAAGGAGGTGATAGACAGATGGGTAAGGGGAGAAAGAGAGAATGACCACTTGGGAGAGATGAGGATCCCGGTGCCACCACCCCGCTGGCCAGAAGCTCTCGGGGTGTGCGAGAACACGTGGGCGGACGAAGAGAGAGCAGTAGGAGTAGCAGTGTTATCTGTGGTGATCCATGTTTCCGTCAGTGCCAAGAAGTCGAGGGACTGGGGGGGGGCATAGGCTGAGATGAACTCTGCCTTGTTGGCCGCAGATCGGCAGTTCCAGAGGCTACCGGAGCCCTGGAAATCCACGTGGGTCGTGCGCGCTGGGACCACCAGATTAGGGTGGCCGCGGCCACGCGGTGTGGAGCGTTTGTATGGTCTGTGCAGAGAGGAGAGAACAGGGATAGATAGACACATAGTTGACAGGCTACAGAAGAGGCTACGCTAATGCAAAGGAGATTGGAATGACAAGTGGACTTACACGTCTCGAATGTTCAGAAAGTTAAGCTTACGTAGCAAGAATCTTATTGACTAAAATGATTGAAATGATACAGTACTGCTGGAGTAGGCTAGCTGGCAGTGGCTGCGTTGTTGACACTACACTAATCAAGTCGTTCCGTCGAGTGTAATAGTTTCTACAGTGCTGCTATTCGGGGGCTAGCTGGCTAGCTAGCAGTGTGGATTACGTAACGTTACGTTAAAAGAACGACAATAGCTGGCTAGCTAACCTAGAAAATCGCTCTAGACTACACAATTGTCTTAGATACAAAGACGGCTATGTAGCTAGCTAGCTACGATCAAACAAATCAAACCGTTGTACTGTAATGAAGTGAAATGAAAATGTGATACTACCTGTGGAGCGAAGCGGAATGTTGACCGGGTTGTTGAAGTTCAATTCGGTAGACGTTGGCTAGCTGTTGGCTAGCTAGCTAGCAGTATCTCCTACGTTAAGGACGACAAATAGCTGGCTAGCTAACCTCGGTAAATTAAGATAATCACTCTAAGTCTACACACTCTAAACTACACAATTATCTTGGATACGAAGACAGCAAAGACAACTATGTAGCTAACTAACACTACACTAATCGAGTCGTTCAGTTGAGTGTAATAGTTTCTACAGTGCTAGTGGACGTTAGCTAGCTGCTGGGCAGGTAGCAGTGTAGACTACGTTAGGACGACGAAATACGATAATTACGCAATTATCTTTGATACAAAGACGGCTATGTAGCTAGCTAAGAAGAAATTGCTAAGATTAGACAAATCAAACCGTTGTACTATAATGAAATGTAATGAAAATGTAATGAAAAGTTATACTACCTGCGGACCGAAGTGTAGATGCGACCGCTCGCTCCAACCCGGAACCGGAAACCTATGAAATAACACATGGAATCATGTAGTAACCAAAAAAAGTGTTAAACAAATCAAATGATATGTTATATTTGAGATTTTGGACATACCCAGGCCTTTAAGACTCTTCAATGTTGAGTTTGGAGATGCTACAAAGCCAGTCTTGGTGTCTTAATCAAGGTGTCTTAATCTCTTAATTATTAAATCACTCAGTAAATCAACCTGGACATTTCTTTAACGGACAAATAAACCATAAAGATTTCTATACATTATTTATACACAGGAAGAAGAGTAGGGATAATGCATTGAACCTTAAACCAATTGTCGTGGTCATTTCCTGTATTACTAAACATTGAGAGAGCAAACCATACACAAGTCAGTTATATTATGAAGTCCATCTTTAATTATATGAGCTTCACCATAGCCCTGTGAATCTCAGATCAATTCAGTGTCTATAAATGAATTCTCTGAGTGCTTACAAAACAATTCTTAGTATCATTTATAGCCAAGACACACCCCTCAACTCACATGACAAATAACAGATCTTAGGAACATTACAAAGGAAGACTTTACTTGAGAGAGGAGTATCCCATAGCCAGACAGCATTAGCTATAAATTATTGTTCAGTTTGGTCTTAAAAAAACAAAGTTCTTATCTCATTCTTGGTACAACACAGTACCAAACCATTACCTCATCCAATGGCATATATCAATTGTCAATTCTAGATATTCCCATCTCAAATACACCCCCTCCTGGACAAGCTCACCGAGACAGTGAGCCTCTTAGGTCATATACTAAATCAAGATAAGGGCAACCTCAGAGGGGACATACAATAGTTAGACACATTCCCATAAGAAGACAAGCCTCCATTCTGTCCTCCTCCCCTCCGGATATTCTTCATAGCATCACATGGTTTAACAGATACCTTGACATATGAACACAAGCCTGACCTCTCCCCTCTCTGGGCCCCGAGTGAGTAAGCCCTAGCAGAGAAGGGATAACTGCAAACTGCCAACAGTATTATCCAAAAGAAAACATCCTAATGACAAATATCTCACATAAGCATTATTATGTAAATAAAACATCTTATTTATCAATGTTACCTAACTAATTCTGATTCTGCTACTACACAATTCACACACATACTGGAGGAAGAGAAAGTGTGATGTTATTTTAGATATTTATCCCCCCATTGCCTATGCCCCCACAGGAGGTTGAGGACGACGACCCTGTCCCAGAGATCCGTAAAGACCACTTTGAGGAGGCCATGCGTTTCGCCCGCCGCTCAGTCAGCGACAACGACATCCGCAAATACGAGATGTTCGCACAGACATTACAGCAGAGCAGAGGATTCGGCAGCTTCCGGTAAGAACACGCATAACACATAGAGGATGTTGAATAATACTGTTAGGTAACTTTTTCTGCTCTCATATATCCTAGATCATTTATAGCCTATATACACCCAGTGGGATCACTCATTGAACTTTTCTTACAAAGTACAGCTAACATGCCATAAGGTTTACATGAGGAATGTTCTGGCACAACCAAGCTGGCTCCCCTTGATATGTACTGTACTGAGCTAAACAGTTACTTTCCCGTCTTCTCCTCATCTCAGGTTCCCCACTAGCTCTGCGCCAGGCGCTGGGCCCAGCCAGGGCTCTGCTGGTGGCAGCGGTGGTACATTCTTCAATGAGGACAACGACGACGACCTCTATGGTTAAACCGCACTGTGGACCAAAGTTTCCTCACATACATTCTGGCAAAGCTGTACAATGCCGCAACACACACACACCTAATACCACGACTAAAACTAAAAAAAGCCTATTTAATATTATTTACAAACCTCTCTCACCACCCTTTAATAGTTAGAGACCGCATGTTGCAGCTTGTCTGTATTCTGGCTTTGGGAGACGTATTAATTTCAAACCTTGTAAGGATTTACACAGAAGGCTGTGGGGGATTGGGTAGGGATTGGGTAGAGTACATCTGCCTTCTTACTAGTTCTTACTTCTTACTTACTTGTCATTTTTTTATAAATATATATAATGTTAAAGAAATGTGAAAATTGAATTGTATGAAATGAAAACAATAAATGAACTGGTGAAGTTCAACCACGAAACCAATACACAATCTTTATTGAATGTTTTAATAGTGCATTTAAGTGAAAAGTACAAGACATTTGTGCACAATCAACATGTGCTTATTCAAGTGTACCACAAACAATTTTTTTAAACGTTGAAAGTTGTGTGAAATGAATGCATTACAAAACAAGTGAATCATACAAGTAAGTGTCTTGGAATAAATGTGATTTACATTAGTGAATTAGCAATTCTTTACTGAACTGGTGGATTTAAAAAAATAAACGTTTTTTTTTACATTTGGTAAGTGATCTGTTTAGTGCTCTTATTATTTTTAAATATTTGGAAAAAAAATATGTACAGCCTGATATTGTAAAAAATAAAGTATATAAAACAAATCTAAATGAGATTAAAACATGTAATTCTCTGGCATCATACCCAATAATGCTTGGTATGTAATGCAGGTTTGTGATCTTTTTGTTTGGGTATGTGTCTCTCTCTCACGTAGCACGGGTCATAATAGTCCCAATCCATTCCTGAGGCCCACATTCTGTTGGTGAGACCGTCGCTGTCTGCAGACAGAATTCGGAGCGAGACACCTGTAGAAGCATATGCGTAATTAGGTATGTGAAAGGGAATCCCTTAAATTGGAAAATGTAATATCCATACTGTATTTGACAAGCTATGTCTAATATTTATACTACATTGCATTTAAGTTACTGTTTATACACTGCATATTTATATACTGGATTCTTGACATAGCTCACCAATATCTATTGCTGTACAGTGCCTTCAGAAAGTATTCACACCCCTTGACTTTTTCCACATTTTGTTAGTCTGGATTAAAATGAGATTGTGTCACTGACCTACACACATGGTATTATGTTAAGATATTTGTACAAATTATAAAAAATGAAAAGCTGAAATGTCTTAAGTATTCAACCCCAAAGTTCCAATAAAAAGTTGCTCACAAGTTGCATGGACTCTGTGTGCAATAGTGTTTAACATTATGACTCCCTCTCTGTACCCCACACATACTGAACAAAAATATAAAAACGCAACGTGAAGTTCCATGTTTCATGAGCGGAAATAAAATATGCCAGGAATGTTTCATATGCACAGAAATCACTCAATTTGTGCACAAATTTGTTTACATCCCTGTTTAGTGAGCATTTCTTCTTTGCCAAGAATCTATCCACCTGACAGGTGTGACATATCAAGAAGCTGATTAAACAGCATGATCATTACACAAATTTGACCAGTCCACCTTGTGCTGGGGAGAAAAGGTCCTTCTAAAATGTGTAGTTTTGTGACAACACAATGCCACAGATGTCTCAAGTTCTGAGGGAGTGAAATATTGTCATGCTGACTGCAGGAATGTCCACCAGAGCTTCTTCACATGCGGGATCGTCTGATAACAGCCACCTGGACAGCTGATGAAACAGTGGGTTTGGGCCACCATCACAGGAAAGCTCATCTGCATGCACGTCGCCCTCACCAGGGACTTAACCTGACTGCAGTTTGGCATCGTAACTGACTTCAGTGGGCAAATGCTCACAGAGAATTTTACTTAGAACCTTCCTTTTAATTCTTCTGCACTGAGACCATAGTCTAAATTTTGATATTGGTCATTCCTATGTTGAAGTCTTTATTACCGTTTGTACCGGGCAGACGGCTGCTAGACAAGGCTACTAGAATCTTGACTAGAACCAAAAGTGTTTATCATATTACCCCAATGCTAGCTTCTCTACAATTGCTTCCTGTTAAGGCTAGGGGCTGATTTCAAGGTTTTACTGCCAACCTACAAAGCATTTTACATAGGCTTGCTCCTACCGATCTCTCCGATTTGGTCCTGCCGTACATACCTACAACTACGCTACAGTCACAAGACGCAGGCCTCCTTACTGTCCCTAGAATTTCTAAGCAAACAGCTGGAGGCATGGCTTTCTCCTATAGAGCTCCAATTTTATGGCATGGTCTGCCTATCCATGTGTGAGATACAGACTCGGTCTCAACCTTTAAGTCTTTGTTGAAGACTCAATTCTCCAGTACGTCCTATGATTGAATGTAGTCTGGCCCAGGGGTGTGAAGGTGATCGGAAAGGCACTGGAGCGACGAACTGCTCTTGCTGTCTCTGCCTGGCCGGTTTCGCTATCTTCACTGGGATTCTCTGCCTCTGACCCTATTAAGGGGGCTGAGTCACTGGCTTACTAGTGCTCTTCCATGCCATCCCTAGGAGAGGTGCGTCACTTGAGTTTGTTGAGTCACTGACGTGATCTTCCAGTCCGGATTGGCGACCCTCGGGTTTGTGCCGTGGGGGAGATCTTCGTGGGCTATACTCCGCCTTATCTCAGTGTAGTAAGTTGGTGGTTTGCGGATATGTGGTGTGGGTGCTGTGCTTTGGCAAGGTGGGTGGGGTCATATCCTGCCTGGTTGGCCCTGTCCGGGGTTGTCGTTCGATGGGACCACAGTTTCTCCCGACCCACCTGTCTCAGCCTCCAGTATCTATGCTGCAATAGTTTGTGTAAGTGGGCTAGGGTCAGACTGTTATCTGGTGTATTCTCCTGTCTTATCTGGTGTCCTGTGCGAATTTAAGTATGCTCCCTCTAATTCTCTCTCTGTCCCCTTCCGGAGGACCTGAGCCCTGGAGCCCTCAGGACTACCTGGCCTGATTCCTTGCCATCTCCAGTCTACCTGGTCGTGCTGCGGCTCCAGTTTCAACTGTTCTGCCTGCGGCTATGGAACCCTGACCTGTTCACCAACGTGTGATACCTTGTCCCGGACCTGCTGTTTTCAACTCTCTCTACTGCACCTGCTATCTCAAACTCTGAACGCTCAGCCATGACAAAGCAACTGACATTTACTCCTGAGGTGCTGGCCTGTTGCACCCTCTACAACCACTGTGATTATTATTATTTGACCCTGCTGGTCATAAACATTTGAACATCTTGGCCATATACTGTTAATCTCCACCCAGCACAGTCAGAAGAGGACTGGCCAACCCTCAGAGCCTGGTTCCTCTCTAGGTTTCTTCCTAGGTTCCTGCCTTTCTATGGAGTTTTTCCTAGCCACCGTGCTTCTACATCTGCGTTGCTTGCTGTTTGGGGTTTTAGGCTGGGTTTCTGTATAGTACGTTGACATCGGCTGATATAAAGGAGCTTTATCAATACATTTGATTGATTGATTACATTTTCTCTCGTTTCAGCTCAAATAATGGCCATCATTGATTTGAAGAAATTTTGATTTTGAGTAATTTTTTACTTTCTGTTGAAGCTTGCAGCGATAAATGCTTCAAAATATGTACAAACGGAGTGCGCGTAGGAGAAGTGCCCTCCGTGCTCCATTTCGCATACTTTGATTTGAACTCCTACTATAATCCCGTGCTCCAATTTGTGTGCTCTGAGCAAGGCCGTATGGATTTTGAGAAACACCCTGGGAGACATTTACCATTCAGCAGGACAATAGCCTAAAACAAGGCCAAATATACACTGGAGTTGCATACCAAGGCAACATTGAATATTCCTACGTTAAAGCCATATTCCAAAATTGATTTGTTTTTTTCCACTCACATCAATCTACACACAATACCCCATAATGACAAAGCAAAAATACTTTTTGTAATTTTTGCAAATATATAAAACATGTAAACGTTATCAGTTTTTAAATAAGTATTCAGACCCTTTACTCAGTACTTTGTTGAAGCACCTTTGGCAGCGATTACAGCATTGAGTCTTCTTGGGTATGACAATACAAGCTTGACACACCTGTATTTGGGGAGTTTCTCCAATTCTTCTCTGCAGATCCAAATCTGTCAGATTTGATGAGGAGCATTGCTGCACAGCTATTAAGGTCTCTCCAGAGATGTTTGATCGGGTTCAAGTCCGGGCTCTGGCTGGGCCACCCAAGGCCATTCAGAGACTTTTCCTGAAGCAACTCCTGCATTGTCTTTGCTGTGTAATTAGAGCTGTTGTCCTGTTGAAAGGTGACCCTTCGCCCCCAGTCTGAGGTCCTGAGCGTTCTGGAGCAGGTTTTCATCAAGGATCTCTCTGTACTTTGCTACGTTCATCTTTGCCTAAATGACTACTGACCCGTAGCACTCACATCTATACCCATGAAGTGCTTTGAAAGGCTGGTCATGGCTCACAACACCATTATCCCAGAAACCCTAGACCCACTCCAATTTGCATACCGCCCCAACAGATCCACAGATGATGCAATCTCTATTGCAGTCCACACTGCCCTTTCACACCTGGACAAAAGGAACACCTATTTGAGAATGCTATTCATTGACTACAGCTCAGTGTTCAACACCATAGTGCCCTCAAAGTTCATCACTAAGCAAAGGACCCTGGGACTAAACACCTCCCTCTGCAACTGGATCCTGGACTTCCTGATGGGCTGCCCCAGGTGGTAAGGGTAGGTAACAACACATCCACCAAGCTGATCCTCAACACGGGGGCCCCTCAAGGGTGCATGCTCAGTCCCCTTCTGTACTCCTTGATCACTCATGACAGCATGGCCAGGCACGACTTCAACACCATCATTAAGTTTGCTGATGACACAAGTGGTGGGCCTGATCACCAGCAACGACTAGACAGCCTATAGGGAGGAAGTCAGAGACCTGGCCGTGTGGTGCCAGGACAACAACCTCCCTCAACGTGATCAAGACAAAGGAGATGATTGTCAACTACAGGAAAAGGAAGACAGAGCACACCCCCATTCTCATCGACAGGGCTGTAGTGGAGCAGGTTGAGAGCTTCATGTTCCTTGGTGTTCACATCACCAACAAATTATCATGGTCCAAGCACACCAAGACAGTTGTGAAGACGCTATGACAAAACCTATTCCCCCTCAGCGCCAGACAGATTACCAGCACGTGTACTGCGAGCACGCGCTGACCAACTGACAAGTCTCTTCACTGACATTTTCAAACTCTCTGTCCGAGTCTGTAATACCGACATGTTTTTAGCAGAAAACCATAGTCCCTGTGCCCAACAACACTAAGGTAACCTGCCTAAATGACTACTGACCGGTAACCCTCATGTCTGTAGCCATGAAATGCTTTGAAAGGCTGGTCATGGCTCACATCAACACCGTTATCCCAGAAATCCTAGATCCACTCCAATTTGCATACTGCACCAACAGATCCACAGATGACGCAATCTCTATTGCACTCCACACTGCCCTTTCCCACCTGAACAAAAGGAACACCTATGTGAGAATGCTATTCATTGACTACAGCTCAGCGTTCAACACCATAGCTTAGTGATGAGCTTTGAAGGCACTAAGGACCCTGGGACTAAACACCTCCCTCTGCAACTGGATCCTAGACTTCATGACGGGCCATCCCCAGGTGGTAAGGGTAGGTAACAACACATCCGCCACGCTGATCCTCCACAAAGTGGCCCCTCAGGGGTGCATGCTCAGTCCCCTCCTCTACTCTCCTTCACTCATGACTGCACTCCAACACCATCATTAAGTTTGCCAATGACACAACAGTGGTAGGCCTGATCATCGACAACAATGAGACAGCCTACAGGGAGGTCAGAGACCTGACCGTGTGGTGCAAGGACAACAACCTCTCCCTCAATGTGATCAAGACAAAGGAGATGATTGTGGACTACAGGAGAAGGAGGACCGAGCATGCCCCCATTATCATCAAAGGGCTAGAATGGAGCAGGTTGAGAGCCAAGTTCCTTGGCATCCACATCACCATCAAACTAACATGGTCCAAGCACACCAAGAAGAGGGCACAACAAAACCTATTTTACTGAGGAGTGGCTTCTGTCTGGCCACTCTACCATAAAGGCCTGATTGGTGGAGTGCTGCAGAGATGGTTGTCCTTCTGGAAGGTTCTCCCACCTTCACAGAGGAACTCCAGAGCTCTGTCAGAGTGAACATCGGGTTCTTGGTCACCTCCCTGACCAAGGCTCTTTTCACCCGATTGCTTAGTTTGGCCGGATGGCCAGCTCTCGGAAGAGTCTTGGTGGTTCCAAACTTCTTAAATGTAAGAATGATGGAGGCCACTGTGTTCTTGGGGACCTTCAATGCTGCAGAAATATGTTTTTACCCTTACCCAGATCTGTGCCTTGACACAATCCTGTCTCGGAGCTCTACGGACAATTTCTTAAACCTTATGGCTTGGTTTTTGCTCTGACATGCACTGTCAAATGTGGGACCTTATATAGACAGGTGTGCCTTTCCAAATCAATTGAATTTACCACAGGTGGACTCATCAACTTTTAGAAACATTGAGGATAATCAATGGAAATAGGATGCATCTGAGCTCAATTTCGAGTCTTATAGCAAAGCGTCTGAATACTTATATAAATAAGGTATTTGTTTTTTTTAAATTCGCAAACATTTGTAAAAACCTGTTTTCGTTATGTCATTATGGGGTACTGTGTGTAGATTGTTGAGGATAAAAAAATATACATTTTTAGAATAAGTTCTTTGTTTCTGGACATTTTGAGCCTGTAATCGAACCCACAAATGCTGATGCTCCAGATACTCAACTAGTCTAAAGAAGGCCAGTTTTATTGCTTCTTTAATCAGAACAACAGTGTTCAGCTGTGCTAACATAATTGTAAAAGTGTTTTCTAATGATCAATTAGCCTTTTA
Source organism: Oncorhynchus masou masou (assembly GCF_036934945.1). NCBI lineage: Eukaryota > Metazoa > Chordata > Actinopteri > Salmoniformes > Salmonidae > Oncorhynchus > Oncorhynchus masou. The sequence continues at coordinate 31,308,445 of NC_088219.1, forward strand.
AAATTATAAACTTGGATTAGCTAACACAATGTGTCATTGGAACTGTTGGGGAATAATCAGAATTAGTTGGGTAACATAAATAGGATGTTTTATTTTCATGATATGCTTATGAGTTATTTCTCATGAGAATGTATTTTGTTGTACTATAGTGCTGGCCATTGGCAGTTATCTGTTCTCTGTCAGGACTAAGTTGCTTGGGCCGCAGAGAGGGGAGAGGTCAAGGTGTCATCATGTGTAAACATATATTTTGCTCCACTGTGTCTGTGTGCCAGTCACTCCCTACTTTTCCCATCGGGGAGAGGAGGATGGCAGTGTCTGGAATCATTCTATGCTCCCTCTCTGTTGCCCCTATCTTAACCTATAGCCTCACTCTCCTCTCCGTGAGCTTGTCCAGGATTGGTTGTATTTAGAATTGGTTGTATCTAAATGACAATTTGATATATATCATAGGGTGGGGGTAATGTCTTGGTACCATTTTGTACCAAGGACGAAATAAGAGCTTTGTTTAGGAGACCAAACTGAACGATAATTTATAGCCAACTCTGTCTGGCTAGTGGATACTCCTCTCTGAAGTAAAGTCTTTCTTTGTGTAAGTTCCTAAGACCTGTGGTTTGTCATGTCGTCTTGATCTGAGAGTCACAGGGTTTTGATAGAGCTCATATAATTAAAGATGGACTTTGATAACTAACTCTGACTGACTTGTGTGTGTGGTTTGCTCCCTCATCATTTGGTAAATAGAGGAAATTTCCATGACATGGAACACAGGAGTGATGGTTGCTGATAATGGGCCTCTGTACACCTATGTAGATATTCCATTTTTAAAAATGTTGTATTTTATTTTTTAAATCAGCCGTTTCCAGCAACAACAGTCATTTACAACATTAACAATGTCTGCACTGTATTTCTGATCAATTTGATGTTATTTTAATGTACTTTTCTTTCAAAAACAAGGACATTTCTAAGTGACACAAACTTTTGAGCAGTACTATATATGGTCTAGTATGTTTACACAACAGCTATATATGGTCTAGTACAGTGTTTAGCAAACCTCTCCTTGGGGTCCCCCATACATGTCATAGTTTTGTTGTAGCCCTGAACTAGCTCACCTGATTCACCTAGTCAAGGGCTTGATTATTATTCGACAAGTTGTATCAAGTGTGCGTGCTGTTTAAATGCAAGGAAGTTTGAGAACCACTGGTCTAGTATGCCGTACCCGTAGTGCCAAGTCGAGGTCCCAAAGGCTTCTTAACAGCTTCTATCCCCAAGTCATAAGAATCTTGAACAACTAATCAAAGGGCTACCCAGACCCCTCTTTTACGCTGCTGCTACTCTCTGTTTATAATCTATGCATAGTCACTTTAACTCCATCTACATGTACATAGTACCTCAATTACCTCGACTAACCAGTGCCCCCACGCATTGACTCTGTACTGGTACCCCCTGTATATAGCCTCGCTTGTTATTTTACTGCCGCTGTTTAATTATTTTAATTTTTTTATAACTTTTATTTTCTACTTATCTATTTTTTACTTAACACTTTTTTTCTTAGCACTGTTGGTTAAGGGCTTGTATGTAAGCATTTCACTACATTTTGATTTGATTTGATGTCAACTCACCTGCGCTTGCTCCAAAGTCGCTGTCCAATCCAGGACCCATTGTGGAAGTTGTCAATGACAGATGAGTTGTCAGATGCAACAAAGCATGAAGTCTCTGGAGGTATGCTACTGGCATATTCACATTCGAATTCAACCATATCAAACTTGTGTTCCTCTGTGTTGTTCAATACATATTGCAGCTCCATGGTGCTGCACCGAAGCATGTGCCTCTGGTCAGGTGTTACCTGCGTGCATAAAACAGACACATCACATCCAAGACAGAGTTCAATGGTTACTGTGGCTAATATTAGGCTGGAACCATGAATTTACCCTTGAGTGTGTATCATTTAGCGCAGGTGAATTGGGTGGCACAAGGTTAGGCAGTTCTGCCTCTGAATCACTTGACTGCGGTAGGACAGGGGCGCTTTTGCGCCACCCTATTTTATTCCTACTGTACACGCTTGACCTACGGGGCTGGTTGATCCTGGAGTTGGTATCGGCTGTTGTCGCCAATATGGCGCTCGGAGCCCCCAGGGACTCCGAACCACCATCGCCTGTGGACCCAACCAGACTGACGAATCGGATAATCTGCTCCACTGCTGCCTTGTCATTTGAAGAGGAACGTGGAGAGCTCAAGGCCTGCGCCAAAATAGGCTCTGAAACAGAGATATAACCTCCTTTCCCATCTTGATTTGGGACAAATGGCGCCTCTGATATTATGGTCATTCTCTGGCGCGTCGAAAGAGTAGACTGTAAAATACCTTCCTTGTCTTGTCTTTTTCTGTTCTTCTTTGAAAAAATGTGTAACTTGTAACCCAGGAACAAACAGTTCAACAGCAGCAGAAGAACCACGCACGGTATGAGTAAAATAAGAAGTAATCTTAAACTTATAATTGACAAACCTTCACTCAGATTTGAGGGTGGTGTTGAATGGTCTATTTGCGACATTTCGTCATATAGTTTATAGGATTCAATTCCAGGACGCAACATTTTTGGATTTTTCTCTGTGAGAGCGCAGGTGTTTTGTGGGACCAATCAATTTCACTATCCAGGGTCCGTGATTGAACTCTGCAGAATGACTGCTTGGATTTTGTACTTGGCGAACCCCGTGGCCATGGTAGATTTTATTTTCTGCTTCAATAGCTATTTTACCCCAAATTAAGTATTTACGTGGACAATTAATTGTTATGCACGGACAGCCGAAAGAAGGCCTACTCGAAAATGTGCGTATAGGCATGAAATAATAACCCCAAACGCAGGTGACGAGTTTAATGTCCGCTTGCTTGATGCTTGTCTGTCCTGTAGAATAGGTGACAAATAGTCAATCACATCACCCAGATCTCGCTCTTATATCCAGGCTGCCGGTGACGTACAGGTGTGTAAATATTATGGCACATTGAATATACCAAGGATTTGGAATTACAGCGTAACGAATTGGCCCAAACACGCGGTTTTATGGTCGTTGACATAGATTTACAGGAAACCTTCCTATTCAGCCTGGTCTAATAGACAAGACGTTACATAGTAAACATACATCCAGGAGAATCAAATTATTACGGAATGTTACATTTGGTATGGTTGCATAAAATAGATGGATACGTGAAGGTCAAGCAACCCAAGGGATGCAAGTTCAAAACTCATCACCGACAGCTTTAGCATTTCAGCTAATTATTAACTTTTCAACTACTTAGTACTTTTTAGCTACTTTGCAACTACTTAGCATGTTAGCTGATCCTTCCCCTAACCTTAACCCTTTTAGCTAACTCTTACCCTAACCCTTTAAGCTAGCTAACATTAGCCACCTAACTAGAATTCGTAACATATAGTAGTCATTGCAAATTCTTAACATATTACATGTTTTTCAGATTCACATATAATACAAATTGTAATTAGTAACATATCAAACGAAATGGGTGATGGACATCCACAAATTAATACATACCATACGGAATGTAACATATAATTCTAAAAGGAGTGTATCGGATTAAGATTCAGAATAATACAAAATTCTCTGTGATCACGTTGTCCTATTTGGCACACAAATACACATAGTGGTAAGTCTACAAGGAAAGAAGCAGACAAGACTTAACACTTCAGAATCAACAACACTCTTGTGAGATGAGGATGATGCTTCATGTTCAGTTAAATTTTATTGCTAAGCATTTTGTGATGTTTTGCCTTCCCATCTCAAACCATTTGTCAATGTCTGTCTCACTGTCTCGGTCTATTTATCAGGGAAAGACTGACTCTCAAGTCGGTGGCTGTGGTGGCAATTATCTATGTTGTGTAAAACCTCAACTAGCTCGGTCTCCATGTTTTACAAACGTCACATTTCAAAGTGTTTAAGGTTAAGTTTAGGCATTAACTCTGAATGTTAATGGTTAAAGTTTGGGATGGGCTTAAAACAAAAATCTCAAAACAACTTTCTATCACTGGATTCGAACTTGCAACCTTTGGATTCAGAGGCCTATTTGGCGGTAAAATGTCCACCTCATCCCGATATCCTCAGATATGGATAGACGTCGAATACTGACTTCTATCACAGCTGACCTGTTTGAAAACCCAGCATCAACCATGGAGGAGTGGAAATCTCTCAACAGTCCACAGGGGAGTGCTCTTTTAAATATTTCCTGCTTCCTTTTTCTAGCTTGTTTGAAAGTATTGCTGTCCACTGTACCATCTGTTTTTCAGAATTTTCAACTCCAACTTTAAAACATGAACTAAGTTCGTGTTCAATTTTTTCCTACCCTAAGAAGTGATGAGAGTGAAGGAAAGATTACATGGCAGCATTAACATTCATAACATTCTGCAAATGGGGCTACATCTCAATAGTGTAAAGTAGCTTCTTCTCTCACCTTTCCCTCATTTGCACTGATGTGAAAGAGTTGGATAGGAAAATATATATGCCCCATAGTAGTACACATTGCTTTCACCTACCCTGTGTTTAGCTCAATGCAGATGAAAAGAAAGGAGTCAGGAAAGGAATATTTTTTTTAGCATATTGGGATGCACCTATGGGCCCTAGAATATGGTTTCTGAGTCATTTTAGTAGCATTTAACACTAGGTGTCAGTAGTTAACTGAACCGACATGTGCGCGACAATGGAGCAAAACATACGGGGTTGGCTTAAATTGGATATGAAATATAGTTGACATTTTATTAAAAATGTTTATTGAAAACATAAAGTTGCACATACATACGTATAGGTCAAATACGTTGTTACAGTTGTTGGTTAGCTAGCTAGCAAATGTTTTGCATATTAGCATATAGACGTGACATCAATCAAAACACCTCAAAATAAGACATGGTGTCAAGATCAATATCAAATTAGCAAAAACAAGCCACTTACGATTCCCCACATGGCAGTATCTTGTCATTATTGCTAGCTATCTGGCCATCAAGAACCATAACGCAGCCTTCAGCTCCTTTGAACCATGCAGATTGTTTTCGTGAGGTTGTCAGCTAACCTGTCTATGATGCAATACCGACACTCTTTCAACCAACAGTACTGCTCAAAACCTACTGACACCACTGATAATCTTGAACAGCTTATGTACTCATTACTCTGGGTCAACTGGCTGATCTGCACTTGGAGGTAGTAGGCCTCATTAGTCTTCCTCAATTCTGTTGCAAGATGGCAATTGCAGGAGGCATTGCCTCGCCCAAGAGTTCTCTCCAACTCTTCACATAATCAAGATTGTTTGTAGTCAGGATTAATGTGAGGTTTATCTAATTTACTGTATTATGAAGTTAAGTCTTCATAGTACATTGAACAAAAATGTAAATGCAACAATTTCATCGATTTTTCTGAGTTACAGTTCATATAAGGAAATCAGTAAATTGGAATAAATGAATTAGGCTCTAATTTATGGATTTCACAGATTGGGAATACAGATATGTATCTGTAGGTCACAGATACCTTAAACAAAGGTAGGGAAAACCAACATTTCTGAGTTTTTTAAATTTCAGCCCATGAAACATGGGACCAACAGATTACATGCTGCACTTATATTTTTGTTCAGTGAATATGAATGAGAGAGAGATACAGTACTAAAATTGGACACACCTACTCATTCAAGGGTTTTTCTTTATTTGTACTATTTTGAACATTTTAGAATACTAGTGAAGACATCAACACATTGAAATAACACTTGGAATCATGATAATAATAATGCATGGCCCCATGTCGCAAGGATCTGCACAGAATTCCTAGAAGCTGAAAATGTCCCAGTTCTTCCATAGCCTGCATGTTTGGGATGCTCTGGATCGACGTGTTCGACAGCGTGTTCCAATATCCAGCAACTTCACACAGCCATTGAAGAGCAGGACAACATTCCTCAGGCCACAATCAACAGCCTGATCAACTCTATGTGAAGGAGATGTGCTGCGCTGCATGAGGCAAATGTTGGTCACACCAGATACTGACTGGCTTTCTGATCCATGCCTGTACCTTTTTTAAGGTATGACCAACAGATGCACATCTGTATTCACAGTCATGTGAAATCAATAGATTAGGGCTTCATGAATTTATTTCAATTGACTGTTTTCCTTATATGAACTGTAACTCAGTAAAATGCTGAATGTATTTTTTGTTTTGTTCAGTGTATTTTACATTTCCTTTTGTTATATGGACATGCTTATTCTTATCCTGAATCATAGTTCATGACCAGTGTTGAACATTTTAATAAAACAATAAAACACAACCTTTTTTAAAAATTCAGTTATTTTCATTTATTTAACATGCTTTTCTTTGTCCATTTGTCAATTTAGAATAATACATTAACATCTGGTATAAGTTAAAGCACAAATATATACAAATGTTTCAAATGATTCAGTTGAATATTTGACAAATTAATCTCTTTTAGAGACAGTTATAACTATATTTGTACATTAGTACAGTCTTGTACACAAGTACATATTTGTTTATTTATTGTAATAAATCAATGTAAAAGTGCAGACATATGAACACCATACAACTGGTAGAATAATTTTGCCATGTGACAATCAACTACCTCAGGCTTCTCTAATGAGTCGAATGACTCTATTGACATACCACATTCTTGATATTGGCAACACAGTAAGAGTACCTCTACCATTTTTCGTTCAAGAGAAAGGCTAGTCAGTCAGTCAGAAAACGTGCCCAGACACTCAGGAGTCCATTGGCCTGTTAAACTGTAAACCTTTCCCCCCGTGGCATTGTAGATGATGAATAGTGCCTATAATCAAAAAGGTATATATGTTTTTAAAGATTCCATTCCTGCCATTGTCTCTTAACCAAGCACAGAGAGAAGCTGTGCTGGATTGTCATAGTACCTAGCAAGGCTGTGATTGTATCGGCTAGCTGTTGTGGTCGTTAGCACGATAGCATGTTAGCACCCACTGAGGCTGTGTTTGATGATCTCTTTGGACTGGGGAGGGATCCTGTCAGGGAAGGCCACCTGGAACTCCACCACCAGGTCGCCACGTGTGGTGGGGGTCTTGGCATGGGGCAGCCCCTCGCCCCTCAGCCGTCGAATGGCGCCGGGCTTGATGACGTCACTGCACGGTAGTGGCATCGTCCTGTTGTCGAGGGTGGGGACGTTGACTGTGCATCCACATAGAGCCTGGAAAGAGCGAGGAAGACAGTATTTGTTAATCTTCCTCCTTTTATGTTGAGAGCATTTGGTTACATAACAGTGGAAGCAGTTGACCCCATAACATAATGTATGAAACTAACCAGGGCAATTTTCTTAAGTGAGTGTTATATCAGACTCAAATGTGGAGCAATTTACCCCCAAAGGCGATGCTTTGCTCTGTTATGCAACGATAAGTGTTACAAATGCTATACCAGTAATGTTCTCTCTATTCTGGCTGTGGGTGTCGGTACTCAACAGAGTGACTGAGTGGGGCCAGGGGAAGATGAAGAGGCGCTTGTTGAAGAGCCTGCAATGTCTGTGAACACTAGCATGCTAATCTGAGGAGCGTAGGATGTGGGAGTGAGTGATTGTAAGCCAGAGAGAGAGGAAGCTAAAGGCTGGCACAGAGCAGAGGAGTCAGTGGGGGAGCAAAGTGAAAGCAGTGTGAGCGGGCGGCTGACAGAGGCTATATTTAGCTACTGCTGATGCTGTTCTCTGTAGGGGCCGATGAGGTAAGTGAGGGGAGGTGTTGGTGGGCACTGTGTTGTATTGGGGGGTTGTTAGCTGGGCTAAGGACAAGGTTGGAGCAGTAGGGGTTAGCTGAGAGGGGCTCTGAATAGAACAAAGTGTTCTCCCTACAGCCACCAATTTGAGCCATTATCTAAAGTACAGAAGTGGCATACTTCAGCTATGCCTGAAGCATTATGTTACACTGAAAGTATGGCAGTGCTGTACATCTGCTAATAATAACTGCATTAAATAACCATATCAATGTTAAGTTGACACACAAGTTCACATGAACACAAACGTACTTCTTTGAGGGTGATCTTTGCCGTATAGACTATGTTGGACCCGTCTCTCCTGTAGTGGGGGTGTTTCTTGTCCTTGAGGATGAAGGCCACGTCAGCGGGTTTGCTATTGGCCGTCTCGTCACCCTCTCTGGGAAAGGTGATCTTGGTACCCTCCTTCCATCCCTTTTTCACCACCACGTTCAGGACCTTGTCCTCAGTGCGAAGGCTGCGGCCGTCTGGGTTGAGGCGGTGCCGCGTGATTTTCATGTGCTTAGAGCAGCCGTGGAACACCTCTTCTAGGGTCACCAGAAGGTCGTGCACCACCGCCACGCCCTGCCGTCGCCCGAGACGAAGTTTCTCGCCGTTGGGGCCGTAGTTACCATGGTAACCATCACCTTTGCTGAAGGTGAAACGGTTAAAGGGATTGAAAAGCTCCTCCTCGCCGTCGGGCCCGAAGAAGATGTCGAAGTGGTCGGAGCCCTGGAAGAATGTTGAGAAGGTCTCGTGGGCATCGCCGTGGTAACTATAGTGATGGGGGTTGTTCTCTTTGCCTGCCATGGACACCCCGCCTCCGTTCTTGAGACCTGAGACACAAAAGAAAAAGACAACTTCAGTTAGTACAGTTCACTCAGGCAGAAGTGTGACCTTCCATCTTGTCTAATCTTGTATTCTTCTCCCACTCTGAGACAAAGTTCTTACTCGTATATTTAGCTCAACACTTCTGGATGGCTTACTAAATTTATATAGTGGCACTTTGAAGTTTCTTGTCGCTGGCTGACTAATGGGCTGGCTCTCAGGGGGACCAGGTGCTGTAGATTTTTGCTAGATACAACAGCACTTGCCGGCCAAATGACAAAGGGAAAGAAGGAAAGGCTCTCACCTTCTTCTCCAAACTGATCATAGATGACCCTTTTCTTGGAGTCGGTCAGAATCTCATAAGCTTCTGCAATCTCCTTAAACTTGTCCGCGGCGTCCGCAGCGCTGTTCTTGTCGGGGTGAAACTTCAGGGCCATCTTCCTGTATGCCTTCTTGATTTCGTCTTCATTGGAGTCAGACTCGACACCCAGGACCTTGTAGAAATCCTTCCCCATAGGCCTGGACAGAACGGGAACCTCTTGGTCCTTCTGGTTCTCCTGGAGAAACAGGGTGGGAGAAGAAAAACGTTAGAGCTCTACTGCACACAGAATAGCCAAGTTTTAAAAGGACAAATGTCTTTGCCTCAATGAAGCCATCGAAAGCCAGAGCTGGATAAGCTGTCATAGAAAGAGAACTAATTCCCTGGGCTGTGGGCTATAAACTTCAACCACTCCTTATAGCGCTCTCACTCCCATGCCCATAATAATGCATTTCCAAGCACCAGGCAGCTTTATGACACCCAGCAGGTGTGACATTCAACAATTGATTGAGAATGACCCAGACAAGTAGACTATGATTGTCAGCAAGCCTTCTGTGCTAGTACTAGTTTCAGAGGACACATACTTGGAATTGTCACCTGTCAGTCCTTTGAATACAAATTACCACATGTATTCTTTATTATTACATTCAGCCTGTGAAGATAGTATTGTATGAAAACTAGCCCATGGCAAATGCAATTCAGGCCAGTTAAGTCTTCTAGACTGTAATGCAGATCTGTCTGTGCATCTAAATGCTGGCAACGTGACTATAGGGGGAACTCGTGTGTATGAGCATCTTGAAGCAGACTGCACCTCCCACCACAGATGCCAGCTGAGCCCTGGTTGGCTCAACTATGCTACACTGTCTGCATTGAAATTAGGGGTATAAAGCATATACAGTAGGTTACTGGAGAACCCGTTGACATTGTGCAAACTGCTCACACACCGTGTGTATAAGCTTTAAAAATATATATCATTGCTTATTTTACCAGATGAGTTGACTGAGAATACATTCTCATTTACAATAAAAGGAACATTAAATATTTATATATTCTCAGCAATTAAACCACTAGTCTTTAAACTCACTGTCAACCTTTTAATGACACAACCATTAGGCACAATTTATGACATACATGAGTTTAATGGACATGGGCTACTTGCATTTGATATAATACATAACAATCTATAAATTAGTGAAATTTAGACACATTTCAAAAATATAACTTACCCCTGATGAAGAGCCCGAGCTGTCATTCCTGTTCATAACGCGGACCTTGCACTTGCCATTTTTGGTTTTCACTCCAAACTGTGTCCAGATCAGAACCATAGTGTTCGCTTATTGAGGAGCTGTCCGCTGTTTTTTGGTGCTGAAAAGCTCTTAGCTGTTTTAGCTGTGGTTGGGCTGTTGGTTGACTGAGCGGCTGACTGCAGACTGTGCTAAATACTGCCGTGGCAGCCCTTTACTATACACTCAACACCCACGCAGCGTGACCGAGCTTTCCCCAAAACCGCCCATTTTCCTACGCACAAGAGGGAATACCGTGGCTAACGATTCCTCCGCGAGACCATTGGCGTTCGCTTCATGATCATGCGGATGTAACCGCCTCATTCTCCTTGTTGAGACTCGTTTCCGGGATTCTTAGCAGAAAGCTCACGAGCAGTCACGACCAGTAAGTTGAATCCTCAGAACCGTCTAGGTTTGCCGATTGAAGACCTAACATTTAGACATCTCTAGAGGCTCTGTAGCGGAGTTTCTCAACTCCACGATGTAAAATGGAGTTGAGTGACACGTGGACGGACTGCACCTCCGACTACATCGAGTTGCTGTCAGTCAAGATTTAAATGTTTATGCTTTCCTTGCACCTACAGTATGTTTGTCCTGTGTAAATGCTTCTCCTGATTGTTATAGTTATCAGTTGGATTTGAAAGCTAAAGTTTAAAAAAGAGCATTCTGTGCATGCCCTGCCAAAATAAAAACATCTGCTGTTCTATCTCCATTAATAAACAATGGCTACCTTTGCAAAGGTTGCAAATGCTACGGATTTCAGCACCCTAAGAAAAGCTCACGTTAACAGGACAAATATAGGTACACTGAAAGCATTCAATTGACATGTTTTATCAACTGACATTTCGATCAAGTCGATAAAATTACTCCATTGTACCTGTAAATCGTGGAGTTGAGAAACTCAAAGGCTATGCATGTGATCCATTCATCAGAGAAATCCATCTGCATTGTTTTTTAATCAATTACTCATATTTAAGTGATAATGCCAGAGAAGCCGGTGTTTGGAGGAAATATTGGCACAGGAGTTGTTAGGCCCGAGACGAAGTCCTCCAAACACTGGCTTCGAGGTCATTATCACTTTTATTCAACGGGTCACCAACATATTCAAATAATGATTTACATATTTTCATGAAAGTTACTTTGATGAATTTATTCATACTGTTTCATCCTTCCACAATATATATTCCTGACACAAATCTAGGGTTGCTACCCAAGCCGGCTGGTCGTTCCTTCTATCGGTTCGGTTGCCAGAGACTAGACCCAGTCTTTCAGTATTTTTGTTCTGTATCTATGGACGCGACCCAGTCGTTCGTTCTAAATGTTCATATCCCTTGCTTGCTAGCTAGCCAACTACGGCTAACTTACAGTCACGTCAAATAATGCAGCCAGAATAACAGTAGCGGCATTTGTATTTGTTTAAGCTGTTTTCTAGTGACATTTATTTAGATTCATACATAACAATGAGCTAAAGAGGAGCGATTTTGCCAGGCATTGAAAATGTGCTCTCTCGTCAGGACACTGTTGTTCAGAGGAGCTAGCCAATAACACATCTATCACAATATTTTTAAACTGAAGCTGGAAAGACTGCAAACTCGCTGCACTTCGTTTCGTTTCACCTTCATTTGACATTTCTTTGTTTATATCCATAAAAATGATGCCAGCTGATTAAGGTTTTGACCGGTTGAGAAACGGTGCCTGCCTTTCTGTCTCGTCCCAACTCCCGACACGTTCATTAAGATGGGACAGCAGGAGATCAAATTTGAATACTGAAACAATGTTGCACATGTCGGAGAGAGAGAGAAAGACAGCAAGTTTTACTCAAATCTCCACTGTTGAAAACTAAATGTGAGTCTAAAAGAAATGTGTAATGTCTATATAATGTTTTTTTATAATGGATTGTGTCGTGCATAAGAACAATCCTTAACCATGGTATATTGGCCATATACCACACCTCCTCGGGCCTTATTGCTTAAATATATTAGTCCTCTGAAGCTCAGTTGGTAGAGCACCAGGTTAGTGGGTTCGATTCCCAGGACCATCTGTTCTTAAAATGTATGCAATACTTTATCTATTGTCCCTGTGGGGAAATATCAGTATCATGTACACACATGACTGTAAGTCACTTTAGATAAAAGCATCTGCTTAATGACATATTTTTTTAAATGATATTTGTTGGGGGAGCAGTGTTTATTTGAGGATGCTCCTCTGGCTGTTATCTGGTTAGATTTGATATGAACACATTATGGAATTAGAAATGGACTGTTGATAGATTCAAGAGAACATTTTGTGAGGTAGTCTCCTGCGAGACTTGTTTTGTCTAGCAGTGTGCATTGTATAGCGTGGACATCCATTACAGTTGAAGTGAGGACCTGCCTTGTGTACACCAGTGTATGGTTACGGAACAAAAAGCGGACACACATGGCAATGCTTCCACTTCTATGATGCTCACCACAGCCAATGGGAGAGATGGATTCTCCATCTTCCAGTGGATTCTCCATGTCACTCCCTACAGGAAATGGGAGACAAATTTGGTCTGAACATGGAGAGTCAGCAGCGTCACTGGCTCTGGCTGGAGTAGAGCTCCACTACAACAGAGAGAGATGGTTCTAGAATGAAGTGAATCAGAAGATTATGTTCTATTCACAGTATTCTCAGCCTTCTCACTCTCCCATCCGCCCACGGGAACATTGGGACTGGTGGGACTTTGAGCTCGCTATTTCTCTCGCCTTTTTTGCTCTCCACACAGAGGAAATCACAGTTATTAATGCCTGTCCTGTCACACTGAGACTATGGCCGGAGAGGGACGGCAGGGGGGACAGCTAACATGCCAAAGTGTACCAACAATACACACAGACAAACATACAGAATTCATACACTCACATGCAGTCTCACTTCAGTACTTTATTTAGATCCAATTAAGCATTGTCATTATCGCATGCTAGGGGCTGAATTGTCACAGGTCTACTTATGGGCTATGGAGCCGACATGTGTACATGATACAAAGACTATCATGCACAAACACATTGTTGTACAACACAGAATTCTTGTACACCTTTATTCTAGTCTGTGATTTGCATGAGGGCCGATGTGTCCTGTCGATGTTCAATTGTTGTGGAGGCACCTATATGCATTTTCAAAGAATCATTTTTTCCAGATGTATTCCTTAATATTTATCAAATCAAATCAAATGTATTTGTCACATACACATGGTTAGCAGATGTTAATGCGAGTGTAGCGAAATGCTTGTGCTTCTAGTTCCAACAGCTCAGTAATAACCAACGAGTAATCTAACCTAACAAATCCAAAACTACTACACACAAGTGTAAAGGGATAAAGAATATGTACATAAAGATATATGAATGAGTGATGGTACAGAACGGCATAGGCAAGATGCAGTAGATGGTATCGAGTACAGTATATACATATGAGATGAGTAATGTAGGGTATGTAAAACAAAGTGGCATAGTTTAAAGTGGCGAGTGATACATGTATTACATAAAGATGTAGTAGATGATAAAGAGTACATTATGTACAAATACAAATACATATGAGATGAGTAATGTAGGGTATGTAAACATTATATTAATTAGCATTGTTTAAAGTGGCTAGTGATATATTTTACATACATTTCCATCAATTCCGATTATTAAAGTGGCTGGAGTTGAGTGTGTCAGTGTGTTGGCAGCAGCCACTCAATGTTAGTGGTGGCTGTTTAACAGTCTGATGGCCATGAGATAGAAGCTGTTTTTCAGTCTCTCAGTCCCTGCTTTGATCCACCTGTACTGACCTCGCCTTCAAGATGATAGCGGGGTGAACAGGCAGTGGCTCGGGTGGTTGTTGTCCTTGATGATCTTTATGGCCTTCCTGTGACATCAGGTGGTGTAGGTGTCCTAGAGGGCAGGTAGTTTGCCTCCTGTGATGCGTTATTTTCCTGACACCACACTCTGCAGGCCCTCATCTTCTCCCTGTAGGCCATCTCGTCGTTGTTGGTAATCAAGCCTACCACAATTCTAAAGGGTTAACAATTGTAATCAATATGGCTGAACAGTCTAGCGTAGCGTTGGTGAGGAGTCTACTTTAGTTTTTTTTCCCCTGTTAGGCCTCCTCTCGCATAAATGTTTTATTTTCCCAGTGATATTTCAGCTTCACCTGAGACGATCGCTGTCCATGGTTCTGAAAATCTCAAATCACCACTATTTGCTTGTTGTTTACATCAGACTCGCTGTGGACTGAGTCACCACAGCACTCTTAACGGTGCCTACCAAAATGATATCACTCGTATTACATTTTTCTAAAATGCCTGACTTTAGATCATCGTCTCGATACTGGTACCCATGTATACAACCGAGTTGTTGTTACTCATTGTGTATTTAGTCCTCGCGTTATTATTTTTCTATTTTTAAATTTGCCTCTGCGTTGTTGTAAGTAAACATTTCATTTAGTCTACACCAGTTTGTGAAGCATGTGACAAAGATACAGTTATCATGAATATCAAAATCCCAGGAGTTAATCTTTCTTCCTCTGATCAATGTTTAGACCTATGACAGATTAACAGATGGTGTGTGCGTGTCCCACTAAAAAAACACAGTACTTCGATACAAGTGACTTTTCATAGTAGGTTAGGTGAGCATTTTCGCTAACCACAACCCTTAACCTAATTCTCCTAACCTGCTGTGTAACTTCTCCTATCCTACGAAAAGTAATTTCTGTATCAAATAGCAGGTTTTTAGGGAGTCCCGTGTGTGTGTGTGTGTGTGTTTGTTTGTGTGTGTGTGGCAAGTGCTATCCTTCACAGGTTCAGCTCAGTCCACCACCTTCCCCCATGCTCATGTGGGAGTAGTAGGTAATGTTGGATCCTTGAGGTGGAGAGTCACATTGCTGACAGTACATTCACAAAGGAAGTGACACTTCATCCCACTATCACAGACTGTCTGTCAGTCTATTCAGTCACTGAAAGGTTAGAGTCCAGTGTAATGTGGTGTCGATCAGTAGTGTGTAGAATGGAGTAGAGCAGGGTTTGACAACTAATCCTGCAGTATCTGCTGGGTTCTCTCTTTACCCTGTTCATCAGTTGATATCACTGAGTTGTTCCTCGTCACTGTGCTTCTGCCTTGCATTGCTTGCTCTTTGGGGTTTTAGGCTGGGCATCTGTAAATCACTTTGTGACAACTGCTGATGTCAAAAAAGGCTTAATAAAATACATTTGATAGATTGAATGCAGAGAGTTTGTCTGGTTTTCCCAGTCTAAATCAGTTGTTGATGTTTGTCACGTGTGAGAATGAAAGCAGCAGACACTGTATTCCCTGAGGAATCAGATCAGAACTACCCGTCCTTAGAGACTGTGTTTGAAATTGTCCCCCAGGCATGTTTTTAATGAGCGTGAAGTTCAGGCAATGGGGAGAGTGTTGAAGATGTGAGGAAGAGGACAAGCAAGAAATGGCTGTGAATTTTTTGTTGAGTAATCCTTTTTTCTTTCCTCGTCCAACCGCTTGTCTCCTTTCCTCCCCATCCCCCTCCCATCTCTCACCTTTTTCCCCAGTCTCCTTCAGCTCTCACATGTCTGGGAGTGTGACTCTGTCACAGCAGCGTTTGAAAGTGTATCAAAGTTTAACACATACACACAGACACACGCAGATTTGCATAGTTCATGCAGTCACATCACGTCTGATAGTGGGAGGAGAAATGGTACAACAAAGAGAAGATTGTGGACACGTTTCAGAGAATCTCTTACAAATGTGTATTTACAACACTAGGCAGGTTTCCATGGACCCAGGTTTATTCAACAAATGATTGAATGTCACACAGTGCTGTACAGAAACCCAGCCTAAAACACCAAACAGCAAGCAATGCAGGTGTAGAAGCAATGTGGCTAGGAAAAACTCCCTAGAAAGGCCGGAATCTAGAGAGGAACCAGGCTATCAGGGGTGGCCAGTCCTCTTCTCTTCTAACAGAACATGGCCAAGATGTTCAAATGTTCATAGAGGACCAGCAGGGTCAAATAATAATAATCACAGTGGTTGTAGAGGGTGCAATAGGTCAGCACCTCAGGAGTAAATGTCAGTTGGCTTTTCATATCTCTACTGTTCCTGCTGTCTCTAGAGAGTTGTAAACAGCAGGTCTGGGACAAGGTAGCACGTCCGGCGAACAGGTCAGTGTTCCAGAGCCGCAGGCAGAACAGTTGAAACTGGAGCAGCAGCACGGCCAGGTGGACTGGAGACAGCAAGGAGTCAACAGGCCAAGTAGTCCTAGAGAGAGAAGTCTTAAATTCGCACAGGACACCGAATAAGACAGGAGAAATACTCCAGATATAACAGACTGACCCTAGTCCCCCGACACATAAACTATTGCAGCATAAATACTGGAGGCTGAGATGGGAGGGTTCGGGAGACAGGACAGGGCCAAACAGGCAGGATATAACCCCACCCACTTTGCCAAAGCACAGCCCCCACACCGCTAGAGGGATATCTTCAACCACCAATAGCCCAAGAAGATCTCCCCCACGGCACAAACTGAAGGGGTTCATAATAAATAAATAATTAAGGTACTGGGGGCTATAAAGATTCACTGCACATTAAATTTTAAATGCCTACTGCTTGTGAAATCATTTTTTTTACTATGAAAATTGGGTAACACTTGACACCCAGTGTCATGTTATGACACAGTCAGAACTAATGTTCCCTCATTTTTTCAGCACTGAGCAAATTTCAGGTCCTCTGAGCGCAAACTTGATCTTTGTAAAAATGCTGTGCAACGCGTTTACTGTGAACACTGAGGCTGTACCCACTTTAAGTCAGTTTTAACAGTGGCCAAGTAGGCTACTGTGGCTAGTTAATCATAATTTAGGCCTACTAGAGTTGCCTACCATCAAAAACAATGTAGAAAATGCATCCCATAATATTTTAACATGGAAACTGCTGTTCTATCATTCAGCCTACAGTAGCAGCCACCATGTGGTGTTCAATGTAAGCCTATATTGGGCTTGACATTAACCTGTTTATCCACTTGTCCTTCAGACAAGGAGGTGACTGAAAAGTTGTTTGATGCAAGAAACCACTTTACAAAATAAAATACATTTATTACAAAGAATCAGCCTATTGGCTACTTACCTTATTCAAGCCTGTCTCAAAATACAACACTGCCCCTTTAAGGCAATAAAAAACTTTTTAACTGACTTGCTTTTCAATGATGTCTAGAAATGCATGTTTTGTGCTCTTGTAGGAAGAAATCACTCCTCTATTGCTGACTACAAATGATTAAAACTGGGCTACTAACTGGCAAAATATATTACAAAAATTGCATGTGGCTACATGCAGCTCTTGCTTTGATCTCAAAACAAGTCATCTACTCATGACCACATCTGTAAACACAGTCCAGTTCAAAATAAATGGCACAGATCCATAAATTGCAATGGTCTATTTGCATGTAGGCCTACTGCCGCTCTGATTGATTATGCCTCACCGGTCTGTGTAGAGTATGGTTAACAACATCTCTTGCATAGTTAGTTTTGTTTCGGTATGTTGCATTGAAAGTGGCTAATATTGTGTTGATTCATTCACTATTGCCATGGGAAATGTTGATAAGGGAAACGCTGATAGTGTTAACAGGGAAAACTCTAGAAAGTTGTGAAGTTCAATCTCGTGCTTCTCTCCATGGGCTGATATTTATTTTTTGCTCTGCACGGCAGTCCTGGGAGCTGCATGCAGCTTGGAGGGAACGTTAGTCATAACCATGTCAATGTCATAACAGCTGATGTAACTTATCATGACATGGTCTTAACACTCATGACCCATTTACACCTGTTGTGACATATTGCATTATTTTCTGGCTGGTTAAGACACTTACATACAGTGCATTCGAAAAGTATTCAAACCCCTTGACATTTTCCACAATTTGTTACGTTACAGCCTTTTTCTGAAATTGATGGAAAATTATATTTAATCAATCTACACACAATACCCCATAATGACAAAGTGAAAACAGGTTTTTAGACATTTTTGCTAATGTATTAAAAATCTACAACTTGATTTCTATAACTTGATTTGAGTCCACCGGTGGTAAATTCAATTGATTGGACATGATTTGGAAAGACACACCTGTCTATATAAGTTCCCACAGTTGACAGTGCATGTCAGAGCAAATGCCAAGCTTCATGTCTGGAGGAAACCTGGCACCATCACTACGGTGAAGCATCATGCTGTAGGGATGTTTTTCAGCGACAGGGACTGGGAGACTAATCAGGATTGAGAGAAAGATGAACGGAGCAAAGTACAGAGAGATCCTTGATGAAAACCTGCTCCAGAGCAGGACCTTAGACTGGGGCGAAGATTCACCTTCCAGCAGGGCAATGACCCCAAGCACACAGCCAAGTCAACACAGGAGTGGCTTCGGGACAAGTCTCTGAATGTCCTTGAGTGGCCCAGCCAGAGCCCGGACTTGAACCCAATCAAAAATCTCTGGAGAATCTCTGAAAATAGCTGTGCAGCGATGCTTTCCATCCAACTTGACAAATTTTGAGAGGATCTGCAGAGAAAAATGGGAGAAACTACCCAAATACAGGTGTGCCAAGCATGTAGCGAGCATCATACCTAAGAAAATTCGATGCTGTAATCGCTGCCAAAGGTGCTTCAACAATGTACTGAGTAAAGGGTCTGAATACTTACACTACCTGTCAAAAGTTTGGACACCTACTCATTCCAGGGTTTTTTCTTTATTTGTACTATTTTATACATGGTAGAATAATAGTGAAGACATCAAAACTATGAATTAACACATGGAATGATGTAGTAACTAAAAAAGTGTAAAACAAATCCAAATATATTTGAGTTTCTTCAAAGTAGCCACCCTTTGCGTTGATGACAGCTTTGCACACGCTTGGCAATCTGACAGGCCTATCACATGCATGCCCTTATGTCAGTCATCAGTCAAAAATATGTTTTGAAGGTGTTTTGTCCTGCTCCTGAAATCTGCTCCTGCTTTCAGCCTCTTCATCAGCCACATAGCATTGGGGCAGGTGCATGTCTGACATCAATTTGTGTGCAGTTACAATGATATTTTAAAATTATCAATTTCAGAAAACGTTATATCAAACGAGTAGACTATGGCGTAATGGAATGTTTTGCCTTGTGTGGTAGGTTTTGTAGGTTTTGAGACCCTTTTATTTAGGTGTCATAACCAGCCATAAAATAATGCTATAAATGTGACAACAGGTCTAAATGTGTCATAAGTGTTATGACCATATTATGACAGGTTATGACAAGTTGTCAACTGTTATGACATTGTTATGACTGTGTTATAACGTCTTATGACGCTGGGTGTCAAGTAAAGTGTTAAAAACATTTTCATTGCAGGACAAGGATTGTCTTGACTTTCAAAAATGCCTGAATTACTTTGCCTAGCTTTTCTGGTTAGCTGGATTCAAGTTTCACCATCCAATTACTTCAGATCTACAGGAGTGCAAATCTCACCGTGGCACGGACCATTGGGATTACGTTGGCACATGAGAATTATTATAATATGGCAAAGTTGAAGTTGGAGACTTTTATCTCCCTCACCAACTTCAAACATCTGCTATCTGAGCAGCTAACCGATCGCTGCAGCTGTACATAGTCTTATCGGTAAATAGCCCACCCAATTATACCTACCTCATCTCCATACTGTTTTTATTTATTTACTTTTCTGCTCTTTTGCACATCAATATCTCTACCTGTACATGACCATCTGATCATTTATCACTCCAGTGTTAATCTGCAAAATTGTAATTATTTGCCTACCTCCTCATGCCTTTTGCACACAATGTATATAGACCCTTTTTTTTCTACTGTGTTATTGACTTGTTTATTGTTTACTCAATGTGTAACTCTGTGTTGTCTGTTCACACTGCTATGCTTTATCTTGGCCAGGTCGCAGTTGCAAATGAGAACTTGTTCTCAACTAGCCTACCTGGTTAAATAAAGGTGAAATAAAAATAAATAAAAATAAATTAGTAATTTCTTGCATTCTATCTATGCTGGCTTTTGCGGGCTAGCTGATACAATGTACATGAAACCGGTAGGTGTCACTAATTTATTAATGCCTAAATGGGTAATGGAAACACTTCAACCAATTTATTTTTATTTGACACTAGGTTTTTGCAATGTCGTTTTTCTTTTGGTGACGTCATTACGTCCAGCTGTTTTTAATCAACACGATAGTTAAATGGAAACCCACTGTAGTAGCAGGCAATTGTCACATCTATTTTCTATGCAAACTTTCTGAATGTTGATAACAACAAAAAAATCACTGGGCATGCTAGACATGATACTTTGGAGACTGGTAATTATTTTTTTTAAACATTCTACTTTCGGCCGGATGTGTCAATGTGTAGTTCATACATCCATAATCTATGTTCAGAATGACTGTTTTACCTCAATTAGCCACAAAATCCCTAGTTTAAAAGCGACTGTTTTCTGGTTGTGCATTGCCATTTTCCTTACATTTTCCCCCACGTGGGCCAGCCCCCTACCAATTCGAATTCCAGCCCCTCAGTGAAAGAGAGCGAGAGAGCTGGCATGGTGCACATTTGTGACATAGTACCCAATTTTTGGGGACCATTTTTGTCTCGAGGGCGCTATTTTCAGATCTAATGGCTAAAAAGTATAGCTTCTCCGATGATAGGAATCTACCTCCGAGTGCAGAGGAGGAGAAGCCAGTGATGTACAGTACCTAAAATAGCCTGTTTTCGCTGGAAGAGGACTATATGAGAGCACCCTTTAACAACTCACTGCCTGAACTGCTGTGATGATCTCCTGCACTGTAAATTCCTCTCCAAATCTCATTAATATGTATCTCCCCACCTCCCGTCTAATCTAAGAAACATAATACGAAGCCAGGTAGTCTAGTTACAGATTGTTTTATACTGAACAAAAATATAAACGCAACATGTAAGGTGTTGGTCCCATGTTTCATGATATGAAATAAGAGATCCCAGAAATGTTCCATACAAACAAAAAGCTTATTTTTCTCAAATGATGTGCACTTTATAGTGTATCTGTGACTAACAGATGCATATCTGTATTCCCAGTCATGTAAAATCCAGAGATTAGGGCCAAATGAATTTATTTCACTGATTGATTTCCTTATATGAACTGTAACTCTTATATGAACTGTAAAATCTTTTGAAATTGTTGCATGTTGCGTGAATATATTTTTACAATTAATTTATCGTTAATGCAGTCTTTAGTGTGCTTATCAAAGAAAAATAATTTCTTCTCACTAATACATGCGTGTTGCCTTCCTCAAATTAAGGTGATGATGACGCTGTCTTTGCAAGAGGGAGGAAATCTGATTTCATTGGTCCTCAACTCGGAGCAGGTTAGTTCAGAAGGATTCGTTGCCGTAGAAATTTACCTGGCTAAAAGGTGAGACACTTTTGTATGACAGGTTATCCTGAGTTGTCCTCGGTTGACCAAAGTTAGCTCTAACTCCTCAAACCTGCTTCGTAGGATACCCCTCTGGTGGGAAAACGTCTGTATGCTATTGAGAACAGTAGAGGATGCAAAAATGAATGAAGTCTGAGGTCTCGTTGACTGTAACACTAGCCAAATAGCTATTGATATCCAAGCCAATATGTTTTTGAAATGCCAAACTCCAGAGTTGACTTTACTATCAATCGCTAACATTTTCCTATAATTTTTGATATGCGGCCGTATCTTCACTCCTCCAGCAGTCTTTCCTGAAGTGCTACTTTCGAACAGCCTCTCCTCTCTCCGTAGAAGTGCCTGTTCTCCTCGGAATAGGTCACCGCCAACCGAGGCAGTCTGTGGATGGCTGTGGTTTCCATGGTGGAAGGTGAGAGCGGACAGGCAGAAAGGCCAGGTGCATGCTGGTATACCAAACTGAAAACAGATATGGTGGAAAAGGGGAGTTAAGAGCAGATTCCAGATCAGGGGCCATATGCATCATGCATATCAGAATAGGAGTTTATGATATAGAATCCGTTTTTCTGGCATTCCTACTTTGAGACGCATGATGAGTACAGCCCTAGGTATTGTTGATTTTTCTACTCTGTGATGTAACAGACTCACTTCAGAAAAGGACCTGATTAGATAAGGGTTTTCATAGATTCATTCAGAAGTACCACTGCAGCTAATTATGGTATGGAGTTGGCTGCTTGTACTGCATTATGTAACCAAAAGCTCGGAACATAAAAATAAATGCCAGAATAATAACTAAACAATCAATAATATTCAACTGTCTTTTTTAAAATTCCCTAATGTTTAGGATGAAATGCTCTTTTTTGTAACTTAGTAGACACGTACAGTTGAAGTAGGTTGGAGTCATTAAAACTCTTTTTCAACCACTCCAAAAATGTATTGTTAGCAAACTATAGTTTTTGCAAGTCGGTTAAGACATCTACTTTGAGCATGACACAAGTCATTTTTCCAACAATTGTTTACAGACAGATAATTTCACTTATAATTCACTGTATCACAATTCCAGTGGATCCGAAGTTTACATACACTAAGTTGACTGTGCCTTTAAACACCATGGAAAATTCCAGAAAATGATGTCATGGCTTTAGAAGCTTCTGATAGGCTAATTGACATCCTTTTAGTCAATTGGAGGTGTACCTGTGGATGTATTTCAAGGCCTACCTTCAAACTCAGTGCCTCTTTGCTTGACATCATGGGAAAATCAACAGAAAGCAGCCAAGACCTCTGAAAAAAATTGTAGATCTCCACATATCTGGTTCATCCTTCAGAGAAATTTCCAAATGCTTGAAGGTACCACATTCATCTGTACAAACAATAGTATGCAAGTATAAACACCATGGGACCATGCAGCCATCATACCGATCTGAAAATATATTTTTTCTGTCTCCTAGAGATGAACATACTTTGGTGCGAAAAGTGCAAATCAATCCCAGAACAACAGCAAAGGACCTTGTGAAGATGCTGGAGGAAACAGGTACAAAAGTATCTATATCCACAGTAAAACGAGTCCTATATGGACAAAACCTGAAAGGCAGCTCAGCAAGGAAGAAGCCACTGCTCCAAAACTGCCATAAAAAGCATTTATCTTTTTGGAGAAATGTTCTCTGATGGTCTGATGAAACAAAAATAGAACTGTTTGGACATAATGTTTGGAGGAATAAGGGGGAGGCTTGCAAGCCAAAGAACACTATCCCAACCTTGAAGCACGGGGGTGGCAGCATCATATTGTGGGAGTGCTTTGCAGCAGGAGGGACTGGTGCACTTCACAAAATGGATGGCATCATGAGTCAGGAAAATTATGTGGATATATTGAAGCAACATCTTAAGACATCAGTCAGGAAGTTAAAGCTTTTGGTCGCAAATGGGTCTTATAAATGGATATGACCCCAAGCATACTTCCAAAGTTGTGGAAAAACAGCTTAAGGACAACAAAGTCATGGTATTGTAAGTCGCTCTGGATAAGAGCGTCTGCTAAATGACTTAAATGTAAATGTAAATGTATTGGAGTGGCCATCACAAAGCTCTGACCTCAATCCTATAGAAAATTTGTGGGCAGAACTGAAAAAGCGTGTGCGAGGAACGAGGCCTACAAACCTGACTCAGTTACACCAGAATGGGCCAACATTCACCCAACTTATTGTGGGAAGCTTGTGGAAGGCTACCTGAAACGTTTGACCCAAGTTAAACAATTTAAAGGCAATGCTACCAAATACTAATTGAGTGTATGTAAACTTCTGACCCACTGGGAATGTGAAGACAAAAATAAAGCTGAACTAAAACATTCTCTACTATTATTCTGACATTTCAACTTCTTAAAATGAAGTGGTGATCTAACCTAAAACAGGGAATTTTTACTGGGATTAAATGTCAGGAATTGTGAAAAACTGAGTTTAAATGTATTTGGCTAAAGTGTATGTAAACTTCGACTTCAACTGTACATTCATAATGTGACAGCAGTACATTACATGTTGACCAATGTCCAGCAGCCCGATTCTGATATCTTTTCCACTAATTGGTCTTTTGACTAATCACATCAGATCTTTTCACATCAGCTCTTTTTTTTAGTGCTGTTATGATTTGTCAAAAGACCAATTAGTGAAAAAAAAGAATTGGCTGCTTGTGCAGCCCACGAGACAACGCTTCGACCCCACAGTGGAAACATTCTTTTAGAAGTACAGCTCCTAGTTTTTCTGTGATGTAACTGTTATTAGACCATATCACTAAAGAGAATATCCATTGCGATTGCTCATTAGTTTAGCCATTAAAACCAAGCTTTGTCTGTTGTATCTCAATCACCACTTCCACAGTCGTCTGGGCTAGGGTTAAAGGTCAGGTGTACACTTTTCTATGAGAGGAATTCTCTTACCGGAGACCACGCCAACATTACAGCACAGTACAGCATGCAGGCAGATGGTTGGGGATGAAAGCAGCAGGGCTACAATGAAGATACCTCCATTCCAGGTGCAGTCACAGCCATACACTTGACCCATGCCAACTGGCACTGCCACCAAGAGCTGCACCAGGACGTAGTCACCAACAAGCAGGCTTTCACTGATCGTGCGTAAGATCTATTTTCCTTCATCCCAATGGGTAAAAGTTAGGTTTGGGAGTAAGATAATCTGATCCTAGATCGGTGGTTAATGTTAACTTCT
Source organism: Oncorhynchus masou masou (assembly GCF_036934945.1). Taxonomy (NCBI): domain Eukaryota; kingdom Metazoa; phylum Chordata; class Actinopteri; order Salmoniformes; family Salmonidae; genus Oncorhynchus; species Oncorhynchus masou. The sequence continues at coordinate 31,333,247 of NC_088219.1, forward strand.
ACCTCATGGTCATCCGTAGCCCGGATGACAAATCTACTTCAACTCAAGTCAATTTGTGGTGAGTTTGTTGTCATATGGCCCCATATAAAACAGAACCAGATCTGGCTACCAGGCTAGGTCATAATCATTAGCTATCATAAACCTACATCCATTCAATAATCTTATTATAAGTCTATTTTCCTGCTCTTGGAATGTTCAGTGAAACCGTTTCACAGAAAATCCTTTCTTTGGACTAAATCTGTAAGGATTATGTTTGACCATTTTTGGGGTGTGGTTTATTTGTTCTCAACGGTATGTGTTGAGTTTGACCATCAGTGAGTTAATTAATGTGTGACATTATTTAAGATGAAAGATGTTCATTATATAAAGTTGCTGCAATAATGTCCTTTTGTTTTCAGTTTGGTTGTTTGGAGAGGCTTTGCCGGTTTAAGGTCCAGGCAGTTTATTAGCAGCGCCCACCTACAGTGCCTTGCGAAAGTATTCGGCCCCCTTGAACTTTGCGACCTTTTGCCACATTTCAGGCTTCAAACATAAAGATAAAACTGTATTTTTTTGTGAAGAATCAACAACAAGTGGGACACAATCATGAAGTGGAACGACATTTATTGGATATTTCAAACTTTTTTAACAAATCAAAAACTGAAAAATTGGGCTTGCTAAATTATTCAGCCCCCTTAAGTTAATACTTTGTAGCGCCACCTTTTGCTGCGATTACAGCTGTAAGTTGCTTGGGGTATGTCTCTATCAGTTTTGCACATCGAGAGACTGAAATTTTTTCCCATTCCTCCTTGCAAAACAGCTCGAGCTCAGTGAGGTTGGATGGAGAGCATTTGTGAACAGCAGTTTTCTGTTCTTTCCACAGATTCTCGATTGGATTCAGGTCTGGACCTTGACTTGGCCATTCTAACACCTGGATATGTTTATTTTTGAACCATTCCATTGTAGATTTTGCTTTATGTTTTGGATCATTGTCTTGCTGGAAGACAAATCTCCGTCCCAGTCTCGGGTCTTTTGCAGACTCCATCAGGTTTTCTTCCAGAATGGTCCTGTATTTGGCTCCATCCATCTTCCCATCAATTTGAACCATCTTCCCTGTCCCTGCTGAAGAAAAGCAGGCCCAAACCATGATGCTGCCACCACCATGTTTGACAGTGGGGATGGTGATGAGCTGTGTTGCTTTTACGCCAAACATAACATTTTGCATTGTTGCCAAAAAGTTCAATTTTGGTTTCATCTGACCAGAGCACCTTCTTCCACATGTTTGGTGTGTCTCCCAGGTGGCTTGTGGCAAACTTTAAACAACCCTTTTTATGGATATCTTTAAGAAATGGCTTTCTTCTTGCCACTCTTCCATAAAGGCCAGATATGTGCAGTATACGACTGATTGTTGTCCTATGGACAGAGTCTCCCACCTCAGCTGTAGATCTCTGCAGTTCATCCAGAGTGATCATGGGCCTCTTGGCTGCATCTCTGATCAGTCTTCTCCTTGTATGAGCTGAAAGTTTAGAGGGATGGCCAGGTCTTGGTAGATTTGCAGTGGTCTGATACTCCTTCCATTTCAATATTATCGCTTGCACAGTGCTCCTTGGGATGTTTAAAGCTTGGGAAATATTTTTGTATCCAAATCCGGCTTTAAACTTCTTCACAACAGTATCTCGGACCTGCCTGGTGTGTTCCTTGTTCTTCATGATGCTCTCTGCGCTTTTAACGGACCTCTGAGACTATCACAGTGCAGGTGCATTTATAAGGAGACTTGATTACACACAGGTATTTATCATCATTAGTCATTTAGGTCAACATTGGATCATTCAGAGATCCTCACTGAACTTCTGGAGAGAGTTTGCTGCACTGAAAGTAAAGGGGGCTGAATAATTTTGCACGCCCAATTTTTCAGTTTTTGATTTGTTAAAAAAGTTTGAAATATCCAATAAATGTCGTTCCACTTCATGATTGTGTCACACTTGTTGTTGATTCTTCACAAAAAAATACAGTTTTATATCTTTATGTTTGAAGCCTGAAATGTGGCAAAAGGTCGCAAAGTTCAAGGGGGCCGAATACTTTCGCAAGGCACTGTATAAGGTGACCATCATTTGTGTTTCTAAGTCATTCGCATTTCTAAAATATCTATTGTTTAAAAGGGTCAAACAGGCAGGATATAACCCCACCTTGCCAAATCACAGCCCCCGCACCACTAGAGGTATATCTTCAACCACCAAACTACTACCCTGAGACAAAGCCGAGTATAGCCCACGAAGATCTCCCCCACGGCACGAACCCGAGGGGGGCGCCAACCTGGACAGGAAGATCACGTCAGTGTTTCAACCCACTCAAGTGACGCACCCCTCCTAGGGATGGCATGGAAGAGCACCAGTAAGCCAGTGACTCAGCCCCCGTAATAGGGTCAGAGGCAGAGAATCCCAGTGGAGAGAGAGGAACCGGCCAGGCAGAGACAGCAAGGGAGGTTCGTCGCTCCAGTGCCTTTCCATTCAACTTCACACCCCTGGGTCAGACTACACTCAATCATAGGACTTACTGAAGAGATGAGAATTCAATAAAGACTTTAAGGGCGAGACCGAGTCTGGGTCTCTCACATGGATAGGCAGACCATTCCATAAAATTGGAGCTCTATAGGAGAAAGCCCTGTCTCCAGCTGTTTGCTTAGAAATTCTAGGGACAGTAAGGAGGCCTGCGTCTGTGACCGTTGCGTACATGTAGGTATGTACGGCAGGACCAAATCGGAAAGATAGGTAGAAGCAAGCCCATGCAATGCTTTGTAGGTTAGCAGTAAATCCCATCTGGACAATCAATCAAATGTATCTATAAAGCCATTCTTACATCAGCTGATGTCACAAAGTGCTGTACAGAACTCCCTAGAAAGGCCAGAACCTAGGAAGAAACCTAGAGTGGAACCAGGCTATGAGGGGTGGCCAGTCCTCTTCGAGATTGGAGATTATAACAGAACATGGCCAAGACATGGGAGCAGCAGAACAACCATGTGGACTGGTGGACAGCAAGGAGTCATCAGGCCAGGTAGTCCTGAGGCATGGTCCTAGGGCTCAGGTTTTCAGAGAGAGAGAGAAAGAAAGAGAAAAAGAGAGAGAGCATACTTAAATTCACACAGGACACCGGATAGACATGAGAAATACTCCAGATATAACAGACTGACCCTAGCCCCCCCGACACAAACTATTGCAGCATAAATACTGGAGGCTGAGACAGGAAGGGTTGGGAGACACTGTGGCCGAATACCTATGTAAGAATGCTGTTTATTGACTATAGCTCAGCATTCAACACCATAGTACCCTCCAAGCTCATCATTAAGCTTGAGGCCCTGGGTCGGAACCCTACCCTGTGCAACTGGGTCCTGGACTTCCAGACAGGCTGCCCCCAGGTGGTGAAGGTAGGGAAAAACACCTCCACTTCTCAACACTGCGGCCGCACAAGGATGCGTGCTCAGCCCCCTCCTGTACTCCCTGTTCACCCATGACTGCGTGGCCTCGCTCGTCTCCAACTCAATCATCAAGTTTGCAGACAACACTACAGTGGTAGGCTTGATTACCAACAATGACGAGACAGCCTACAGGGAGGAGGTGAGGGCCCTGGGTGTGTGGTGCCGGAAAAATAACCTCTCACCCAACGTCAACAAAACAAAGGAGTTGATTGTGGACTTCAGGAAACAGCAGAGGGAGCACCCAAAAACACTACAGTGAATTCTATAGTATACTACATTAATTTCCGCAAAAACACTACAGTTTAAATCAAATCAAATTGTACTTGTCACATGCGCCGAATACAACAGATGTAGGTAGACCTTACAGTGAAATGCTTACTTACAAGCCCTTAACCAACAATGCAGTTTTAAGAAAATACCAAAAATAATACAAATAAATAAGACATAAGAAAAAGATAAGAAAAACAAATAATTAAAGAGCAGCAGTAAATAACAATAGCGGGGCTATGTACAGGGGGTACAGGTTCAGAGTCAATGTGTCAGTGTGTGGGGCACCGGTGTCAATGTAGTTGAGGTAATTATGTACATAGTTGAGGTAATTATGTGGCAGGAAGCTTGATCAAGACAAAGGAGATGGTTATGGACTACAGGAAAAGGAGGACCGAGCACACTCCCATTCTCATCTACGGGGCTATAGTGGAGCAGGTTGAGAGTTTCTTGGTGTCCACATCACCAACAAACTATCATGGTCCAAGCACACCAAGACAATTGTGAAGAGGCACGACAAAACCTATTCCCCCTCAGGAGACTGAAAAGATTTGGCATGGGTCCTCAGATCCTCAAAAAGTTCTACAGCTGCACCATCGAGAACATCCTGACTGGTTTGGCAACTGCTCGGCCTCTGACCGCAAGGCACTACAGAGGGTAGTGCGTACGGCCCAGTACATCACTGTGGCCAAGTTTCCTGCCATCCAGGACCTCAATATCAGGCGGTGTCAGAGGAAGGCCCTACAAAATGTCAAAGTCTCCAGTCACCCTAGTCATAGACTGTTCTCTCTGCTACTGCACAGCAAGCAGTACCAGAGCTCCAAGTCTAGGTCCAAGAGGCTTCTCTATTTATTATCTATGCATAGTCACTTTAACCCTACCTACATGTACATATTACCTCAATTACCTTGACTAACCGGTGCCCCCACACATTGACTCTGTACCCCTGTATATAGCCCTGCTATTTTTATTTTACTGCTGCTCTTTAATTATTTGTTACTTTTATTTGTTATTTTTTACTTATCTATTTTTTTACTTAACACTTATTTGTTGGTTAACGGCTTGTAAGTCAGCATTTCACTGTAATTTCACTGTTGTATTCGGCGCATGTGACAAACATTTGATTTACGTTTATTTCACATTTTCTTACGTTACAGCTTTATTCTAAAATGCATTCAATAAAAAATGTTCCTCATCAATCAACGAACAATGACCAATAACGACAAAGTGAAAAAAATAATTGTTGACGTTTTTGCAAATGTCTTAAAAATAAAAACAGAACTTATTTACAGAAATATTCCGACCCTTTGCTATGAGACTCAAAATTGAGCTCAGGTGCATTCTGTTTCCATTGATCATCCATGATGTTTCTACAACTTGATTGGAATAGACCTGTGGTAAATTCAATTGAATGGACATTATTTGGAAAGGCACACATCTGTCTACATATGGTCCCACAGTTGACAGTGAATGTCAGAGCTAAAACCAAGCCATGAGGTTGAAGGAATTGTCCGTAGAGCTCCAAGACAAGATTGTGTCAAGGCACAGATCTGGGGAAGGGTGCCAAAAAAATGTCTGCAGTATTGAAGGTCCCCAAGAATACAGTGGTCTCAATCATTGTTAAATGGAAGAACTTTGGAACCAACAAGACTTTTCCTAGAGCTGGCCGCCCGGCCAAACTGAGCAATCGGGTGGGAGAAGGGCCTTGGTCAGGGAGGTGACCAAGAACCCGATGGTCACTGACAGAGCTCAAGAGTTCTTCTGTGGAGATGGGAGAACTTTCCAGAAGGACAACCATCTCTGCAGCACTCCACCAATCAGGCCTTTATGGTAGAGTGGCCAGACAGAAGCCATTCCTCAGAAAAAGGCACATGACAGCCTGCTTGCAGTTTGCCAAACGGCACCTAAAGGACTCTCAGACCATGAGAAACAAGATTCTCTGGTTTGACGAAACCAAGATTGAACTCTTTGGCCTGAATGCCAAGCATCACGTCAGGAGGAAACCAGGCACCATCCCCACAGGTGTGTCAAGCTTGTAGCATCATACCCAAGAGGACTCGAGGCTGTAATCACTGCCAAAGGGACTTCAACAAAGTATTGAGTAAAGGGTCTGAATACTTATGTAAATGTGATATTTCAGTTTTTAATTTTTAATAAACCTTTGGTCATTATGAGCTATTGTGTGCAGATTGATGGAAAATAACAATTTCATCCATTTTAGATTAAGACTGTAAGATACGAAAAGGTGGAAAATGTGAATGGGTTCTGAATATTTTCCGATGGCAATGTATACAGTAGAACAACAGTACATCATGACTGACAGGTCTGGGTAAAGTTGATATATTTGTACCTGGCGCCACCAGCTGGAGATTTCTGGTTGAACATATTCAGAGGAACACACTGTGTGAGGAACAGAACTCCGTTAAGTTTTCTCCTGCTGGTGAATGGTCCTCGTGAGCAAAACTTTCAGCCCCTCTTGGAGTACAACGGCAGGGGAATTCAAAACTGGTTCTCTTTAATTAAAACACAGTTTTGAATTCCATTCCTTTGTCCTCCTAGGAAGGCTGAATATTTTCTTCTCTTCCGTTGCTCTTCTGTTCATGCACCTTGGTTCGAAGGTGAGGAAGCAGTCATAGCAAACAATCATATTTTGTGAATGTTCCTCATAGCATTTCTCTCAGTTGTAGGTTTTCACAGAAGTTTTCCAATGGGTACCGTAGTATTGTCTACAACAAACAATTAATCTGGAGCCCTCACCTAATCGTCATTGTCTATATTGGTTTCTCTCCTGCAGAAGCTAATAGAGATTGAGGGCAACTCTGTAGCAATGTAACTTGAAGTAAGAATGCAACACTAACTTTTAAGCTAACCTCCCATTGACATGAACTAATCACGGTTAACACAGGGGAGCCAATTAGACTACCTTGTTACCCTCTCATACCCCTGACAACGAAATGGATCACTTAAATTTGGAATCCTTAGTTGCTACATACATTTTTGGACTCATTAATGATATACTGTAAACCTATTGATTCTTGAAGAATATGACTTATAAATGCCATCAGAACCCAAAATACAAGCTTGTTTTACTCCAATGTTCGTAAACAAACACTGAATAGCCTCAAAACATAGTTAAAACAATTCAGTTCTTGCATCCATAGCTCTGTATCCAGGCCCATCCCTCAACTTTTTGCCAAAACACAGACGGGATGACTGCTTTGCTATTGTTTCAATTAAGGATTTTAGCTTTAAAGAGCGACTGCCCCTAAAAAAACAACTTCTAATTTTGAAAATGGCCTATGTGGCATTGATATGAGTCAAACTTTTATTCTAGTGTAAAAATGTACTACAACGTGTAAATAGGATCATTTTGGTCATAAAGTCAGTCTCGTCCAAAATGGAGATTTGTGAGATGATAGGAAATAATGGTATGTCACTGAATGAATGAATCAAGGGTACTGTAACAGTTTTCCCAGGGTTGAGTTTCATTCCTGTCCACAGCTGGCAGCACCCAGGTACATGTAATTACCAAATCGGAGTGCAGCTGCACTTGAACCAATCATAATGCACATGGTCAATTTGGTTTGACATTAGATATCCCTATGGAGCTACTTAGGGACCATCAGTAAATTACCCAAATATAAATGGGCTAATATTCTAAAAGGGCAATAGCTCAAAATGTCAATGACTTAAAAATCTAAAAACAACTATAAATTGTAGAAATTCATATACAAATGTTGAAAGCATTTAATGAGACAACTAAAATGAAAATATTGTCCCATTTACATTGTGTAACTTATTGACGGCCCCTAACAATCCCCAGAGCTGTCCAAGTCAAACCAACTTTGTCACAGTTGCACATCACCCGGCTGTAGCTAATTAGCTAAAATATTTGGCTAACTCTTACCACCTTGGAACACATACACGAGGTACCCACATCCACACCCCACGAAACCAAATCAGGTTTAATTCAGTCATGGCCTCCAGCATTTCTTAAAGACATGCTCCGACTACTAAGTATTTTTTAAACCTCCCGCTTTGGACTGAGTGTGTTACTATGTAGTTCATACATGCATTATCTATGAGCGGAATTACTGTCTTACCTCCATCAATTTGCCATGAAATCCGTTCTAATATAAGGGAAATGATCAAACGGTCAAATATGGTGATGTGATGATCTGTGTATAGAGATGTTTTGCAGGGAAGTGGGGCTACACACAAAATAGCTAAACCATTTTAAAGTGAAAGCGACAGTTTTTCTGGAAGCTGCGCTGCTCCATTTTCTCTCTATTTTCCCCCACTTGGGCCAGCCCCCTAGCGATTCAAATTCAACCAATGAGCTTCAGTCCCTCTTCAATTGTGTGACAGCTAGCAAAAGGCACATCATGCACACACAGCAGAGCGAGAGAGAGTGGTGACGTGGTGCACATATCTGCACAGTACGCAATTTCCAGGGACTAATTTCCTCTCCAAAACATTCTCCTCTTATGCCTTCTGAGCTCATGCCCCGCCATCCCTCCTCCAGAACTGACAGCAAGACCGCCCCACTAGGACATATTCAATCCCTTCCACTGTTCTCCAAAACGTTGAGAAATGTGTCACCCTAGCAGTGAAATGTGTCTGAACATTTGGAAATGAGTGAGGGGGATATACAGTTTCCCATCGTTAAAACTGAGGGATAAAATTAGATGAAGCAGATACACCTAATTCATCTCCATCCTAGGCTGTGTCCCAAATGGCACCCTATTCCATATATACAGTATTAGGAATATAGTACAAAACTATGTAGCCCATACGGTTCTGATTAAAAGAAGTGCACTACATAGGGACGCACACCGTTTAGGACTCAGATCTCCGCCTAAAAACTACATACTAGCCAATCCTCCCCGTCCTCACCGGGAACCAGACCCCCATTCGATCCACTTCTGTCTGTAGAGTTGTCCTTCAGAAGAAAAGAAATCTCTCCATAAAACTTTCACGTGAACTTCCTCTGATCCTTGATGACTTTGTAAACTCTTAACGTTTTGAAGTCTTTAGGGTGAGGTGTTTGAGGGGGTCTAGGAAGTGTGGTGAGAGAAGATCTGTAATTGGTGTGTGTGTGTGTGTGTGTGTGTGTGTGTGTGTGTGTGTGTGTGTGTGTGTGTGTGTGTGTGTGTGTGTGTGTGTGTGTGTGAGTGCTTTGTGTGTGTCTTCTCAGATCCCGAATGTGTGTGAACCGTGTAATATTATCGTTGTCTGAAATCATGTACATTTGGTTCTTTTATGGTTGTCTTCAGGCCTCCTTGAGCGTGTGATTCCCCAGCTCAGTGATGGAATACATTAGTGCCTATGAGGTCCATAATCAAAATGTGATGTTGCTATGGTAACAAGCAGCAGTGGAAAATGTTGTTTTGAGCAAGTGGTGATCTCAGGGAGATAAAAATAAAATGATATCTCTGTCTCACTGGAATGAACATGTCTAGACTCCGTTACTCATACACACAAATCGATATTTGATATAAAACCAACTCTTCACAACATTGATTTGATATTGATCATCTTGCTCACATCAAATTCCCATTTCCTGTTTAATCGCCCCTGTTGTCAAGGTGAGGACAGGACCACGTAAGGGGACTATTACCACACAAAAAAAATATATAAAAAATATATATCTAATTTCAAGATGGAGCAATAATAAGACCAGTAGCCTGAAGTGGCGTATTGGCCAAATGATGTAATGCTCTATGCAGCACAGACGCAGGCAGTCTGGAATAGCAGCTCATTCCTGGATCAGGACACATGCTGTTGAATGTGAGGACAATGATTATGATGAAGATTTTGCTGAAATATGTAAGTCCTATCAAAATCAAAATCTTTCCATGTCTGACCTTTGCAGAGTTCATATCAACAGGTCATTCTGTTCGGACAGACCTTGAACCTTTTTTGCAAGCATCATGGCCACAAGGTAATTTATGTTTTATGTAAATGGTCACCAGCCCTTGTTTTTATTTTTTTCTGTAGCTACGTTGGCATCAGGTTTCTCAGTGGAGTTCCGCAGAGGAATTAGAGCTACAGAATAAATTGTATCTACACACACGTGGACACGTGACCAAAAACCTAAATTACCACTAGCATGACATCATCGTGGCAGCACTGTGCTTGAGTTATTTGTGTGCAGTCTGAGCCGTGTGTGTGTGTGTAACATGCACATTAGAATCTCATATATCCCTCACCCCACCCTTCACAGAGTCTTATCCCCACGCTGAAAAGCAATGCAAAAATCATTCATAAAAAAAACTGGACCCGATAACTTTAACAGGATCTGGAAAAAAAGGCGTATGGCGACAGTCGATATTAAAACATGCAGAGGCAGACGAGCTTGGGGCCTTACTGAGAGGAATGAGACTGCAGCAGAGGCGAGAGGACAGGGAGAGAAATGCTTACTGCAGCCCGCCACACTGAGCCAGAGTGAGATGACTACTATTATTATAACATTGTTATTTTCCCTGCTCAGCTACCCATTGATTTGTGTATGAAAACCTAGTGCTTTTCTTTTTCTTCTGCATGCTTGCCCCCCTTCTGGGTTCCTGCTCTTTGAGTGATCAGCTGATGAAGAGGCTAGCAGCTCGCCGCTATGCTGGCTTGCTAATTCTCTCCCCTCCAGCTGCAGCTGCAGCCGATCCAGCTACAACCCATCCTGATCCACAGAGACAGACTGCAGACTGCAGCCAGGTAAATATTTATTCCTTCTTTCACTCTCTTTCTTCACTCTCCCTCTCTTTATTCTCAGGATAGGATTCTGCTGCATCGCACAGATCGGCACAGAGGGAGACGAGAGAGTGTGCGTGTCTGTCCATCTGTGTAGGTGTGCACGGTGTCTGTGTTAGTGTGTGAGAGGTAGAGGGTGTGGGTGTGTAGGTGTGAGCTGTAACGGATGAGGGGGTATCGTTTTCCAGTCGAGGAGGGGAAGGAAGAGGCAGGCTTGTTTGGTGATGATGGGACAGGCATGGAGCAACAAATACTGTACACACACTCACACTTGCATACAAAGGCAGTGTTTAGCTGTTATGCCCGTCTTTCAGGATTACTCTGTATCTGTGCATTCCACTGTAGCCCGGTAGAGAAATGTTTGCCGGGCTTTATAAAGATGACCATTTAAAGCTGACAGATTATCAGCATGATGTCTTTTGTTGTCCTTTGTACTGTTCTTGACATTCTCTATAATTTCTGTTCTATGCATGCTTTTCTCGCTTTCACTGTGTGTGTGCATGTGTATCAGTGTACGTACATGCATTTTCCACTGTCGGAATGTCATTCAGATTTTTCGCCATTGATAATGGTTATTTGGTCACTGTTGTCGTGTGTGTGTGTGTGTGTGTGTGTGTGTGTGTGTGTGTGTGTGTGTGTGTGTGTGTGTGTGTGTGTGTGTGTGTGTGTGTGTGTGTGTGTGTGTGTGTGTGTGTGTGTGTGGGGGTTGGTTGACCAATTATGAATGTGTATTCAGAAGCACAGACGACATATCTGCATGAATATACAGTTACATGCGCATTCATCTTTGTGTCTTTGTAGATATGTGCTAAGACAGTATAGTATTATGTGGGTATGCTGTGTCTATGTGTCTACATGCCTGCGTGGCTGTATGACTCATTTCATACATCAATATTTTCGTTAGATTGCCCAGCCTACATCAATGTAATGAGTGTACAAAACATTAAGAACACCTTCCTAATATTGAGTTGCACCCCCTCAGAACAACCTCAATTTGTTGGTATTGACTCTACAAGGTGTCCAAAGCGGTCCACAGGGATGCTGGCGCATGTTGACTCCAATGCTTCCTACATTTGGATCAAGTTGGCTGGATGTCCTTTGAGTGGTTGGCCATTCTTGATACACATGGGAAACTTCTTGACACAAATCGGTGTGCCTGGCACCTACTACCATACACTTAAATATTTTGTCTTGCCCATACTCCCTCTAAATGACACACATACACAATCCAAGTCTCAATTGCCTCAAGGCTTAACAATCCATCTTTAACCTGTCTCCACGCCTTCATCTACACTGATTGAAGTGGATTTAACAAGTGACATCAGTAAGGGATCTAAGGATTCACCTGGTCAGTCTATGTCATGGAAAAAACACAAAAACAAACTTTTACACTCACGTGATACCATTCATTCCTATGTGAAGATTACAATAGAGCATTTTAAGCCAAGGAATTTGGTTAAAATGGCGTCTCATGGATACTCTCACTGATACATAACGGGCAGTTTGAGCTAGTCCATGTAGTTACGTTGCAGGCTAGCCTAGTGTTGCCCTCTCTCATTGAGTATCTCAAGTTGAAGGCCGACCTTGGGTACTGCTGGCTGGCATTAACAACTAAATCATCATTATAACTTATTCTGTGTGAGATGTTAAAATAAATCTATTCAAGGACATACTTCTGGTGTATTAGAAGCAATTATTGGTAGCATAGTTTTCGATTATGTATTTATTTAACATGAAGATTGACCACAAAGATTGCCATTTTCTCATTCACAATAATAGGGATCCGGTTTTCTGCAAACAATGCCTGCAGTACCGCATTCGGCCTTGAACTTTGTGGCTTCAAGAAGAGGGGGCACTCTTTCTCCTCCTGCCTGCATGCATTCCTCATTCTCTGCTGAATGGGCCTAATTCAGACTTAGAAAATGTACAGTTGAAGTCAGAAGTTTACATACATTTAGGTTGGAGTGACTAAAACTAGTTTTTCAACCACTCCACAAATTTCTTATTAAAACCTCTTAAGGCTAGGGGGCACTATTTTCATTTTTGGAAAAATATCGTTCCCAAAGTAAACGCTATTTCTCAGGACCAGATAATAGAATATGCATATAATTGACAGCTTAGGATAGAAAACGCTCTAAAGTTTCCAAAACGGTAACAATATTGTCTGTGAGTATAACAGAACTGATATTGCAGGCCTGCAAGCCTGAGAAAAATCCAATCAGAAAGTGATTCTTATTTTTAAACCTGTGCGTTCCTATGCATCCCCATTGACCATTGACAGGGATATCAACCAGATTCCTTTTTCTATGGCTTCCCTAATGTGTCTACAGTCGCTAGACATAGTTTCAGGCTTTTATTTTGAAAAATGAGTGTGAACGACAACATTGCGTCAGTGGTCAGGTGATGGCTCTCAGTGATTTGTGCGTAATAGACAAAGGCGGCCATTGTTCCTCTCGCTCCTAGTGAAAAGTCAATTGTCCTGGTTGATATATTATCTAATAGATATTTGAAAAACACCGTAAGGATTGATTATAAAAAATTGTTTGCCATGTTTCTGTCAATATTATGGATCTAATTTGGCGTTGCCGTGACCGCAATTTCTGGTGGATTTCTCAACAAAACGTGAACAAAAAAAGGAGGTATTTCGGCTATAAAAATAATCTTTATGGAACAAAATGAACATTTGCTGTCTAACTGCGAGTCTCGTGAGTGAAAACATCCGAAGCTCATCAAAGGTAAACTATTTAATTTGATTGCTTTTCAGATTTTCGTGAACAGGATTCCTGCTGCTAGCTGGACGTAATGCTATGCGAGACTATCAATAAACGTACACAAATGCTTGTCTTGCTTTGGCTGTAAAAGCATAATTTCAAAATCTGAGATGACAGGGTGATTAACAAAAGGCTAAGCTGTGTGTCACTATATTTCACTTGTGATTTCATGAATATGAATATTTTCTAGTAAGATTTTTTTGGTCCGTTGCGTTATGCTAATTAGTGTAGTTGATGACAATTCTCCCGGTTCGGGGAGGGGTATTTCTAAGAAATTAAGAGTGATTACCAGCTGCATTCAAAGGTAACCAACCTACAACACTAGACTAAAGTCATCCTTGTGGTATTGATAGATAAACATGGTAATGATTTCACTGATTGCACATAAAGACAGTTCCTAAATGATAAAGTGCTTGCTTTGTTATCCAACTGAGCTTGTGTCCTTTCTGTCATCCTGTGAACCCCGTTCATTGCTGCTTGCAGCTATATTATAAATAAAATCTGGATGTATTGAATGTTCCATGTGGTCAATATTAAAAGGGCAGTTCATTTAATATAACAGGCTTTTAAAATATAATATTGGTGCACAATTTCCACTTAAAATATTAAAAGATATGCAAAAGGGACTCATTTTCGTGGAATGACCCAAATAGAAAAAAGTTCAAAAAGGTTAGAATGTAAAAATAAAAGAGTGTGAGTGTGTGAGTCTTAAGTGTATAAATGTGTGAGTGTTTGCGTGTGCACGCTCATATGCGTGTGGTTTCTGTGCAGCAGGGTTGCCTATGTGCCTTAGAGCCCGTATCTTGTTTTTATCTCTCATCGCTGCAAACGCTGCAGCAAGCAACTGCTGTATTTTACACAAAGGCAATTAAAGCCTAGATGTATGCATGCAGCAGCGCTTGTCTGGGCTGGAGGGGAGAGTGAGAGAAGAAGAGAGAGCGAGGAGAGAGATAGGGGGAGTGAATATGTATTCACATTGGGGGGAATTCAGACCCGAGTTCCATAATGGAATAATGGAACATTATTCCCTTTTTATGCACTTTATGTGTATTCTCACCTTGAACACAAAAGCATGAGGAAATGCATGTGACAGCCAGCTATTAGTTTGGGGTGGAGATCATAGAAATAGAGGTGTGGCTACAGATATGCTTTATTCTGACCTCGACTTAATTCCCTAATAATACCACCACCTTTTGACAAACCGGAATGGTGATACAGTGAATTATACGTGAATAAACTGTCTGTAAACAATTGTTGGAAAAATTACTTGTGTCATGCACAACGAAGATGTCCTAACCGACTTTGCCAAAAGTTTGTTAACCTCTAGCGTCGAGCAATCCCGTATCCGGGAGCGTAATCATAGCCTCAAGCTCATTAGCATAACGCAACGTTAAATATTCATGAAAATCGCAAATGAAATTAAATAAATATATTGGCTCACAAGCTTAGCCTTTTGTTAACAACACTGTTGTTTAGAATCAATCCTCAAGGTGTTTTTCACATATCTATTCGATGATAAATCATTCGTGGCAGTTGCCTTTCTTGCACGCAGCTGGAGATTGCGCAATAATTTTGACGGAGGACACATATCGGACACCTGGTAAATGTAGTCTATTATGGTCAATCTTCCAATGATATGCCTACAAATACGTCACAATGCTGCAGACACCTTGGGGAAACGACAGAAAGTGTAGGCTCATTCCTGGCGCATTCACAGCCATATAAGGAGACATTGGAACACAGCGCATTCAACATCTGGGGCACTTCCTGTATGAAATGTCATCTTGGTTTTGCCTGTAGCATTAGTTCTGTGGCACTCACAGACAATATCTTTGCAGTTTTGGAAACGTCAGAGTGTTTTCTTTCCAAAGCTGTCAATTATATGCATAGTCGAGCATCTTTTCGTAACAAAATATCTTGTTTAAAACGGGAACGTTTTTTTATCCAAAAATTAAAAGAGCGCCCCCTATATCGAAGAAGTTAACTTTAATTCCATTATTTCAATTCCATCTTCCATTGATTTGATATCTCCTAACTGTTGCCTCACATGGAGGCTCTTTGACTGTAGCCTATTGCCGCTTTGATGACTTATGATTGGCCAACAACAACAACAAGCTACACACGCCACTCGTGAAAAGCAAAGTGCAGCAACATAAATTATACAATTTCTCTCGCTTTACGGCAGCAGTCCCGTTCAGATTGATATGGGTCCTTCTGGACAAGTCAGTTAAAATTACACATACCAGAGACCCGTGACAATCATATCAGAACCGACCCAGACCCGTGACATTATTTAGAATTCTGGATCCGGGTCCTGGATTGGACCTCGGGTATTTGGGTACAGGTGATTCCGTGAAGCCTTCTAGTTTCAAGTTGATAGGCCACTGTGTAGTGAATTTACAGTAGTTTAATTGGACAAGTAAAATTTTTTTTTGTTGTTGTCAATAACTCAGCCATATTTGGACCTATCCCTTAACTCAAACTAAGTTAAAGGCCCAGTGCAGTCAAAAATGCTATGTGTCTGTGTTTTATATACAGTGCCTTCGGAACGTTTTGCACATTTTGATGTATTACAGCCTGAATTTAAAATGGGTTAAATTGAGATTTTTTGCATCACTGGACTGCACACAATACCCCATAATGTCAGAGTGGAATTATGTTTTTCGAAATTAGATATGAATAAAAAATGAAAAGCTGAAATATCTTGAGTCAATAAGTATTCAACCCCTTTGTTATGGCAAGCCTAAATAAGTTGAGGAGTAAAAATGTGCTTAACACATCACATAATACATTGCATGGACTCCCTCTGTGTGCAATAAGAGTGTTAACCATGATTTTTGAATGACTACTCCATCTCTGTACCCCAGATATATAATTATCTGTAAGGTCCCTAAGTCGAGCAGGGAATTTTAAATAAAGATTCAACCCAAACAACAGGGAGGTGTTCCAATGTCTTTCAAAGAAGGGCACCTATTGGTAGATGGGTAAAAAAAGAAGAAGCCGATATTGAATATCCATTTGAGCATGGTGATGTTATTAATTGCACTTTGGATGGTGGATCAATACACCCAGTCGCTACAAAGATACACGCGTCCATCCTATCTCAGTTGCCGATAGGAAGGAAACCGTTCAGGGATTTTACCATGAGGCCAATGGTGAGATTGCGCAGCTGAACACTGTATTCTGGAAACAGTCATTTTTGTTGTTGTTTTTGACAAAAAACAACACGTTTTTAACAACTAGCACCGTTATTTCTTGTCCCAGAATCACTTAACAGACAGGTTGATGCCTGCTTGACAGAGAAGCTAACCTTAGCTTGTTGGCTAGTAGCTAGCTAGCTAACGAAGTTAGTCCCAGAGGAGTTTGCAATGATTCCTTTTTGTCTGGAGTAGTAAATGAATGGTTCCAGTGCTGTATAAGCTGTATCTACTTTCGGGACAAACTGGATCACTCAGAGGTCCAATATGGCAATTGTTTGCTTGCGGAGGATTATAAGATTGAACTTCCTTGATCAAGCAAGTCGCAATGTAAGAAACTTAGGAAAACGCAGAGTGGTGGCTAGAGGCCATTCTCACTTGTTGGATGCATCTCTGCCTTGTTGTTGTCTGACTGGCCGGTGTTGCCTGGAGTTTGTTTGCCAGGGGAGCAATCTCCTGCCTCTCCTCGCCCATCTAATAGTAGAGTTGAAGGAGCACAGCAAGAGGAGGATGCGACCATCAACAACGAGAGGCCCGGAGCAGATACAAACAACAAATAGTTTCACCGCCCTGGAGCCTGATCTTCCTGCACCTTTGTCTCTGGGGGTATCTGTCCCTGGGGCAAATCGAGTGGTGCTTCTCCATCTGTCGGAGGCCTGCACCAGAAGCCGCGGGCTCAAGTTATCCTGTCTCTCGCCCATTCTTAAAGGGTTCTCAGAATCCTGTGAAGCGTGGGAGTGGGTGGATTTCCTTGTCCTTCTCACCAGCCATATTTTGGGCAGCTCAAGGGTAAGAAATGCCACTGTTCCTGGTGCAAAAACAATGTCCTATCCTGGAGCTGGAGTAAATTACATTACTAAGCTGCTCCTGAATGTTCTAGGCCAGGACAAGGAAATCAATTCTATCGTAGTGCATGTGGGTTTTAATGTCCTTATGAAGGGCAGCTCTGAACAGTTGAAACTGAATTTTAAAGAGCTGATAGATTCTCTGATAGACACTAATAAAAGACCACATCTGGCCCTGTGCCCTCTCTGAATCGTGGCATTGAACGCTATTGCAGGATTCTTTCTCTTCACAACTGGCTGTGATTATTGCAGCTTAATGTGTGCAACGTTTGTTGACAATTTCGATACCTTTTGGAAACAAAATATGTCTTATAGGGAGGATTGGACCCACCAGAATCATTTGGGTTCATGGATCCTTTCAAAGCGTTTTAAGGCTCCGTTGAGACAAGCCCAGCTCAGTTAATGCTTACCATTGTGTCGCTGAGTTATCATAATGCTTCAGCAAATGTACAGTTGAAGTCGGAGGTTTACATACACTTAGGTTGGAGTCATTAAAACTCGTTTTTCAACCACTCCACAAGTATCTTGTTAAGAAACTAGTTTTGGAAAATCGGTTTAGACATCGACTTTGTGCATGACGCAAGTAATTTTTACAAAAATTGTTTACCTAGGTGTCTGGTTAGACTGTAAACCCTCCTTCCAGACTCACATCAAACATCTCCAATCCAAAGTTAAATCTAGAATTGGCTTCCTATTTCGCAACAAAGCATCCTTCACTCATGCTGCCAAACATACCCTTGTAAAACTGACCATCCTACCGATCCTCGACTTCGGCAATGTCATTTACAAAATAGCCTCCAATACCCTATTCAATAAATTGGATGCAGTCTATCACAGTGCCATCCGTTTTGTCACCAAAGCCCCATATACTACCCACCACTGCGACCTGTACGCTCTCGTTGGCTGGCCCTCGCTTCATACTTGTCGCCAAACCCACTGGCTCCAGGTCATATACACGACCCTGCTAGGTAAAGTCCCCTCTTATGTCAGCTCGCTGGTCACCATGGCAGCACCCACCTGTAGCACGCGCTCCAGCAGGTATATCTCTCCGGTCACCCCCAAAACCAATTCTTCCTTTGGCCGCCTCTCCTTCCAGTTCTCTGCTGCCAATGACTGGAACGAACTACAAAAATCTTTGAAACTGGTAACACTTACAGTGGGGCAAAAAAGTATTGTCAGCTCGCTGGAGACTGGCAAGTTCTCCCACTTAACTTCTTTGATATAGGGGGCGCTCTTTTAATTTTTGGATAAAAAAACGTTCCCGTTTTAAACAAGATATTTTGTCACGAAAAGATGCTCGACTATGCATATAATTGACAGCTTTGGGAAGAACACACTCTGACGTTTCCAAAACTGCAAAGATATTGTCTGTGAGTGCCACAGAACTAATGCTACAGGCGAAACCAAGATGAAATTTCATACAGGAAATGACCCAGATTTAGAATGCGCCTTGTTCCAATGTCTCCTTATATGTCTGTGAATGCGCAAGGAATGAGCCTACACTTTCTGTCGTTTCCCCAAGGTGTCTGCAGCATTGTGACGTATTTGTAGGCATATCATTGGAAGATTGACCATAAGAGACTACATTTACCAGGTGTCCGATTGGTGTCCTCCGTCGAAATTATTGCGTAATCTCCAGCTGCATGCACGTTTCCATTTGGTTCAGAGGAGAAAGGCAACTGCCACGAATGATTTATCATCGAAAAGATATGTGAAAAACACCTTGAGGATTGATTCTAAACAACGTTTGCCATGTTTCTGTCGATATTATGGAGTTAATTTGGAAAAAAGTTTGGAGTTGTAATGACTGAATTTTCGGGTTTTTTTCTTAGCCAAACGTGATGAACAAAACGGAGGGATTTCTCCTACACAAATAATATTTTTGGAAAAACTGAACATTTGCTATCTAACTGAGAGTCTCCTCATTGAAAACATCCGAAGTTCTTCAAAGGTAAATTATTTTATTTGAATGCTTTTCTTGTTTTTGTGAAAATGTTGCCTGCTGAATGCTAGGCTTAATGCTATGCTAGCTATCAATACTCTTACACAAATGCTTGTGTAGCTATGGTTGAAAAGCATATTTTGAAAATCTGAGATGACAGTGTTGTTAACAAAAGGCTAAGCATGTGAGCCAATATATTTATTTCATTTGTGATTTTCAAAAATAGTTAACGTTGCGTTATGCTAATGAGCTTGAGGCTATGATTAAGCTCCCGGATACGGGATTGATCGACGCTAGAGGTTAAAAAGATGAGAGAGGCCTGTAGTTTTCATCATAGGTACACTTCAACTATGACAGACAAAATTATATATACTTTTTTCCAGAAAATCACTGTAGGATTTTTAATGAATTTATTTGCAAATTATAGTGGAAAATAAGTATTTGGTCAATAACAAAAGTTTATCTCAATACTTTGTTATATACCCTTTGTTGGCAATGACAGAGATCAAACGTTTTCTGTAAGTCTTCACAAGATTTTCACACACTGTTGCTGGAATTTTGGCCCATTCCTCCATGCAGATCTCCTCTAGAGCAGTGATGTTTTGGGGTTGTTGCTGAGCAACACAGACTTTCAACTCCCTCCAAAGATTTTCTATGGGGTTGTGATCTGGAGACTGGCTATGCCACTCCAGGACCTTGAAATGCTTCTTACGGAGCCACTCCTTCGTTGCCCGAGAGGTGTGTTTGGGATCATTGTCATGCTGAAAGACCCAGCCACATTTCATCTTCAATGCTCTTGCTGATGGAAGGAGGTTTTCACTCAAAATCTCACGATACATGGCCCCATTCATTCTTTCCTTTACACGGATCAGTCGTCCTGGTCCCTTTGCAGAAAAACAGCCCCAAAGCATGATGTTTCCACCCCCATGCTTCACAGTAGGTATGGTGTTCTTTGGATGCAACTCAGCATTCTTTGTGATCCAAACACGACGAGTTGAGTTTTTACCAAAAGTTATATTTTGGTTTCATCTGACCATATCTCCCAATCTTCTTCTGGATCATCCAAATGCTCTCTAGCAAATTTCAGATGGGCCTGGACATGTACTGGCTTAAGCAGGGGGACACGTCTGGCACTGCAGGATTTGAGTCCCTGGCGGCGTAGTGTGTTACTGATGGTAGGCTTTGTTACTTTGGTCCCAGCCCTCTGCAGGTCATTCACTAGGTCCCCCCGTGTAGTTCTGGGATTTTCGCTCACCGTTCTTGTGCTCATTTTGACCCCACGGGGTGAGATCTTGCGTGGAGCCCCAGATCGAGGGAGATTATCAGTGGTTTTGTATGTCTTCCATTTCCTAATAATTGCTCCCACAGTTGATTTCTTCAAACCAAGCTGCTTACCTATTGCAGATTCAGTCTTTCCAGCCTGGTGCAGGTCTACAATTTTGTTTCTGGTGTCCTTTGACAGCTCTTTGGTCTTGGCCATAGTGGAGTTTGGAGTGTGACTGTTTGAGGTTGTGGACAGGTGTCTTTTATACTTATAACAAGTTCAAACAGGTGTCATTAATACAGGTAACGAGTGGAGGACAGAGGAGCCTCTTCAAGAAGATGTTACAGGTCTGTGAGGGCCAGAAATCTTGCTTCTTTGTAGGTGACCAAATACTTATTTTCCACCATAATTTGCAAATAAATTCATTAAAAATCCTACAATGTGATTTTCTGGATTTTTTTCTTCTGATTTTGTCTGTCATAATTGAAGTGTACCTATGATGAAAATTACAGGCCTCTCTCTTCTTTTTAAGTGGGAGAACTTGCACAATTGGTGGCTGACTAAATACTTTTTTGCCCCACTGTATCTCCCTCACTAGCTTTAAGCACCAGCTGTCAGAGCAGCTCACAGATTACTGCACCTGTACATAGCCCATCTATATTTTAGCCCAAACAACTACCTCTCCCCCTACTGAATTTATTTATTTATTTATTTTGCTCCTTTGCACCCCATTATTTCTATCTCAACTTTACATATTCATCCACTGCAAATCTACCATTCCAGTGTTTTACTTGCTATATTGTATTTACTTCGCCACCATGGCCTTTTTTGCCTTTATCTCCCTTATCTCACCTCATTTGCTCACTTTGTATATAGACTTATTTTTCTACTGTATAATTGACTGTATGTTTGTTTTACTCCATGTGTAACATTGTGTTGTTGTATGTGTCGGACTGCTTTGCTTTATCTTGGCCAGGTCGCAATTGTAAATGAGAACTTGTTCTCAACTTGCCTACCTGGTTAAATAAAGGTGAAATAAAAAAGTAATAAACAGACAGATAATTTCACATTTAATTCACTATATCACAATTCCAGTGGGTCAGAAGTTTACATACACTATGTTGACTGTGCCTTTAAACAGCTTGGAAAATTCCAGAAAGTGATGGCTTTAGAAGCTTCTGTTAGGCTAATTGACATCATTTGAGTCAATTGGAGGTGTACCTGTGGATGTATTTCAAGGTCGACCTTCAAACTCAGTGCCTCTTTGCTTGACATCATGGGAAAATCAACAGAAATCGGCCAAGACCTAAGAAAAAAAATGTAGACCTCTATAAGTCTGGTTCATCCTTGGGAGCAATTTCCAAATGCATGAAGGTACCACGTTCATCTGTACAAACAATAGTACGCAAGTATAAACACCATGGGACCACGCAGCCATCATACTGCTCAGGAAGGAGACACGTTCTGTCTCCTAGAGATGAAGGAGGAAACAAGTACAAAAGTATCTATATCCACTGTAAAACGAGTCCTATATTGACATAACCTGAAAGGCCGCTCAGCAAGGAGGAAGCCACTGCTTCAAAAACAGATTTAAAAAAAACAGATTCAAAAACTACAGATGGGGACAAAGATCGTACATTTTGGAGAAATTTTCTCTGGTCAGATGAAACAAAAATAGAACTGTTAGGCCATAATGACCATCATTATGTTTGGAGGAAAAAGGGGCAGGCTTGCATGCCGAAGACCACTATCCCAACCGTGAAGCACGGGGGTGGTGGCATCATGTTGTGTGGGTGCTTTGCAGCAGGAGGGACTGGTGCACTTATTTGACCCATTTGCAACCAAGCTTTAACTTCCTGACTGATGTCTTGAGATGTTGCTTCAATATGTCCACATAATTTTCCTGACTCATGATGCCATCCATTTTGTGAAGTGCACCAGTCCCTCATGCAGCAAAGCACTCCCACAGCATGATGCTGCCACCCCCGTGCTTCACGGATGGGATGGTGTTCTTCGGCTTGCAAGCCTCCCCTTTATTCACCATGCTGTCTGTGTGGGTGGACCATTTCAGTTTGTCCGTGATGTGTATGCCGAGGAAACTCAAACTTTCCATCTTCTCCACTACTGTTCAATCGACATGAATAGGGGGTGCTCCCTCTGCTGTTTCCTGAATGCCACGATCATCTCCTTTGTATTGTTGAGATTGAGTGTGAGGTTATTTTCCTGACACCACACCCCGAGAGCCCTCACCTCCTCCCTGTAGACCGTCTCGTCGTTGTTGTTGGTAATCAAGCCTACCACTGTAGCGTCGTCTGCAAACTTGAGTTGGAGGTGTGTATGGCCACACAGTCATGGGTGAACAGGGAGTACAGGAGAGGGCTGAGAACGCACTGTGGGGCCCCAGTGTTGAGGATCAGCGGGGTGGAGATGTTGTTTCCTGCCCTTACCACCTGGGGGAGTCCTGTCAGAAAGTCCAGGACCCAGTTGCACAGGGCGGGGTCGAGACCCAGGGTCTCGAGCTTAATGACGAGTTTGGAGGGTACTATGGTGTTAAATGCTGAGCTGTGGTTGATGAACAGCATTCTTGCATAGGTATTCCTCTTGTCCAGATGGGTTAGGGCAGTGAGCATTGTGATTGAGATTTCGTTGTCTGTTGACCTATTGGGGCAGTAAGCAAATTGGAGTGGGTCTAGGGTGTCAGGTAGAGTGAAGGTGATATGATCCTTGACTAGTCTCTCAAAACACTTCATGATGACGGAAATGAGTGCTACGGGGCGATAGTCGTTTAGCTCAGTTACCTTTGCTTTCTTGGGAACAGGAACAATGGTGAACCTCTTGAAGCATGTGGGAACAGCAGACTGGGATAGGGATTGATTGAATAGGTCCGTAAACACACCAGCCTGCTAGTCTGTGGATGCTCTGAGGACGCGGCTAGGGATGCCGTGTGGATGCCATCTGGTTGACGTCTGGGCCGGCAGCCTTGCGAGGGTTAATACATTTACATTTTTTACTCACGTTGGCTGCGGTGAAGGAGAGCCCACAGCTTTTGGTAGCGGGCCATGTCGGTGGCACTGTATTGACCTCAATGCAAGCAAAGAAGTTGTTTCGTTTGTCTGGGAGCAAGTACCAAATGAGATTTAAATTGTTTACACAAACAGATTTTGACAAAAATAAAGTCCCAGAAGTCAAAGATGGCCTCAATAGACCTATACACCAATGATTTATCTTACTATTTGTGAACTATTTTCAGTTTTCGTGTATAAGTATATTGCAGTCATCTTTGAATTCTGAAGAACCTCTTCCCCCTCCTCAAGGTGGAGGAGAACGGGGTCTTGGAGGACATGGAAGAGGACATCAGCCTGAAGAAACGGAAAGGTGATCACCACGGCAACAAAGACTTAGAGTCACGAGACTCCGGCCAGGAGGCTGAAGGAGAAAAGGTCAAGAAGCGCCGGGGACGACCTCCGGCAGAGAAGCTGCTCCCCAACCCCCCCGAGCTCACCAAGCAGCTGAGCACACTGGTGGATATGGTCATCAACTACAAAGATGGGTGAGATTAAATTACTTAGATGTAAAAAAATATATAATATAAAAATATATATATTTTGAGATAGTCCATTTACTTATTCTACTATTTCTATGTGTTGGCAAACAAACTAAAAGGGTGCACACTGCCACCTTCAGTTCTGGAATTTTTCCGCACAAGTATATCTATCTATCTATCTATCTATCTATCTATCTATCTATCTATCTATCTATCTATCTATCTATCTATCTATCTATCTATCTATCTATCTATCTATCTATCTATCTATCTATCTATCTATCTATCTATCTATCTATCTATCTATCTATCCTAGTGTGTTGTCTTTCAAATACTTTGGCTGCACTTGATTGGCACAATGGAACTAAATCTGGCAAATCTGCCACTCCAGGCAGGCTCAATCAAACCCTGAAAGTATTTGAAACAAATCACATACTATTGTCTGGAGAGGTCTATGTGTTTTTGGTCCGTAACAGAGCCTGTGCTAAATGATTCCAGGTTGGGCCGTCAGATCAGCAAAGGCTTCATCCAACTGCCTTCAAGGAAGGAGGTGTCAGAGTACTACGAGCTGATCCGAAAGCCTGTGGACTTCAGGAGGATCAGGGTAGGCTCAGTGGACCCTCTACACTAGAGATTCCCAACCTTTTTCACACAGGGTCCCCTGTTTAACATTTGATCAAATTAGACACAAATACATAGCATTTTACATTTTATATTGCATTTGATATAACCCTTCATAGTTCATAACAGCATCACAATGAATTGGAATACAGGCCTCCACAAAAACAGTAGGCTATTTTAATGCAAATAGCCTGACCTTTTGTGTAGAACAGGTAGCCATCTTAAAAAGTAATTCCTATTAAATGCAGAGATTTGGGAACACACAGATTTGTTTTTTGTAGGAGCGTGTGCGCAACCATAAGTACAGGAGTGTGGGAGATCTGGAGAAAGACATCATCCTGCTGTGTCACAACGCCCAGACCTTCAACCTGGAGGGATCTCAGGTGTGCCTCAGGGATGTTATCTAGGGCCACTGGAATTCATGTCACTGCCTACGGTTCTACATAAAATCTACATACCATGATGCCCCCAGCTAATGATTGTGAGAGGCTAATTTGGTTAATGTTGTGTGTGTTTGCCATAGATATTTGAGGACTCGATTGTTCTCAAGTCTGTGTTTGAGAGTGCACGACAAAGGATTGTCATTGATGATGAGGTGAAACAGGACAGCACTGCCATCCGTGATGACAGAGGTCGAGACAATCAGTTGGTTTCATCAACAGGTGAGACCCAGCCATTGTGACCTCAAAATAAACTCTAAAAACACAATGAGAAGATCAAGATCAAGACATTTTTCACTTTCACTCACCCAAGTTATCAAGCAACATTATTTAGATTTTGAGTAGCTTGAAATTATTTATTTTCACAAAGATCAATGACAGGACAAACTAATATCTGGTTGTCATTATAAAAAGTAAATGGCAAACTAGTTCCTTCAACTCTCTTTTGTTCCTTTCTTAATCCTCTCTTTTCAGTGAAAATGGCAACAAAGCAGGGGAAACAGAGGATGAAGGAGGAGAGAAGCAGAAAGACGAAGGTCAAGAAGACAGTCTACAGTGATGTAGACAGCGATGAGGATCTGGAGGACAATACAGCTAAAGATGAGGGTTGACCTGTAGGACCAACCAACGCTAGTTCATTTATCCTCCTTATCCTCTTTCTTTCTATCCACTGTGACTGTTTTTGCGTTGCAGCTTATTAATTTGCTCACCTTGCAACAGGTTTGTCTCATCTCAAGTCAAGAAAGCTACTCAAAGGAATGTACATAACTAATAACTCATTTTTTTAATGATTTTGCTCCCTCGGTCTTCATGTGAAAGCTACTGTGTTTATCCTTAATGCTTTACCAGAGGATATCTCTCCACTCTTTTTCCATTAGTTGTTTATTTATTTGAACGTGTTATTACTGTATGTGTGAAATTAGAATGTATTTCTGTTGAGACGGAGACCACCCTCAGAGAGTGGTGCCTGTTGATAACATCTCTATGTGTTGTGTACAGGTATGTGAGATGTCAGAACATGGTTGGTCAGCTCTTCAATATGACCAGGATGGACACTTAAAATGTGTGGATTTAAAATGAAATTTGATTCTGTAATAAAACTCCAAATAGGGGAAGTGTATTTGAACAATATTGTGTATTCTGAACGACCTGACAACCAACGTTGACTTCAAACTTAATAAGCAGTTACAAACAGATAAAGTTGTATCACTTCAGGTGTAAGTTCTATACTTTATGTTCATGGGCTTTTTGTATTATTTTGTATCTTTTTGAGTTTGGCTTAGAGTGGCAACTAGCAAGTCCCAGGTGACAAACAAGAAAGAGAAAAAAAGAGAGCTCTCCCAGCAGGAGACAGTATGGATTTGTGTTGACGTCTTTTTTTTTCTCTCTCTTTTTTTTGGCAAGAAAAAGCAACCCGCTGGGATCCCGATCCTGGCATGAAGAAGTTTGTGTACAAGTCGATACAGTTCTTCTGTACTAATCCTGCTTTGTGTAAAAAGAAAGGCAAGACATCAGTGTAGCCAGCAGAAACATATTCTATACCCCAAGTACTGATTATACAGTATTAATATGTTTATGTTGTTTAAATTGCAAATCTGGTTGTACCCATTCTTATGCTTATCACTATTTTTATATGTAGGACAATGCTGTAGCAATGCACATAGCCATCCGCTATGCTTGTATAGTCTCAGCCAGGAGAGGCGAGAAAGAAAAATTAACTGTATTTGGGCTATTATATGTCACTCTCTCTGAGGAAAGTATAATGATGTGATGTAAAATGTGTCTGAATCTCTTGCATCTTTCTTTATCAACATTGAAACAATGTCGAATGCATTATGCAAGGAGTAGATTTTTGCATAGTACGGGATCTCATCTGATCTGTTTGCATTCTGTTTGTTTTGTGATATGAAAGTCTGCTTTTACAACCCACCCTTCCTCTTTCAGTCACATGCAATCAATCAGAAGCAGACTACAACAAATTCAATCAAATATTTATTTGTGAATCCATTTAATTTGAGTAAGTGTTCTTGTTTCAATATGCTAAACCAGATTTTCTTTGCACAACCAGATTTGCTTTGTACACTCTACAGATCTCTGAATAAGTAATGGGTTTAGTGCAATGATTTGCAATGAGGTCGGTATCTGGGTAGACACGGGCCATTATCAAAGCCAGATTTACTCATAAATAAACATTGATCAACCCCAAGTTCACCATAGCTTCAACATTACCAGAGTGTCAAAGGATATTAACTGAAATTGACAAAATGTTTCATCAAATGTAAATACCAATGTCGCAAAGATACACAAGCGATAGCCTCCGATGGCGGCATATTTCAAACTATTGACAAAATGTAGCATAGACCAACGTAGCATCCACAGTTACAACCAATAGGTGGTATAGTGCCCTCAAATCTCATCACTAAGCTAAGTTCCCTGGGACTGAAAACCTCCCTCTGCAACTGGATCCTGGACTTCTTGACGGGCGCCCCAGGTGGTGAGGGTATTAAAAAACATATCCGCCATGCTGACCCTCGACACAAGGCCCTTCCAGGGTGTGTGCTTAGTACTCCCTGTTCACCCACTACTGCGTGGCCTAGCACGACTCCAACACCATAATTAAGTTTGCCGACAACACAATGGTGGTAGGCCTGATCACTGATGATAATGAGACAGCCTATAGGCAGGAGACCAGAGACCTCAACAACCTCTCCCTCAAAGTCAGTATTACAAAGGAACTGATCAAGGACTACAGGAAACGGAGGACCGAGCACCACTCCCCATTCACATCGACAGGGCTGTAGTGGAGTGGGTCGAGACCTTCAGGTTCCTTGGTGTCCACATCACCAACAAACTATCATGGTCCAAACACACCAACACAGTCGTGAAGAGAGCACGACAATGCCTCTTCTCCCTCTCTCCCTCAGGAGGATGAAAAGATTTGACATGGGTCCTCAGATCCTCAAAAAGTTATACAGCTGCACCATCGAGAGCATCTTGACTGCCTGCATCACTGCTTGGTATGGCAACTGCTTAGCATCTGACCACAAGGCGCTACAGAGGGTAGTGAATATGGCCCAGGACCTCTATACCAGGCTGTGTCAGAGGAAGACCCAAAAAATTGTCAGAGACTCCAGTCAAAAAAAGCCACAAGCGTTACCGGTAAGCGGTACCAATGCACCAACAGGATCCTGAACAGCTTCTACACCCTAGTCATAAGACTTATAAACAAGACTGCTGAATAACTAATAAAATGGCTACCTGGACTACCTGCATTGACCCTTTTTTTTACACTGACACCACAAAACATACACATACACTTTCAAACTCACAACATATGCTGCTGCTATTGTCTATTGTCTATCCTGTTGCCTAGTCACTTTACCCATACCCACTGTACTGTATATGTACAGTACATATATATCTCAATTACCTCGTACCCGTGCACATCGACTCAGTACTGGTACTCCCTGTATATAACCATGTTATTTTCTTCTCCTTTTAAATAGCCATGTTAATTTTGCCCATTATTTGTATTAGTTATTCACTATGTATTTATTTCTAGTGTCACTATTTCCATTTTCTTTATTTAACCTCTTGAAACTCTAGGGGCGCTATATCATTTTTGGATAAAAAGACGTTCCCGTTTTAAGCGCAATATTTTGTCACAAAAAGATCCTCGACTATGCATATAATTGGTAGCTTTGGAAAGAAAACACTCTGACGTTTCCAGAACTGCAAAGATATTTTCTGTGCGTGCCCTAGAACGTGAGCTACAGGCAAAACCAAGATGACATGGCATCCAGGAAATGAGCAGGATTTTTGAGGCTCCGTTTTCCATTGTCTCCTTATATGGCTGTGAATGCGAGAGGAGTGAGTCTGCCCTTTCTGTCGTTTCCCCAAGGTGTCTGCAGCATTGTGACGTATTTGTAGGCATATCATTGGAAGATTGACCATAAGAGACCACATTTACCAGGTGTCCGCCGGTGTCCTGCTCCGAAATTGGTGCGCAAAAGTCACCTGCCAGTATTTTTCCAAACAATACACAGAGTAAAGCAAGCTTCCACGAACTGCATGTCAATGAAGAGATATGTGAAAAAACACCTTGAGGACTGATTCCAAACAACGTTTGCCATGTTTCGGTCGATATTATGGAGTTAATTCGGAAAAAGTTTGACGTTGTTGGTGACTGAATTTTCGGTTCATTTGGTTTCGAGAGTAGCCAAATGTGATGTAAAAAACGGCATTGCTAGCTTTCTCCTTACACAAAAGTCCATTTCTATGGTTCAAAAGCTTTCAGGAAAAACTGCACATTTGCTATGTAACTGAGAGTCTCCTCATTGAAAACATCTGAAGCTCTTCAAAGGTAAATGATTTTATTTATTTGGTTATCTGGTTTTTGTGAAAATGTTGCGTGCTAAATGCTACTCAAAATGCTAAGCTAGCTTAGCATACTCTTACATGGTGTTTTTCGGTGCCTCCCCTTTTTCCTTTAACGATGGTCATTATGGCAAACAGTTCTATTTTTGTTTTCAGACCAGAGGACATTTCTCCAAAAAGCTTCAGCTTTGTCCCCATGTGCAGTTTTTAATTTTAATTTTTAATTTTACCTGGCAAATTGATTAAGAACACATTCCGATGACGGCCTGGGAACAGTGGGTTAACTGCCTGTTCATGGGCAGAACGACAGATACCTAATGTCAGCCTGAGCTTAGTCCAACGCTCTAACCACAGCCTACCCTGCCGCCCCAAATTAGTGAATTGCTATGGTTCAAAAGCATATTTTGAAAATCTGAGATGACAGTGTTGTTAAGAAAAGGCTAAGCTTGAGAGTAGGCGCATTTTTATTTTCATTTTATTTGCGATTTTCAGAAATCGTTAACTTCCGTTGCATTATGCTAATGAGCCTGAGGCTTTATTCACGATCCCGGATCCGGGATGGGGAGTTTCAGCTTTGTCCCAGAGTTAATCAAAATCTTATCTTTAACTCTTTATTGTTGGAAATGGACCTGTAAGTAGTCTACCAACATGTTGTAAGTAGTCTACACATGTCTACACTGTTAGTCTACACATGTTGTCTATGAAGCATGTGACAAATAACATTTGATTTTATTTGACTAAAATAGCAATATATGGACAACTTTCATCTGAATAGTTTGCAACGCTAAAAACTCCATAGCCTTTCACAATGGATTTACAATTCTTCCAATGCACAATACACACACAAGATTGTTCTAATACTTTTATTGCATCAAATGGTTGTTTTATGCATTGTGTCACTTTTGGTTTACAGAATAGAGGGTTCTTATAACTCTATTGTGTCTGTGGGAACTGAAAGTGGGCCTCTGTGAAAACACTGACAGGAGATTTACGATGTCTTTGGGGATACCGCATTCCAGAGCATGAATATCATGGGTGTCATTGTCCAGCCCACAACATATGGAAACAAACAGTTTTTTGTGGTTCTGCTGGGATGTATGTTTGGAGCCATATTTATATCCACAAATCATTCAAACAGTTTTGGAAACTGCTTCGTAGCTGTGGAGAGCCCTTGAAAATGCAAATGGAATGGTTGATGTGAGTACCTAAAAATGTATTACGTTTCATTTGGATGCATTAAAGATATGAAAATGTCATGAACTTTGATCAAGTAAATGAGATGCAACTAAAACAACCCATACGTAGACTTACAATTGAAGTTGGAAGTATACATACACCTTAGCCAAATACATGTAAACTCAATTTCACAATTCCTGACATTTAATCTGAGTAAAAATTCACTGTCTTAGGTCAGTTAGGATCACCACTTATTTTAACAGTACACTACAGGACATTACTTACAGTTGTAAAGGGAAATGCATTTAGGCCTATATTTCTTGTAAATTAAGTCCATTCATCTGTCCTTCATGGTGAACCTCTCGGTGACAGTGCTGTAGAAGTCGCAGCAGAACCCCATGTACATTATTTCAGTGTGCATGCACACAGCAGGCCCGGTTGTGTGGGAGACTCATCACCAAGGCAGCTCCATCTATTAGGGCATCCAGCCGTCTGGAAAAATAATCATGCCACGCGAGTGCACCCCCATGTAGCCACACACATACAATCATTGTTGAAGCCAACTTGTAGAAGCCAGGGCTCGGGCCCTTATTGAGTGGCAGGAGAAGCCCCATTCCCATGACGTGCACAAAGCAAAAGTAAATGTCCGAGATCTGTAAAAGTCTGGGTAAAAAGTATTCATTGGTAATGACGTTTAAGACGTTCAAGTCGGCTTTCATGTGCCATTTACTGAGGAGTGTCTTCTGCCTGATCACTACCACAAAGGCCTGATTGGTGGAGTGCTGCAGAGATAGTTGTCCTTCTGGAAGGTTCTCCCATCTCCACAGAGGAACTCTGGAGCTCTGTGACCATCAGGTTCTTGGTCACCTCCCTGACCAAGGCCCTTCTCCCCCGATTGCTCAGTTTGGCCGGGCAGCCTGCTCTAGGATTAGTCTTGGGGGTTCCAAACCTCTTCCATTTAAGGATTGAGGCCAATGTGTTCTCGGGGACCTCCAATGTTGCAGCAACTTTTTGGTACCCTTCCACAGGTCGTGCCTTGACACAATCCTGCAATTCCATCGACCTCATGGCTTGGTTTTTGCTCTGACATGCACTGTCTGTGGGACCTTATATATGTGTGCCTTTCCAAATCATTTCCAATTAAATTTACCAATCAAGTTGTTGAAACATCTCAAGGATGATCAATGGAAACAGAATACACATGAACTCAATTTCGAGTCTCATAGCAATGGAAACTTATGTAAATAAGGTATTTCTGATACATATATATATATATTTTTTTACTGTTTTCACTTTGTCATTATGAGCTATTGTGTGTAGATTGATAAGTACATTTCTTTATTTAATCCATTTTAGAATAAGACAGTCACATACTGTGGAAAAAGTCAAGGGGTCTGAATACTTTCCGAATGCGCTATCCAAGTTATTGTCACTCATTGTGTTTTTACTCCTTGTGTTATCTTTCTATTATTTTTCCATTTTTCTCTCTGCATTTTTGGGAAGGGCCCGTAAGTTAGCATTTCACTATTAGTCTACACCTGTTGTTTATGAAGCATGTGACAAATAACATTTGATTTGATTTGGTGAGTGAACAGACGAGAAAACAAAACAAATTATTTTTTTTTCAAATGCGTTGGTTTTGAGAAATACCAAAAAATTGCTTGCAAGCTAACAAGGTTTATTGTTTCTGGTGAATGATCCACTCTAACATTAGTCTCTTTGCATGATTTAAAATCCAGGCTAGCAAATTGATGCTCCCATCTGTCTTCACGGAGTATACAAAATATTAAGAACACCTGATCTTTCCATGACATAGACTGATGAGGTGAATCCAGATTAAATCTATCAAATTAAATCAAATCAAATGTTATTTGTCACATGCGCCGAATACAATTCACCTTACAGTGAAATGCTTACTTCCAAGCTCTTAACCAACAATGCAGTTTTAACCTCTAGTAACTCCCCATCCCGGGTCCGGGAGCGTAATCATCGACTGACACACTAATTAGCATAACGCAACGGACATAAATATTCCTAGAAAAATATTCCTATTCATGAAAATCACAAGTGAAATATATTGAGCCTTTTGTTAATCACCCTGTCATCTCAGATTTTCAAAATATGCTTTACAGCCAAAGCTAGACAAGCATTTGTGTAAGTTTATCGATAGCCTAGCATAGCATTTTGTCCAGCTAGCAGCAGGTAACTTGGTCACGGAAATCAGAAAAGCAATCAAATTAAATTGTTTACCTTGAGCTTCGGATGTTTTCACTAACAAGACTCTCAGTTAGATAGCTAATGTTTCTTTTTTCCAGAAATATTATTTTTGAAGGCGAAATAGCTCCGTTTGTTCTTCACGTTTGGCTGAGAAATCGCCTGGAAATTGCAGTCACGAAAACGCCAAAAAATATTCCAAATTAGCTACATAATATCGACAGAAACGTGGCAAACGTTGTTTATAATCAATCCTCAAGGTGTTTTTCAAATATCTGTTTGATAATATATACACCGGGACAATTGGTTTTTCAGTAGGACCGATTGGAATAATGGCTACCTCTGTATTTTACGCGAGAATCACTCTGAGAGCCATCAGGTGACCACTTGCGCAATGTAGCCACTGACGGGTATTCTTCAACATAAATGCGTAAAACTACGTCACAATGCTGTAGACACCTTGGGGAATACGGAGAAAAAGTAATCTAGTTGATAGCCCATTCACTGCTCAATAGGGACGCATTGGAACGCAGAGCTTTCAAAAGATGAGTCACTTCCAGATTGGATGTTTCTCAGGCTTTCGCCTGCAATATCAGTTCTGTTATACTCACAGACAATATTTTTACAGTTTTGGAAACGTTAGTGTTTTTGATCCTCAGCTGTCAATTATATGCATGTTCTAGCATCTTGTCCTGACAAAATATCCCGTTTACTACGGGAACGTTATTTTTCCAAAAATGAAAATACTGCCCCCTAGTCACAAAAGGTTTTAAGAAAAATACCTAAATACCTAAGTAAGAAATAAAAGTACCAAATAATTAAAGAGCAGCAGTAAAATACTGTAACAATAGCGAGGCTATATACAGGGGGTACTGGTACAGAGAGCTATGACCCCTTATTGATGTCACTTGTTAAATCCACTTCAATCAGTTTAGATGAAGTGGTGGAGACAGGTTACAGAAATATTTTTTTATCCTTGAGACAATTGAGACATGGAATGTGTATGTGTGCCATTCAGTGTGAACACTTTTTTTTCAAGTGGGTGAGACGGTTTAGGCACTGGCATTTATTGCTAGAAAGGAAAAATGTAGGCAATTTCCGGCATAATCAATATATCATTATAGATAGATCTAATGATAGCTGACAATCTAAAACACAATACAAACCACCCATTTGGATAATGCATTTAAATAACAAAACATTATTTCCATTGTGGTCCTCTTCAATACACGTTTCAAAAATTAACAAACCTCCTAGTGGGACCAGGCTACACAGTAGACCTAACCTACTAGGCATATTTGGGTAACACAGGACGACATTCTCATAGCCATAGAGTATGACTTCCTCAATAGATCAGCTCCTAAACTGAGTTAAACGATGGTTCGATGATGTTGATTCCAGATGATGGTGATGCAGTTGATGCCAAGATGATGTTGATGCCAGATGATGGCGATGCAGTTGGCTTGTTGGTGCTGATGTTTTCTAACTAGGGGTTGTTTCTGGATAAGACCTATTAAGACCAGAAGTCACCATGCAACCCCCATACTCTGTGTGTTCCTCTCCCTTGACCAGTAGGTGGTGCAATCGATCTATTCAGTCCAATCATGTTCTTCTTAACTCATCCACACAATCACAACATCAGTCCCCTTGGACTGCAATACACTATACAGACACTATACAGTAACACGTGAAATAATGTTCTTTACTGGCTGTAGAGAGAGACCTTAGATTTGCTCTCTCAGGTCTTAGTTTGTCTCAGAGGAAACAGAAAGAAGGAATAACAGCAGAGAAGTAGAATATTGTGCTCTTAAATCCAACTAGAAACGGTATTCCATCTGAAAGTAGGCTACATATTGTTAACCATAGTAAATGGTATTTAAAACATCATTTTCTTGTTGAAAGTGTTTTTCACTGGGACTCATTGGCGCCCTTTGATTACATTTCACCTTATTCTGCAGAACTCTACCCAGTTCCTATAAATAACCTTAGTGGATGTCTCTGTCTGGGCTGTTTGTGCTTCAGTGAACAATGACAGTTGGGCTATACTTGGATACCAAACCACAACTGGGGAAAATATCCATGCAAGCACTGAACAAGAGACAATTTAAGGGATTTTCCTAATAGAGAACCCAACATGCATAAACAATCATGATAACATGTAGTTGTAGCCTTTACTACGTATCCAAGAGAGTGTGTACTTTGCTCTAATGCTCTACCCCCATGAGGTAACACAGGAAAAGAGCTCCTTTTTTCCACAACAGAAACAAGACTGTATACCCAGAGCAAACAACCTAGGTATGGTTCCCTCTCTCTCTCTCTCTCTCTCTCTCTCTCTCTCTCTCTCTCTCTCTCTCTCTCTCCTGCTCTCTCTCTCCTGCTCTCTGTCTCTCTCTCTCTCCTGCTCTCTGTCTCTCTCTCTCTCTCTCTCTCACACGTTATGTTCTTCTATTCTTGTGGGGACCTAAAATGAATTGCGAAATCCTATTTTCCCTAAACCTTACCTTAATCCGTAACTCTAACCCAAACCCTACTCCTAATGGCGTAGCAGTCAGACGTCTTGACGTGTCGTGTCCCTTGTATACATCGTTTTTTTAACATATTTTTTAACATATTTTTCTTTGCATATCTTTTAAAACATTTTGCTAAACCTCAACATCTAAATACTCTCCTGCAACCCGCCTCACCCAATGTAGCGTGGATCTGCTTTTTTTTCTAAAGTATTTATATTTACTTCGGATCCGGAACCCCTCAACTGAAGCTAGCCAGCTAACTACCAGCTATCAGTCAGCAAACCATTGCTAGCGGTCATCAGCTAACGCACCTCAGCCACGCTCAAGGTACTAAACGATATCATAACGGCCATCGATAAAAGACAGTACTGTGCAGCCGTCTTCATCGACCTTGCCAAAGCTTTCGACTCTGTCAATCACCATATTCTTATCGGCAGACTCAGTAGCCTCACTAGCCTTTTCTGATGACTGCTTGCCTGGTTCACCAACTACTTCGCAGACAGAGTTCAGTGTGTCAAATCGGAGGGCATGCTGTCTGGTCCTCTGGCAGTCTCTATGGGGGTGCCACAGGGTTCAATTCTTGGGCCGACTCTTTTCTCTGTATATATCAATGATGTTGCTCTTGCTGCGGGCGATTCCCTGATCCACCTCTACGCAGATGACACCATTCTATATACTTCCGGTCCGTCCTTGGACACTGTGCTATCTAACCTCCAAACGAGCTTCAATGCCATACAACACTCCTTCCGTGGCCTCCAACTGCTCTTAAACGCTAGTAAAACCAAATGCATGCTTTTCAACCGTTCACTGCCTGCACCCGCACGCCTGACTAGTATCACCACCCTGGATGGTTCCGACCTTGAATATGTGGACATCTATAAGTACCTAGGTGTCTGGCTAGACTGTAAACTCTCCTTCCAGACTCATATCAAACATCTCCAATCGAAAATCAAATCTAGAGTTGGCTTTCTATTCCTTCACTCACGCAGCCAAACTTACCCTAGTAAAACTGACTATCCTACCGATCCTCAACTTCGGCGACGTCATCTACAAAATAGCTTCCAACACTCTACTCAGCAAACTGGATGCAGTTTATCACAGTGCCATCCGTTTTGTCACTAAAGCACCTTATACCACCCACCACTGCGACCTGTATGCTCTAGTCGGCTAGCCCTCGCTACATATTCTTCGCCCGACCCACTGGTTCCAGGTCATCTACAAGTCCATGATAGGTAAAAGCTCTGCCTTATCTCAGTTCACTGGTCACGATGGCAACACCCACCCGTAGCACGCGCTCCAGCAGGTGTATCTCACTGATCATCCCTAAAGCCAACACCTCATTTGGCCGCCTTTCGTTCCAGTTCTCTGCTGCCTGTGACTGGAACGAATTACAAAAATCGCTGAAGTTGGAGACTTTTATCTCCCTCACCAACATCTGCTATCTGAGCAGCTAACCGGTCGCTGCAGCTGTACATAGTCCATCGGTAAATAGCCCACCCAATTTTACCTACCTCATCCCCATACTGTTTTTATTTATTTACTTTTCTGCTCTTTTGCACACCAATATCTCTACCTGTACATGACCATCTGATCATTTATCACTCCAGTGTTAATCTGCAAAATTTTTATTATTTGCCTACCTCCTCATGCCTTTTGCACATAATGTATATAGACTCTTTTTTTTCTACTGTGTTATTGATTTGTTTATTGTTTACTCCATGTGTAACTCTGTGTTGTCTGTTCACACTGCTATGCGTTATCTTGGCCAGGTCGCAGTTGCAAATGAGAACTTGTTCTCAACTAGCCTACCTGGTTAAATAAAGGTGAAATAAAAAAAATAAAAAAAAATAAAACCCTAAACCTAACTTCAAAGCTTATAATGGCCTTTGTCCTCATGGGGACTTGGAAAATGTCCCCACGAGGGACAATTTTCCTCGATGTACTATCCTTGTCCCCACAAGGATAGAATGACCACACACACACACACACACACACACACACACACACACACACACACACACAGAGCTCATTTGCTAAACTTTAGTTCTGTGTGCTATTACAGGTCTACATTAACACCAAACCCCCTCTCCAGGTCCTAAGTTACTGTATACATGATACTATATATTTGAATAAATAAAAATGCTAATGCATACAGCAGTGGTGCCAGCCAGATATCCATGTGGTTGTGTAATTGAATTGTGTCCTTAATACTAAAAGGTAGACAACATGGGAACAACAATGTCGATTTAAATGTGTAAAAGTAAATGGGTTTTCAAAATGTAGTTGTCTTCTCAAAACATAAATACATTCATCAAAACCATATTAAACTGTCAACTTTTCTATTACATTCTTCAAAAGAATATGACTGCTTACAAAAAGATTAACGCAACCATATTTACTTGTCACTTGACTTCAAGCAGTCAAAACAAAAAATGTCTGTGTTTAATTAAGTAGATGATGATCCAAATTGGAAGTGCAACTATCCAAATGTGCATAATTATGAGCAATTACTCTCATTTCTTTTACTTAACTAGGTAAGTCAGTTTAGAGCAAATTCTTATTTTCAATGACGGCCTAGGAACAGTGGGTTATCTGCCTTGATCAGAAGGACAGATTTTTCCCTTGTCAACTCAGGGATTCAATCTAGCTGTCACGAGTCCGACTGAGGGTGGTTTCCCTTCCCGGTCGGGTGGCGCTCAGCGGTCGTCGTCACCGGCCTATTAGCTGCCACTGATTGTCTTTTCTCCCCCTCCTTGTATGTTTATTGGTAGCACCTGTGTGTATGATTAGTTTGTCTTTATTAGACAGCCGGCCCGCCTGGTTGTTGTGCGGGATTATTCTTTGTAACCTTCTGCTCTGTATCAGAGGAACGTGTTAGTTCCTAGTCGTGCCTTTTTGAATCGTCATTTTGACATTCCCTGTGTTTTGGGGCCGTGATCATTGTTAGCACCCTGAGGTGCGTTTAGTGCATTAAAGAGCACAGCATTGTACTCTCTGTCTCCTGCCTTTGACTCCACACCCACGACACCCGGATTGTTACAGAATCCCGCACCTAAATTGAATGGAGTCAGCAGGAGCAGCAGCCAAACCCCTCTCATCGAAGGAGGAAGGGGTTCTTCACCACACCACCGTCCTCTATCGGATCGGATCTGCGATGGATCACGTAATGGAGAGAATGGACCGATGGGAGAAGAGTGGTCTCCTCTCTCCACCTTCGGCACCCCCGGCTCCGGACTCCCCATCTCCCGACTCCAGCACCCTCCGTCTGACGCTACCGAGGGCTTATGATGGAGCGGCGGCAGGTTGCCAGGGGTTTTTACTACAGCTGGAGCTATACCTGGCCACCATCAGACCTACTCCCTCGGGAGCGGAGAGGGTGAGTGTCCTCATCTCCTGCCTCCTGCTCTGGAGTGGGCGAATGCAGTCTGACATGACTTTCTGTTATTTTTCTATGCTCAGCAATGACCTATTACTTCTTTCACCTGAAGTCCAAATGTCACTTCTTCAGTTGCTAGAAAAAAATGTGGCCTGTCAAGGAAATGCAAAGGTCTTCATTCTATTAACTGTAGACGAATCTGTGTCCACACAGAACCCTTTATTCATGTTCTAGGCTAGGGTAATGTGGCTCAAGAGGTAATAACTCTGACATATATTATCCAAAAATACATTTCTTGTCTGCCTATAGGCATGGACACAATGCTAAAATCACTGTAAACTTGGAATTATCCAGCCAACTTCGCAATTACACCCCTGGATCGTGATGATTGATGTGTCCAGTAGTAAAACTGGACACCCAAACACCTGTGAGCCTTGCTGCTCTCCAACACAACGCACAGCTGCACCGTGGAAATGAGAAATTAAATAGTGAAGGACTATATTTTATTGATCTAGGATGCAAGAACCTTAGTCTGTCAGGCTTCAGCAGAATCTCTGCAGTCATTGGCAGTCATTGGCGGCTGCTGAGGGGAGAATAGCTCATAATAATGTCCGGAACGGAGCAAATTGAATGGCATCAAACACCTGGCAACCATATGTTTGATGTATTTAATACTGTTCCACTGATTCCGCGAGCCCATTCTTCCCAATTAAGGTGCCATCAACCTCCTGTGGTCTAAACAATGCACCATAACCCTTCTGTCTCCTCCACCTTTTCCTCCGAGTCTTGTTTGTTAGCTTTGTGTCTAGGAGACGCAAGAGCAGGGATCTCCAGCTCTTACCCTGGAGAGTTACTGGGTAGGCAGGCTTTAACACACCTTTTTCAAATTTCAACTAATCATCATCGACCATTAGCAGAATCGGATGTGTTAGTGTACTGGCAGCGGAGCAAATAACACAGTTGAACATTTGGACCTTGACAGTCCCATCGCGAGTGTCAACATTAGCTGAAAATCCAC
This sequence comes from Oncorhynchus masou masou, assembly GCF_036934945.1. Classification (NCBI taxonomy): domain Eukaryota; kingdom Metazoa; phylum Chordata; class Actinopteri; order Salmoniformes; family Salmonidae; genus Oncorhynchus; species Oncorhynchus masou. The sequence goes on from NC_088219.1 coordinate 31,373,007, forward strand.
CTGCTGTGTCATTTTGACATACTTGTCATTTTGACGAGGTCCCTCGCCATTCACAGCTCTCTCCTCAGAAGTTGCCAACTGTGTGAGAAGAAATTATCTGGGACTCAGATAAAAATAAAGTGTGAATGAATATTTTCAGAACTGTTGTCACTGGCGGTCCAATTTGTCTTTCATTTGAAGGACCTGAAAGAAAGGAAAAAAGGCTGAAAAGAAGCCAATTACACATGGAAATGAATAGGCATGAAAGTTATTGACCTATAAAATGTGCAGGAGAGTAGGCCACAGTGGCCTTCCGACTGCACTGTGGCAGACCATTAAATTGATAGACCGTTCACTCAGACATAATAGACACAAAAAAGATGATTGTATAGCAAGGTAATATTTTTCCTCTCATATAAGGTACTGCTGGGTTGAATAACTGCAATGCTAATTAAAACTAGCACCAGTGGTGGAAAAAGCACTCAACTGTCATACTCGAGTAAAAGTAAAAATACCTTAATAGAAAATGACTCAAGCAAAAGTAAAAGTCACCCAGTAAAATTCTACTTGAATAATGCCCAAAAGTACTTGGTCTGAAATATATTTATATATTTTCAAAAGTAAAAGTAAAAATAGTTTTAAATTCCTTACATTAAACAAACCAGATGGCACCATTTTCTTGTTTTTTATTTTATTTACGGAAAGCCACGGGCACACTCCAACATTCAGACATCATTTACCAACTAAGCATGTGTGTTAGTGAGTCCGCCAGATCAGAGGCTGTAGGGATGACCAGGGATGACCCTGTCCTGCTAAGCATTCAAAATGCAACGAGTACTTTTGGGTGTCAAGGAAAATGTATGGAGTAAAAAGTACATTATTTTCTTAAGGAATGGAGTGAAGTAAAAGTTGTCAAAAATATAAATAGTTAATTAACGTACAGATACCCCAAAAAACTACTTAAGAAGTACTTTAAGGTATTTACATAAGTACTTTACCCTCTATTTAGCACTTGACATGTATTAGCTGTTTTATAACATGTATGTAGCAATGTGTCGGTTTCAGTCCATTCCCAGCAAACCACAACTGGTTCTGTGAATGTTCCCAGAACATTTCATTACATTGCGGTGGGAAAGGTATAAGAACATTCTCCCCAAAAGTTATAATAACACAACATCTGTACAGTTGTGTTTATGATTATTCAATGTTTGTATAAAGGGTGAAAAAACTTTCCAAGAATGTTAATAGAACATTTCTTTTTATGTTATTTTACATTTCATAAGGATTTCATTATGTTGTGAGAACAGTGTGGTGACATTAAAAGAGATACTGAAGGTTCCCAGAAAACAAAATCTGTCCATTTGTGCTGACATTCATAAAATGTTGGTATTAACATTGGCAAAACATTCCCCTAATAATGCAACATCTTTCACAGAACACATATTTTATGTTGTTTAAAAGCTCCCAAACATGTCGTAAGGATTGTGGGAACAGTGTGGGGACATTACTACATATAAACTCAGCAAACTCGGCAAAAAAAAGAAACATCCCTTTTTCAGGACCCTGTCTTCCAAAGATAATTTGTAAAAATCCAAATAACTTTACAGATCTCCATTGTAAAGGGTTTAAACACTGTTTCCCATGATTGTTCAAAACACCATAAACAATTAATGAACATACACCTGTGGAACGGTCGTTAAGACACTAACAGCTTACAGACGGTAGGCAATTAAGGTCACAGTTATGAAAACTTAGTACACTATAGAGGCCTTTCTACTGACTCTGAAAAACACCAAAAGAAAGATGCCCAGGGTCCCTGGTCATCTGCGTGAGCGTGCCTTAGGCATGCTTGCAAGAAGTCATGAGGACTGCAGATGTGGCCAGGGCAATAAATTGCAATGTCCATACTGTGAGACGCCGAAGACAGCGCTACAGGGAGACAGGATGGACAGCTGATCATCCTCGCAGTGGCATACCACGTGTAACAACACCTACACAGGATCGGTACATCCGAACATCACACCTGCGAGACAGGTACAGGATGGCAACAACAACTGCCCGAGTTACACCAGGAACGCACAATCCCTCCATCAGTGCTCAGACTGTCCGAAAAAGGCAGCTTGTAGGCCTGCTGTAAGGCAGGTCCTCACCAGACATTACCGGCAACAATGTCACCTATGGGCACAAACCCACCATCGCTGGACCAGACAGGACTGACAAAAAGTTACACAGAGGCCTGTACTCTATAGCGGGATCGATTTGGAGGTGGAGGGTCCGTCATGGTCTGGGGCGGTGTGTCACAGCATCATCGGACTGATTGCAGGCAATCTCAACACTGTGCATTACAGGGTATACATCCTCCTCCCTCATGTGTTACCCTTCGTGCAGGCTCATGACCATACACATTCCTGCAAGACAGGAATGTTAGTGCCCTGCCATGGCCAGCAAAGAGCCCAGATCTCAATCCAGCATGACAATGCCAGCAGCCAGACTGCTCGTTCTGTGCGTGATTTCCTGCAAGACAGGAATGTTAGTGCCCTGCCATGGCCAGCAAAGAGCCCAGATCTCAATCCCATTGAGCACGTCTGGGACCTGTTGGATCGGAGGGTGAGGGCTAGAGCCATACCCCCCAGAAATGTCTGGGAACTTGCAGGTGCCTTGGTGGAAGAGTGGGGTACATCTCACAGCTAGAACTTGCAAATCTGGTGCAGTCCATGAGGAAGAGATGCACTGCAGTACTTAATGCAGCTGGTGGCCGACTGTTACTTTACATTTTGACCCCCCCCCCTTTGTTCAGGGACACACATTTGTTAGTCACATGTCTGTGGAACTTGTTCAGTTTATGTCTCAGTTGATGAATCTTGTTATGTTCATACAAATATTTACACATGTTAAGTTTGCTGAAAATAAATGCAGTTGACACTGAGAGGACATTTTTTTTGTTGTTGCTGAGTTTAGGTTCCCAAAACACAAAATATATCCAGTTATGATGACAGTTTGTATTAAGGTGCACAAAATATTCCATTCATGTTCTTCCTATGTTCCTTGAGTGATTTCTTTGAGGAATGTGGTTTCCAGCAATTCATGTAGAAAAACACATTTGACAATTACATGACAGTTTATTAGATATTGATTGTACAAATATAGTTTTGCTGTATTTTATTGAATGTCACTTGCGGAGACCGAACATGGGCGCTTTGGAGTGTTATCCCTGGAATGAATCCACTGCACCACTGGAATGGTACTGATACAAATATAAAGCTGTTCACAGCTTTGCTCCGACTTCCAGGTCGGGGCTTTTATCTTTGCAGAGAAAGAATAACTAAATCTAGAAAAATAAGTATTGATACTTAATTATAATTTACGGATTTCAGTGCAAAGGGAAATCCAATGGAAACATTAGGGTCCTGGTTGTGCAGCAGACTAAGTAGATTACAGGGCTAGAAGATGGCAGATAGCAGGTTCAAATCTACTTGCCCTTACTGTAGAAAAGCTATAACTATGTTTGGACAAAACCCTAATAAAATATCATAATGTAAGAAGCTTGACATTCCATGTTTAAATGTTTGGCACCTGCATAATTTTACACTATACAGCAATATTAACAGCATATTGAAGCAATGTTTTCAGAACTACTTCCATCTTATTTGAAGTATGTTTTTACAGCAGTATTGGAACATCATGTCATGTCATAACATTACATAATAACTTTATAAGAGTCGAACAGGTAGGGTTCTTGATTTTTTGTTATAGGCAGGGGTGAAAGTAGATTTCATTTCTTCCCACTACAGTACCTCCTATGCGTGGACACGCTTGCACATGCTCAAAAAGAAACTGGTGCTTAAACATACAATTACATATGGAATCCCTATTAATTTAATAGGATATTTGTAGGCCTAATAGTAAAGATGTATTTGTCAGATGTATCATACCCCCACAAGACATGCTAACCTCCTCTGTTATTGGTAATAGTGAGAGTTTAGCATGTCTTGTGGGTAAGTGTTAAGTGCCTCCTTGAAGGAAGGAGGTGCAGGATTCAGGAGCAGGAGAGTAAGGAAGTCCCACAATAATAGTTTATTACAATACCAATGTAACAGTGGCCAGGTACCCTTCGTGCCCTTCGTGACTTTAGTCCGTCCCCTCGCCCCTACCCGGGCTCGGACCAGGGACCCTCTGCACACATCAACAACTGACACCCACGAAGCATCGTTACCCATCACTCCACACAATAGTTTATTCAGAAAGTCCCAACTCAACAACAACATGGGGGGGGGATACGCCCAAACGAGGTCAACACACACAGGGAAAATAAACGATTACACACGGGGGAGAAACCTCTACTCCGACACACATAACAAACCGGTACAACTGCTGTGTGAAAGAAAAACCCTGTGGTGCAGACACGCACCCCAAACACAGTAACCACAGCAAAACAATCCCGCACAAAGACGAACAGGCAGCGGACCCACCAAAATCAACTAATAGGACAGGTGTAAACAATACAGACAGACACAAACGAAAAAGAAAAATGGATCGGTAGCAGTGAGTAGGCCGGCGACGACGACCGCCGAGCACCGCCCGAACAGGAAGAGGAGCCACCTTTGGTGGAAGTCGTGACAGTAAGTTCCTTCTGTAACTTTTTCACTCATCATTATTCACGATTCATTCAGGATTATCCATAATAAACATTAATGTAGAAGGGATCAGAAACATATTATATTTTTATTTATAATAAAAGTGACTTCAAAATGACAATTCATTGCTATGGGATACAAAATAATCTGCGTGCTAGGAATATGGGACCAAATACTAAACATTTGACAACATTATTTAGAAGAATCTTTAGGCATGTCAATTTTGACCCCTATCTTATTGAGAGAAAAAAATTACATAATATGAATTATTACTTGTTAAACAAAATATATCTCTGAGCAATTGCATTAGAACAAAAATGATATAATTTCCCTATTTTTTTACCATACAATATAGCTCACTATATTAATAATTTATTTTATACAGTCATTATTGCTCAACTTTATCAATGGTGTCAATAATTACTGTATGTCCTAGGCTACCTATTTCAGACAATAAATATAACACAGCCTTATATTTACAGTGCCTTCAGAAAGTATTCACACCCCTTGACTTTTCCCACATTTTGTTGTGTTATAGCCTGCATTTAAAATGGATTAATTTGAGATTGTGTCACGATCGTCATAAGAAGCGGACCAAAGCGCAGCGTGGTGTGAATGCATCATTTTAATGGATGACGAAAACACAAAGTAATCTGAACAAAACAATAAATGAACAATGACCGTGAAGCTATAGAAAATGTGCTGACACAAGCAACTAACATAGACAATCACCCACCACCCACAATGACAAAACAGGCTACCTAAATATGGTTCCCAATCAGAGACAATGACTAACACCTGCCTCTGATTGAGAACCATATCAGCCAAACACAGAAACAGACAAACTAGACATACAACATAGAATGCCCACTCAGATCACACCCTGACCAAACAAAACATATAAACATATAAACATACAAAGCAAACTATGGTCAGGGAGCGACATTTTGTGGCACTGGCCTACACACAATACCCCTAATGTCAAAGTGGAATTATGATTCATTCTCACAAGTCCTCAACTAGCAGCTTCATTAAATAGTACCCGCAAAAAAACAATCTCAACGCCAACAGTGAAGAAGTGACTCCGGGATGCTGGCCTTCTAGGCAGAGTTGCAAAGAAAAAGCCATATCTCAGACGGGCCAATAAAAAGAAAAGATTAAGATGGGCAAAAGAGCACAGACACTGGACAGAGGAACTCTGTCTAGAAGGACAGCATTCTAGAAGGCCAGAGTCGCCTCTTCACTGTTAATGTTGAGGCTGTTTTTTGAGGGCATTATTTAATGAAGTTGCTAGTTGAGGTTTCTGCTTCTCAAACTAGACACTAATGTGCTTGTCCTCTTGCTCAGTTGTGCACCGGGGTCTCCCACTCCTCTTTCTATTCTGGTTAGGGACAGTTTGTGCTGTTCTGTGAAGTGAGTAGTGCACAGTGTTGCACAAGATCTTCAGTTTCTTGGCAATTTCTCGCATGGAATAGCCTTCAATTCTCAGAACATGAGTTTCAGAAGAAAGGTCTTTGTTTCTGACCATTGTGAGCCTGTAATCGAATCCACAAATGCTGATGCTCTAGATACTCAACCTAATCTAAAGAAGGCCAGTTTAATTGCTTCTTTAATCAGAACAACAGTTTTCATCTGTGCTAGCATAATTGCAAAAGGGTTTTCTAATGATCAATTAGCCTTTTAAAATGATCAACTTGGATTAGCTAACACAGTGTGCCATTTGAACACAGAAGTGATGGTTGCTGACAATGGGCCTCTGTACGCCTATGTAGATATTTCATAAAAAATCTGCCGTTTCCAGCTACAATAGTCATTTACAACATTAACAATGTCTACACTGTATTTCTGATCAATGTGATGTTATTTTAATGGACAAAAAATGTACTTTTCTTTAAAAAACAAGGACATTTCTAAGTGACCCCAAACTTTTGAATGTTAGTGTATATGGAATGTAATTTTTTTTCTTCTGGAATACATTTCAAAGCATTAAATGCATTGAACAAAAAATAAGTATATTTTTCATGAAGAAAATACATATCTATATTATTAATACATATGTTACGTTCTTTGATATACAGTACCAGTGTTGAGATGTGTCTGTGAAACATTTATTTGGGCTGCAATTTCAGAGGTAACTCTGGGGCTTCCTTTCCTGTGGTGGTCCTCATAAGAGCCAGTTTCATCATAGCGCTGGAATGTTTATGCAGCTGCTCTTGAAGATACTTTCAAAGTTCTTGAATTAATCCAGATTGACTGAGTTCTGTATGTGTTGTATAAATACTACTCTATTTTATTAAGCACTTAATTTAAAATGTTTTTTTTTTTTTTTAGATGGCCGTGGGGTGTTTTGGGATTGAGTTCCTCTTGTGTGCATTTTTTTTTACCTTCATGTCTTAAAGTAATGATGGACTGCCATTTCTCTTTGCTTATTTGAGCTGTTCTTGCCATAATATGGATTTGTTTTTTCCCCCAAATAGGGCTATCTTCTGTAAACCACACCTACCTTGTCACAAAGCAAATCATTGGGTCAGACGCATTAAGAAGGAAAGCAACTACACAAATGAACTTTTAACAAGGCAAAGACTGAAATGGGTTTCCCTCAAGAATTTACCTGTATTTAGCTCCATCCATCATTCCTTCAATTCTGACCAATGAAAAATGCTGTTCTCCGGGTGATGAGAGCATTTTCCTTGATGGCCAAAAAACTGCATTTCAGGCTCATCTGACCAGAGTACTTTCTTCCATATATTTGGGGAGACTCCCACATGCCTTTGGCGAACACAAAACGTGTTCTCTCTTTTTTCTTTAAGCAATGGCTCTTTCTGGCCACTCTTCCGTACAGCCCAGCTCTGTGTAGTGTCCGGCTTAAAGTGGTCCTATGGACAGATACTCCAATCTCCGCTGTGGAGCTTTGCAGCTCCTTCAGGATAATCTTTGGTCTCTTTGATGATTCTCTGATTAATGCCTGGTCTGTGAGTTTTGGTGGGCGGCCCTCACTTGGCAGGTTTGTTGTGGTGCCATATTCTTTCAATTTTTTAATAATGGATTTAATGGTGCTCCGTGGGATGTTCAAAGTTTCAGATATTTTTTTTAACCCAACCCAGATCTGTACTTCTCCACAACTTTGTCCCTGACCTGTTTGGAGAGCTCCATGGTCTTCATGGTGTTGCCTTCTTGGTGGTGTCCATTTCTTTAGTGGTTTTGCTGATTCTTGGACCTTTCAGAACAGGTGTATATATACTGAGATCATGTGACAGATCATGTGAAACTTAGATTGCACACGTGGACTTTATTTAATTAATTATGTAACTTCTGAAGGTAATTGGTTGCACCAGATCATATTTAGGTGCTTCATAGTAAGGGGGTCAATACATATGCAATCACCACTTTTCCGTTTTAGATTTTTTAGAATTTTCTGAAACAAGTTATTTTTTAAATTTCACTTCACCAATTTGGACTATTTTGTGTATTACATGAAATCCAAATAAAAATCTATTTAAATAACTTTGTAATGCAACAAAATAGGAAAGATGCCGAGGGGGATGAATACTTTTGCAAGGCACTGTACATTTCGTTCTCAGCATCTACAACACTCTCTCTATTCTCTATCTTGTTAACTGTTTTCAGGTGTGTTGACCGCACCCACTAATTGTCGCAATTACAAATAAATGTGTTTGCATGATTAATACATAAGGATATATATTTCTGTCCTGAGCTTGGAGTTAGAGGAAGTGAACACAAAATAAGAAAGCAGTGTTATTAAAATTCTTAATAAAAAAATTCAGTGAAAGTGAAAAGAAGTAATTCAAAAACCTATAATTTCCTTTCTCAGAGTGTTAATAAAACCTCACAGGAAAACATTCAAGGGTCCAGAGTAAAACATTTTCAGAACATCTCTGCAAATTAAAAATAGATGTTCCCAGAAGATGCGAAATGTTCAATTCCGCTCTAAGAATGTTTTTTTAAATTATGTTTTACTGGTCAGGAAAAGTATGGCTTCATTCTCAGAACCAATGGGAAACCAAAAACATTCTCTCTCCTATAGATGAACGTACTTTGGTGCGAAAAGTGCAAATCCATTCCAGAACAACAGCAGAGGACCCTGTGAAGATGCTGGAGGAAACAGGTACAAAAGTATCTATACCCACAGTAAAAAGAGTCCTATATTGACATAACCTGAAAGGCCGCTCAGCAATGAAGAAGCCACTGCTCCAAAACCACAATAAAAAAGCCAGACCACGGGACAAAGATCGTACTCTTTGGAGAAATGTCCTCTGGTCTGATGAAACAAAAATAGAACTGCTTGGCCATAATGACCAGCGTTATGTTTGGAGGAGAAAGGGGGAGGCTTGCAAGCCGAAGAACCTCATCCCAATGGTGAAGCATGGGGGTGGCAGCATCATGTTGTGGGGGTGGCAGCATCATGTTGTGGGGGTGCTTTGCTGCAGGAGGGACTGGTGTACTTCACAAAATAGATGGCATCATGAGGTAGAAAAATGATGTGGTTATATTGAAGCAACATCTCAAGACATCAGTCAGGAAGTTAAAGCTTGGTCGCAAATGAATCTTCCAAATGGACAATGACCCCAAGCATACTTCCAAAGTTGTGGCAAAATGGCTCAAGGACAACAAAGTCAAGGTATTGGAGTGGCCATCACAAAGCCATGACCTAAATCCTATAGAAAATATGTAGGCAGAACTGAAAAAGTGTGTGTGGGCAAGGAGGCCTACAAACCTGACTCAGTTACACCAGCTCTGTTGGGAGGAATGGGCCAAAATTCACCCAACTTATTGTGGGAAGCTTGTGTAAGGCTACTCAAAACGTTTGACCCAAGTTAAACAATTTAAAGGCAATGCTACCAAATACTAATTATGTATAGTAAAATTCTGACAAGCTGGGAATGTGATGAAAGAAATAAAGCTGAACTAAATCATTCTCTCTGCTATTATTCGGACATTTCACGTTCTTAAAATAAAGTGGTGATCCTAACTGACCTAAGACAGGGAATTTTTACTCGGATTAAATGTCAGGAATTGTGAAACTGAGTTTCAATGTATTTGGCTAAGGTGTATGTAAACCTCCGACTTCAACTGTATACTGTATGTTGACTTATTACTTATTTTCTCTTTTCCTCGCATTCTACACTCGGCTGAACAAGGGACCACTCAGTTCATTAAGGAGAGATGGAGAGAGAAAGATATGGACAGAGGTGAATGTAATGGTGGAGAGAAAGGATAGAGAGTTCTAATTCAGTTTTATATTAATGACATTCTTCTCGTTTATATTCACACAATGTACTTCACACAGGGGGATGACAATGCCATCATGTTTTGAAATGTCTTGTGTCGTGCACAGGTATGGATCCTACCTGTTGTCGCAACTGCTACTGTCCATCGGAAGCAGAGAAAGTAACTGTTGTGGATTGAGACAGAGGGACTTGTATCTTTCACAAAGGCATTTTGCATAATATTGAAAGCACCTAGAGGGAGATGGTTAGATGATGCTCTTAGCAACCTCTGGGAATTTCATTGAAGAGGCGACGCCTTGTGCATACACAATTTTGTCCTTCCTTCTCTCTTATCCCTCCCTCCCACACACTTCCTCTACTCACCCGTTGCCCCTCTCTCCCTATTTAATCACAAATCTCACCGCTCACAATGAGTTAATTGATGAGTTCCTAATACCGCATGGGCCCGCACTGCCCTGCAGAGCGCAGATTGTTTACCAAAAGTAAATGTTGTTACCTGTGTGCTCCATTCCCCTGTTTCCTGTCGGTGTGCGTTTTTAAAAGGATATTGAGATCTGGGCATTGCAGGCTTGGATAGGAGCTAAACACCCATGGGTAATCAGGTGTGATTAGGCCCCGGCAGGGAGAGAGCGTGGAGGGTTTGTGTGGAGAGACAAGCGCCAGATATCAGAGGCCTGCTATCCCATCACATCCGTGTGTATTGGCTAATGAACCAATACCGAAGGACAGATGGGACAGTAATGGTAGTGTGACAATGCTCCTGATTCACCTATTCGGTAGGGACAAGACGTTTCTCCTTCTATTTCTCTTTCTCTCTCTGTCTCTCCCCACTGGACACAGATGTCAGTTTAACATCTTGTTTCATTTAGACTTGGTTGAGTTGTCATCTAATGTGAAATAAAAGATCCCAGAAATGTTCCATATGCACAAAAAGCTTATTTCTTTAAAATGTTATGCACAAATGATCCCTGTTAGTGAGCATTTCTCATTTGCCAAGATAATCCATCCACCTGACCATTCTGGCATATCAAGAAGCTGATTAAAACAGTATGATCATTACACAGGTGCACCTTGTGCTGGGGACAATAAAAGGCCACACTAAAATGTGCAATTTTGTCAAACAGGACAATGCCAAAGATGTCTCAAGTTTTGAGGGAGTATGCAATTGGCATGCTGACTGCAGGAATATCCACTAGAGCTGCTGCCAGAGAATTGAACATGTATTTCTCTACCATAAGCTACATCGACTTTGAGAATTTGGTAGTACTTTCAAACGGCCTCACAACAGTAGACCACATCTAACCACGTCAGTCCTGGACCTACACATCTGGCTTCTTCGCCTGCGGGGTCATAGTTGGAGGGGTGGGGGTGGGGGGGGGGGGGGGTGCTGAGGAGTATTTATGTCTGATGTCTGTAATAAAGCCCCTTTGTGGGAAGAACCCATTCTGATTGCCTTGCCTGACCCACCCGTGGCTGCACCCCGGCCCAGTCATGTGAAATCCATTGTCACGATTTACTAGGAGTGGTGGGTGGAATCAGGCGCAGAGAGCAGGGTTCAGTAGATTGTCAATTTATTCTCCGGTGCACAAAAATGGTCACGCCAACACACAGGGCACATACAATTGACCAGCCCAAACACAGGACCAAAATAGTCCGGAGAGTAACCACACGAAAACCACCATAAAACAGAGTAACAAAAACAATCCCGCACAAAACAAGGACGGGACAACCTACTATATATAAGGACGCTAATTAAACTAAAATACACACAGGTGAAACTAATAAGACGGAACCAACAGACAAACGAAAAAGGGATCGGTAGTGGCTAGTAGGACGCTGACGACGACTGCCGAGCACCGCCCGAACAGGCAGGAGAGCCAACTTCTGAGGAAGTCGTGACATCCATATATTACGGCCTAATTCATTTATTTCAAATGACTGATTTCTTTATATGAACTGTAACTGTAACTCATATAAATGCATGTTGCATATTTGGCACGTACTGTTTAGTAAAAAGTATGCAGAATGCCATGTCCACAACGTACTACTTTGATGCGTTAAAGAAAACTGAGAACTAGCAAACAAAACGAGTTCAGACTGGATGTCACGTCCACTCCAGCTCCCTTTCTCTGCCGCTCAATGTCGCTGGTCTACTATCCACCGGTCCTGGCAACCCCTCCTCACGGACACCTGGCAACCTTCATTAAGCACACCTGCACCTCATTAGGCTCACCTGGACTTTATCACCTCCCTGATTACTTCCCCTTTATACAGCACTTCCTTGTTATCACCCACCAGGCAATATTTTTTTTATGTTTCCATGTTTAGATGGTTTTCTTGTTTTGTATCAGGTAATGGTCGTCGCAAATAAACTCACTAACTGCACTTTCTTTCTGACACCCTGTGTCTACATTACAGAATATTGCCTCACAGAATGGAAGCAGCAGCTAACCGAACCATCTCCCAGATGGTGGGCGAACCGTGAGACCTACTTTTCCAACACCACAATCAGCTGGCGCATCTATGGAGGGTGATGGATGAGGTCCTCCGTGTTCTTCAACATCTAGATCTTCCCCAGTGGGCATCACCCCCAACGAGCGGAGGATAATCTACCCTGAGATGACCCAGCAAGCCAACACCTCAACACATTCAGCAGCCTGCCCAGGTCAGCGATGCCTATTTGTCCCTTCCAGACAAATTACTGGACTCCATCCAAATGCCGTGGCTTTCTCCTCCAGTGCTCCATCTATGTTTCTCATCAAATGGGAGCCCCCAAACCAAGTCTCCCCAGAAAGCACCAGCAGGATAACTCCTTCCCCTCCCCGTGCCTCCGCGGACTTGGACCCACCTGTCGATAGATTTTGTCACTAATCTTCCCGTCTAATAGTTTCACCACTGTTATGGTTGTTGTGGACAGATTTTCCAAATCCTGCCATTTTAGCCCTCTCTGGTCCCCCTACTGCTCTCGAGGTCGCTGAGGCATAATGCAAGTCTCCTCCGGAAGGCCATAGTGGTCCCTAATTCACGTCACATGTATGAAGAGCCTTCATGGAGAGCTGGGGGTCATGGTCAGCCTCACATCTGGCTACTGGCCTCAGTCCAAAGGGCAGGTGGAGAGGACCAACCAGGAGCTTGGGAGATTCCTAAGGGGTCACTCAGGACTGGCAGAGGGAGTGGGCCCGGTTTCTTCCCTAGGCGGAGTACGCCCAGAACTCACTTCGTCACTCCTCCACCACGTGAGGCAGCAAAGTGCTGTCCGGCGCCATCCTGGTGATCGGGTCTGGCTTTCAATCAGGAACCTCACACTCTGCCTGCCCTGCCAGAAGCTGAGCCCCCAGTTTGTGGGGCCATTCAAAGTCCTCTGGAGGGTCAATGAGGTAACTTAACGATTGCAGCTTCCCAATGACTACCGTATCTCAACCTCTTTTCACGTTTCCCTCAGGCCGGTGGTTCCTGGTCCCCTGACTGATGCCATCCCTCCGCTTCATTTGGACATCGAGACTAGTCCCGCCTATGCCGTCAGGTCCCTCTTGAACCCCAGATGTCATGGGGGTCGGCTCCAGTACCTGGTGGACTGGAAGTGGTACGGTTCAGAGGAACGGTGTTGGGTTCCGGTGGACGACGTTCTAGATCCCAACATCACACTGGCCTGCTCCTCATCCTCGGTTGTCCTCCTGGCTGGCACCGTCCTGCGGCAAGAGCATTGCGTCGGGGGGGTACGGTCATGTTCATTCTCTCTCCGGCGACGTCGCCAGTCCACTAACCACTGGTTCTAGCAACCCATCCTCATGCACGCCTGGTTACCCTCATTACGCACACCTGTGCCTGATTACTTCACCTTTATATAGCATTCCATTGTTATCACCCACCAGACAATATTGTCTTTGTTTCCATGTTTAGATGCTTTTTTCTACCATAAATGTCTCATATAAGGTACGATCATCACTGCGCTTTGAGAGGTGGGGGCAATGTACCGGTGGGGCTCATTAGCTGGGGGCGTGGTCAAATAGTTGTGTATTTGTGCCAATCATCAGTGGAAGTGCTGTAGCAGTTTAAGTGTTTGATGGTTAAGCCAATGCAAGTAGAGCACTTCCTTTGACACGGTCTGTTCTGCAAACGTGGTAAAAGAATGAGTCAGTAAAGAGCTGCACCATGGATAGGTTATTGTGCATTTTCAAGTAACTTATAGGTGACTTGTTGCTGTGAATTTGTCATTTCTTAACAGGAAATTACTTGTTTGTAAATTGTTGTAAACTTCACAATAACTTAGTGGCAAAATGTTGCCAGTAATCTACTGTGCATTCACGGACTCTTCTGTTGATAACATGCACATCACTTGCTGATTGGCAGCATGATGTAACAGCTGCAGCCTATCAGGCTTTCAGCTAGCTCTTTTTGGTATCCCATAAGAGGGAACGTCATCCCAGTTAATTTGCATTGTTCATAAACATTAAGCTTGTACACTGTCAGTTCTACAGCCTTCTTAATTAATAGGTTCATGTGATGGCAAAGAACAATAAGGTCATCGTCACCATATAGCTGTAATAGTCACTTTCCTAACAGACCATAAGGTCAGTGAGTGTGATTTGTTTTATTATAGCAGACGCTCTTATCCAGAGCAACTTAATACATTTTTTCCATGGGAATCAAACCCACAACCTTGGCATTGCAAGCACCATGCTCAACCAACTGAGCAATACCCCAGTAAGTTTATGCAAATTTTACAGTAACCAATGAAGAATTAAACATGAACTTCCTGTGAAAAAGCTGCCATTTCACTACTGGAAAATGCACAGTAATCTCTTAACAGTGCAGCTCTTGATCATCACAAGGTCTTACAAAGATTGCTGAACTGACAGTTTAAAGAGGTGCTAACAACAAAATATGAATTTATAAAAAGCAATCTATTAATATGGTTTTTGAACACTATAATTTGTTTACAAGCATTATAGCTGTACTTTTAGTTTATGGTTGACGCAGCTTTTTGGCCATTAGCCAACTGGCATTTCCCAATGATTTCAAAGCATGTGAATGCATGCAACTGGAATATACAACTTTACAACTCGTAAATTCACACCTCCCTCTCTCATGGTTATGAATGCAGCTTCATATTTATTATATTGGGTAGAAAAATGTATCATTATACTAGATTATCCACTCATGTACCCTAAACAGTACCAACCAGTACCATGTGACTTTCTATGTGTACCTCTGAAGTTACCTTATGTGTACCTTTGACCTTTTTGTACATTAGGGAACCATACTGGACCTCTGCCGTACTCTTCTTTTTGAGAGTGTGTTGATATATGTTCAGCACAAGATGGCTCTGACAGATTGTTCTGCTTCGCTTCTAGTCCTTAGGAAACTTTGCAGTATTTTTTTCATGTAATATTTCTTACATTGTTAGCAAATAAAATCTTAAGTGCGACGTCAACATTCCAGCACCATGACCAGGTATACAACTTTTCCGAAGTGAATCTTTTGTCTGCCCCACCCAGGGCATTTGAACTGATTCCAGATGCCGACCCAAAACAACGCCGCCGGAGAAGAGGGAGATGGAGTGGTCTTCTGGTCAGACTTTGAAGGTGCGCACACCACCCACCGCTTCCGAGTACAAAGCGCCTTGCAAAAGTATTCATCCCCCTTTGCGTTTTTTTCTCTATTTTGTTGCATTACAACCTGTAATTTAAATTCACCCTCTTTGCAATGAAGCCCCTAAATAAGATGTGGTGTAGCCAATTACCTTCAGAAGTCACATAATTAGTTAAATAAAGTCCAGCTGTGTGCAAGTGTCACATGATCTGTCACATGATCTCAGTATACAGTGGGGCAAAAAAGTATTTAGTCAGCCACCAATTGTGCATGTTCTCCCACTTAAAAAGATGAGAGAGGCCTGTAATTTTCATCATAGGTACACTTCAACTATGACAGACAAAATGAAAAAAAAAATCCAGAAAATCACATTGTAGGATTTTTTAATGAATTTATTTGCAAATTATGGTGGAAAATAAGTATTTGGTCACCTACCAACAAGCAACATTTCTGGCTCTCACAGACCTGTATCTTCTTCTTTAAGAGGCTCCTCAGTCCTCCACTTGTATTAATGGCACCTGTTTTAACTTGTTATCAGCATAAAAGACACCTGTCCACAACCTCAAACAGTCACACTCCAAACTCCACTATGGCCAAGACCAAAGAGCTGTCAAAGGACACCAGAAACAAAATTGTAGACCTGCACCAGGCTGGGAAGACTGAATCTGCAATAGGTAAGCAGCTTGGTTTGAAGAAATCCACTGTGGGAGCAATTATTAGGAAATGGAAGATATACAAGACCACTGATATTCTCCCTCGATATGGGGTCCACGCAAGATCTCACCCCGAGGGATCAAAATGATCACAAGAACGGTGAGGAAAAATCCCAGAACCACACGGGGGGACCTAGTGAATGACCTGCAGAGAGCTGGGACCAAAGTAACAAAGCCTACCATCAGTAACACACTACGCCACCAGGGAAATGCAGTGCTAGACGTGTCCCCCTGCTTAAGCCAGTACATGTCCAGGCCCATCTGAAGTTTGCTAGAGAGCATTTGGATGATCCAGAAGAAGATTGGGAGAATGGTCAGATGAAACCAAAATAGAACTTTTTGGTAAAAACTCAGCTCGTCGTGTTTGGAGGACAAAGAATCCTGAGTTGATTCCAAAGAACACCATACCTACTGTGAAGCATGGGGGTGGAAACAGCATGCTTTGGGGCTGTTTTTCTGCAAAGGGACCAGGACGACTGATCCGTGTAAAGGAAAGAATGAATGGGGCCATGTATCATGAGATTTTGAGTGAAAACCTCCTTCCATCAGCAAGGGCATTGAAGATGAAATGTGGCTGGGTCTTTCAGCATGACAATGATCCCAAACACACCGCCCGGGCAACGAAGGAGTGGCTTCATAAGAAGCATTTCAAGGTCCTCGAGTGGCCTAGCCAGTCTCCAGATCTCAACCCCATAGAAAATCTTTGGAGGGAGTTGAAAGTCTGTGTTTCCCAGCAACAGCCCCAAAACATTACTGCTCTAGAGGAGATCTGCATGGAGGAATGGGCCAAAATACCAGCAACAGTGTGTGAAAACCCTGTGAAGACTTACAGAAAACGTTTGACCCCTGTCATTGCCAACAAAGGGTATATAACAAAGTATTGAGATAAACTTGTGTTATTGACCAAATACTTATTTTCCACCATAATTTGCAAATAAATTCAGTAAAAATCCTCTACAATGTGATTTTCTGGATTTTTCTTCTTCTCATTTTGTCTGTCATAGTTGAAGTGAACCTATGATGAAAATTTACAGGCCTCTCTCATATTTTTAAGTGGGAGAACTTGCACAATTGGTGGCTGACTAAATACTTTTTTGCCCCACTGTATATACACCTGTTCTGAAAGGCCCCCAGTCTGCAACACCATTAAGCAAGGGGTACCACCAAGCATGCGGCACCATGAAGACCAAGGAGCTCTCCAAACAAGTCAGGGACAAAGTTGTGGAGAAGTACAGATTAGGGTTGGGTTATAAAAAATGATCTGAAACTTCCCACAGAGCAGCATTTAAATTCATTATTTTTTTTTAAAGAATATTAATGGCACCACAACAAACCTGCCAAGAGAGGTCCGCCCACCAAAATTCACAGTCCAGGCAAGGAGAGCATTAATCAGAGGCAAAAGAAACAAAGATAACCCTGAATGAACTGTAAAGCTCCACAGCGGAGATTGGAGTATCTGTCAATAGGTCCACTTTAAGCCGTTCACTTCACAAAAAAAGCAATTTCTTAAAGAAAAAAATAATCAAACACGATTGGTGTTCAGCAAAGGCATGTGGGAGACTCCCCAAATATGTGGGAGACTTCCCAAATATATGCAAGAATGTACTCGGTGTGATGAGATCTTTTTGGCCATCAAGAAAAATGCTGTGTCTGGCGCAAACCCAACACCTCTCATCACCCCAAGAACTACATCCCCACAGTGAAGGATGGTGGTGGCAGCAATCATGCTGTGAAAATCAAATCAAATGTATTTGTCACATACACATTTTTATTTAATTTTTTTATTTTACCTGGTAAGTCAGTTAAGAACAAATTCTTATTTTCAATGACGGCTTGGGAACAGTGGGTTAACTGCCTGTTCAGGGGCAGAATGACAGATTTGTACCTTGTCAGCTCGGGGGTTTGAACTCGCAACCTTCCGGTTACTAGTCCAACGCTCTAACCACGAGGCTACCCTGCCGCCCCATGGTTACCAGATGTTAACTTCTTGGATATAGGGGGAGCTATTTTAATTTTTGGATGAAAAACGTTCCCGTTTGAAACAATATATTTTGTCACGAAAAGATGCTCGACTATGCATATAATTGACAGCTTTGGAAAGAAAACACTCTGACGTTTCCAAAACTGCAAATATATTGTCTGTGAGTGCCACAGAACTGATGTTACAGGCGAAACCCAGATAAAGATCCAATCAGGAAGTGCCGCATTTTTTGAAACAGCCTCATGCCAATGACTCCTTATATGGCTGTGAAGAAGCTTGGAGTCAGCTTACGGTTTCCACGTTTTCCACAAGGTGTCTGCAGCATTGTGACGTCGTTTAGGCATTTCCATCGGAGAATGGCTGTAAGAGACCATATAGGGCGAGAGTACGCATGGTGTCTCCCGGAGAAAACGTTGCGTAAAATACTGAGGTAGCCATTTTTCCAATAGTTTATGAGAAACTAACTCCACGGATATATTATTGTTAAAAACACTTTGAGGATGGATCCTAAACAACGTTTGTCGTGTTTCTGTCGATATTATGGAGCAAATTTTGAAAAAGGTTTTCGGTCGATTTCTCTGCTATGCAGGATGAACAAACATGACGTTTTTTGCCTCCAAAAATATTATTTTTGGGAAAAAATGAACATTTGCTATCTAACTGGGAGTCTTCTGAGTGAAAGCATCTGAAGTTCTTCAAAGGTAAATAATTTAATTTGGTTGCTTTTCTTATTTTTGTGAAAATGTTGCCTGCTGCCAGCACAGCCTAGCATAGCATTATTCCATGCTAAACCTACACAAATGCTTGTCTAGCGTTGGCTGTAACGCATATTTTGAAAATCGGAGATGACAGTGTTGTTAAACAAAAGGCTAAGCTTGTGTTTGAATATATTGGTTTCATTTCATTTGCGATTTTCATGAATAGGAAACTTTGCGTTATGGTAATGCGCTTGAGGCTAGATTACGCTCCCGGATACGGGATTGCTCGACGCTAGAGGTTAATGTGAGTGTAGCGAAATGCTTGTGCTTCTAGTTCCGACAATGCAGTAATAACCAACGATATAACCTAACAATTTCAAAACTACTACCTTATACACACAAGTGTAAAGGGATAAAGAATATGTACATAAAGTTATATGAATGAGTGATGGTACAGAACGGCATAGGCAAGATGCAGATGCAGTAGATGGTATCGAGTACAGTATATACATATGAGATGGGTAATGTAGGGTATGTAAACAAAGTGGCATAGTTTAAAGTGGCTAGTGATACATGTATTACATAAAGATGCAGTAGATGATAGAGTACAGTATATACATATACATATGAGATGAATAATGTAGGGTATGTAAACATTATATTAAGTAGCATTGTTTAAAATGGCTAGTGATATATTTTACATCAATTTCCCTCAATTCCCATTATTAAAGTGGCTGGAGTTGAGTCAGTGTGTTGGCAGCAGCCACTCAATGTTAGTGATGGCCTTGAGATAGAAGCTGTTTTTCAGTCTATCGGTCCCAGCTTTGATGCACCTGTACTGACCTCGCCTTCTGAATGATAGCGGGGTGAACAGGCAGTGGCTCGGGTGGGTGTTGTCCTTGATGATCTTTATGGCCTTCCTGTGACATCGGGTGGTGTAGGTGTCCTGGAGGGCAGGTAGTTTGCCCCCGGTGAAGCGTTGTGCAGACCTCACTACCCTCTGGAGAGCCTTACGGTTGTGGGCGGAGCAGTTGCCGTACCAGGCAAATTGGAGTGGGTCTAGTGTGTCAGGTAGGGTTGAGGTGATATGGTCCTTGACTAGTCTCTCAAAGCACTTCATGATGATGGAAGTGAGTGCTACGGGGCGGTAGTCGTTTAGCTCAGTTACCTTAGCTTTCTTGGGAACAGGAACAATGGTGGCCCTCTTGAAGCATGTGGGAACAGCAGACTGGGATAAGGATTGATTGAATATGTCTGTAAACCCCACAGCCAGCTGGTCTGCGCATGCTCTGAGGGCGCGGCTGGGGATGCCATCTGGGCCTGTAGCCTTGCGAGGTCGGCGTGTCAGTGGCACTGTATTGTCTTCAAAGCGGGCAAAAAAGTTATTTAGTCTGCCTGGGAGCAAGACATCCTGGTCCGTGACGGGGCTGGTTTTCTTTTTGTAATCCGTGATTGACTGTAGACCCTGCCACATACCTCTTGTGTCTGAGCCGTTGAATTGCGACTCTACTTTGTCTCTGACGCTTAGCTTGTTTGATTGCCTTGCGGAGGGAATAGTTACACTGTTTGTATTCGGTCATGTTTCCGGTCACCTTGCCCTGATTAAAAGCAGTGGTTCACGCTTTCAGTTTCACGCGAATGCTGCCATCAATCCACGGTTTCTGGTTTGGGAATGTTTTAATCGTTGCTATGGGAACGACATCTTCAATGCACGTTCTAATGAACTCGCACACCGAATCAGCGTACTCGTCAATGTTGTTGTTCGCTGCATTGCGGAACATATCCCAGTCCATGTGATGGAAGCAGTCTTGGAGCGTGGAATCAGATTGGTTGGACCAGCGTTGAACAGACCTCAGCACGGGAAATTCTTGTTTTAGCTTCTGTCTGTAGGCATGGAGCAACAAAATGAGTCGTGGTCAGCTTTTCCGAAAGGAGGGCGGGGGAGGCCCTTATATGCGTCACGCGGAAGTTAGAATAGCAATGATCCAAGGTTTTACAAGCCCTGGTTGCGCAATCAATATGCTGATACAATTTAGGGAGTCTTGTTTTCAGATTAGCCTTGTTAAAATCCCCAGCTACAATGAATGCAGCCTCAGGATATGTGGTTTCCAGTTTGAAAAGAGTCAAATAAAGTTCGTTCAGAGCCATCAATGTGTCTGCTTGGGGGGGAATATATGTGATTATAATCTATCCCTTGGTAGATAATGCGGTCGACATTTGATTGTGAGGAATTCTAAATCAGGTGAACAGAAGGACTTGAGTTCCTGTATGTTGTTGTGACCACACCACGTCTTGTTAACCATAACGCATACGCTCCCGCCCCTCTTCTTACCAGAAAGATGTTTGTTTCTGTCGGCGCGATGCGTGGAGAAACCAGCTGGCTGCACCGATTCCGTTAGTGTCTCTCGAGTGAGCCATGTTTCCATGAAGCAAAGAACATTACAGTCTCTGATGTCCCTCTGGAATGCTACCCTTGCTCAGATTTCATCAACCTTGTTGTCAAGAGGCTGTACATTGGCGAGAAGTATGCAAGGGACCGGTGCGCGATGTGCCGTCTCCGGAGCCTGACCAGAAGACCGCTTCGTTTCCCTCTTTTACGACGTCTTTGTTTTGGGTCACAGGCTGGGATCCAATCCGTTGTCCTGGGTGAAAAGCAGAACACAGGATCCTCTTCGGGAAAGTCATATTCCTGGTCGTACTGATGGTGAGTTGACGGTGCTCTTATATTCAGTAGTTCTTCCCGACTGTATGTAATGAAACCTAAGATGTCCTGGGGTACCAATGTAAGAAATAACACCTAAAAAAACAAAAAACTGCATAGTTTCCTAGGAACGCGAAGCAAGGCGGCCATCTCTGTCGGCGCCGGAAGTAACAGTGAGGAGTAACAGTGAGGATGTTTTTCATCGGCAGTGACTGGGAAACTGGTCAGAATTGAAGGAATGATGGATGGCGCTAAATACAGGTAAATTCTTGAGGGAAACCTGTTTCAGTCTTCCAGAGATTTGAGACTGGTTCGGTGGTTCACCTTCCAGCAGGACAAGGACCATAATCATACTGCTAAAGCAACACTTGAGTGGTTTAAGGGGAAACATTTAAATGTCTTGGAATGGCCTAGTCAAAGCCCAGACCTCAATCCAATTGAGAATCTGTGGTATGACTTAAAGATTGCTGTACACCAGTGGAACCCATCCAACTTGAAGAAGCTGGAGCAGTTTTGCCTTGAAGAATGGGCAAAAATCCCAGTGGCTAGATGTGCCAAGCTTATAGAGACATATCCTAAGAGACTTGCAGCTGTAATTGGGTAAAGGTGGCTCTACAAAGTATTGAGTTTGGGGGTGAATAGTTATGCATGCTTTTGTCTTATTTCTTGTTTGTTTCACAATAAAAAATATTTTGCATCTTCAAAGTGGTAGGCATGTTGTTAAATCAAATGATACAAACGCCCCCAAAAATCTATTTTTATTCCGGGTTGTAAGGCAACAATATAGTAAAGATGCCAAGGGGGAGAATACTTTCGCAAGCCACTGTATTGCTCGCTCATGTCCAGTCCCTAGCTAACAAGGTAGACAAAATCAGGGCAAGGGTTGCTTTTCAGAGAGACATCAGGGACTGTAACATAATCCATTTCACAAAACATGGCTTTCTCAGGATATGCTGTCAGAGTCGATACAGCCACCTGGATTCTCAGTGCGTTGCACCGAGATGAAGGCTATTCCATGCAATAAATTGCCAAGAAACTGAAGACCTTCTACAATGCTGTGTACTACTCCCTTCACGGAACAGCACAAATGGTCTCTAACCAGAATAGAAAGAGGAGTGGGAGGCCCCACTGCACAACTGAGCAAGAGGACAAATACACTAGTGTCTAGTTTGAGAAACAGATGCCTCACAAGTCCTCAACTGGCAGCTTGATTAAATAGTACCAGCAAAACACCAGTCTCAAAGTCAACAGTGAAGAGGCGTCTCCGGGATACTGGCCTTCTGATTCCGTGCTTCAAGATTGCTTCGATCATGTGGACTGGGATATGTTCCGGATAGCCTCAGAAAACAACATTGATGAATACACTGATTTGGTGTGCGAGTTCATTTTCAAGTGCATCGGTGATGTTGTTCCCACGGTGACTATTAAAACCTTCCCCAACCAGAAACTGTGGATTGATTGCAGCATTCGTGCAAAACTGAAAGCGCAAACCACTACTTTTAACCATTCAAATGCAACCGGAAACATGACTGAGTATTAACAGTGTAGCTATTCCCTCTGAAAGGCAATCAAACAAGCTTAGCTTCAGTATAGAGACAAAGTAGAATCGCAATTCAACGGCTCAGACATGAGAGGAATGTGGCAGGGTTTACAGTCAATCACGGATTACAAAAAGAAAACCAGCCCCATCCTGGACACTGACGTTTTGCTCCCAGACAAACTAAATTACTTCTTTGCTCACTTTGAGGACAATACAGTTCCACTGACACGGCCTTCTACCAAAACCTGCGGGCTCTCCTTCACTGCAGCCATTGTGAGTAAAACATTTAAACTTGTTAATCCTCACAAGGCTGCCGGCCCAGACGGCATCCCTAGCCGAATCCTAAGAGCATGAGCAGACCAGCTATCCCAGTCTGCTGTTCCCACATGCTTCAAGAAGGACACCAGTGTTCCTGTTCCCAAGAAACATGAAGTGCTTTGAGAGACTCGTCAAGCATCATATCACCTCCACCCTACCTGACACCCTAGACCCACTCCAATTTGCTTACTGCCCCAATAGGTCCACAGATGACGCAATCACACTGCACACTGCCCTAACCCATCTGGACAATAGGACTACCTATGTAAGAATGCTGTTCATCAATTACAGCTCAGCATTTAACACCATAGTATGCTCCAAACTCGTCATTAAGCTCGAGACCCTGGGTCTCGACCCTGCCCTGTGCAACTGGGTCCTGGACTTTGATGGGCTGCCCCCAGGTGGTGAGGGTAGGAAACAACATCTCCACCCTGCTGATTCTCAACACAGAGGCCCCACATGGGTGCGTTCTCAGCCCTCTCCTGTACTCCCTGTTCACCCAAGTTTGCAGACGGCACTACAGTGGTAGACTGATTACCAACAACGATGAGACGGCCTACAGGGAGGAGGTCAGGGCCCTCGGAGTGTGGTGTCAGGAAAATAACCTCTCACTCAACATAAAAAAACAAAGGAGATGATACTGGACTTGAGGAAATAGCAAAAGGAACACCCCCCTATCCACATCGACGGGACCGTAGTGGAGAAGGTGGAAAGTTTTAAGTTCCCCGGCATACACATCATGGACAAACTGAAATGTTCCACCCACACAGGCAGCATAGTGAAGAAGGCGCAACAGCCCCTCTTCAACCTCAGGAGGCTGAAGAAATTTGGCTTGTCACCGAAAACACTCAAACTTTTACAGTTGCACAATCGAGAGCATCCTGTCGGGCTGTATCACCACCTGGTATGGCAACTGCTCCGCCCACAACCGTAAGGCTCTCCAGAGGGTTGTGAGGTCTGCACAACGCATCACCGGGGGAAAACTACCTGCCCTCCAAGACACCTACACCACCCGATGTTAAAGGAAGGCCAAAAAGATCATCAAAGACAACAGCCTGTCAGTACAGCCTGTCAGTACAGGTGCATCAAAGCTGGGACCGAGAGATTGAAAAACAGCTTCTATCTCAAGGTCATCAGACTGTTAAACAGCCATCACTAACATTGAGTGGCTGCTGCCAACATACTGATTCAAATCTCTAGCCACTTTAATAATAAAAAATTGGATGTAATAAATGTATCACTAGTCACGTTAAAACAATTCCACTTTATATGTTCACATACCCTACATTACTCATCTCATATGTATATGCTGTACTTTATACCATCTACTGCATATTGCCTATTCCGCATGGCCATCACTCATCCATATATTTATACAGTATATCACAAAAGTGAGTACACCCTTCACATTTTTGTAAATATTTGAGTACATCTTTTCATGTGACAACACTGAAGAAATGACACTTTGCTACAATGTAAAGTAGTGAGTGTTCAGCTTGTATAACAGTGTAAATTTGCTGTCCCCTCAAAATAACTCAACATGTCTAAACCGCTGGCAACAAAAGTGAGTACACCCGTAAGTGAAAATGTCCAAATTAGGCCCAATTAGCCATTTTCCCTCCCCGGTGTCATGTGACACGTTAGTGTTACAAGGTTTCAGGTGTGAATGGGGAACAGGTGTGTTAACTTTGGTGTCATTGCTCTCACACTCCCTCATACTGACTGGTCACTGGAAGTTCAATATGGCAACTCATGGCAAAGAACTCTCTGAGGATCTGAAAAAAAGAACTGTTGCTTTACATAAAGATGGCCTGGGCTGTAAGAAGATTGCCAAGACCCTGAAACTGAGTTGCAGCACGGTGGCCAAGACCATACAGCGGTTTAACTGGACAGGTTCCACTCAGAACAGGCTTCGCCATGGTCCACCAAAGAAGTTGAGTGCACGTGCTCAGTGTCATATCCAGAGGTTGTCTTTGGCAAATAGACGTATGAGTGCTGCCAGCATTGCTGCAGAGGTTGAAGGGGTGGGGGGTCAGCCTGTCAGTGCTCAGACCATACGCCGTACACTGCATCAAACTGGTCTGCATGGCTGTCGTCCCAGAAGGAAGCCTCTTCTAAAGATGATGCACAAGAAAGCCCGCAAACAGTTTGCTGAAGACAAGCTGACTAAGGACATGGATTACTGGAACCATGTCCTGTGGTCTGATGAGACCAAGGTAAACTTAATTGGTTCAGATGGTATCAAGTGTGTGTGGCGGCAACCAGGTGAGGAGTACAAAGACAAGTGTGTCTTGCCTAAAGTCAAGCATGGTGGTGGGAGTGTCATGGTCTGGGGCTGCATGAGTGCTGCTGGCACTGGGGAGCTACAGCTCATTGAGGGAACCATGAATGCCAACATGTACTGTGACATACTGAAGCAGAGCATGATCCCTTCCCTTTGGAGACTGGGCCGCAGGGCAGTATTCCAACATGATAATGACCCCAAACACACCTCCAAGACGACCACTGCCTTGCTAAAGAAGCTGAGGGTAAAGGTGATGGACTGGCCAAGCATGTCTCAAGACCTAAACCCTATTGAGCATCTGTGGGGCATCCTCAAACGGAAGGTGGAAGTGTCATGTCTTATTATGTCTTGTTCCTGTTCTTTCTCTTCACTCTGTCTCTCTCTGCTGGTCTTATTAGGTTACCTTCTCTTTCTCTCCTTCTCCAGCTGTTCCTCATCTCCTCTAACTACCTTGTTCACCCTTTCCCCACCTGTTCCCCTTTTCCCTCTGATTAGGTCTCTATTTCTCTCTCTGTTCCTGCTACTTTCGGTGTCAGATTCTCGTTTGAGTTTCTCATGCCAGAAGCAAGCTATCGTCTCGTTTGCTTCATCCTTGTCCTATCCTGTCGGAATCTGCCTGGCAGGTGCATCCTGTACACAGCTAACTGTCTTTCGTTTGCACTGTGTCCAGTTCATCTGATGCTACGTGAGATCAGGTACCACTGTTCCTCTACGACCCGCGCCTACCCAAAGCGACCTGCAGCCTGTCGCCGCTAACCCAGCTATTCTCCTCTGCTGCTAAGAAGGGGACTCTCTTGTTATTTATCAGAGGGACTTTATGTTTCATTTGTCGCCCTCTCTGCGGGTTGTCTATTTTTGCCATTATCAACGTCTGAAGAGGATCTATGTCTTTCCTGTGTTCTCATTAAAGAACTTTGTTTTTGTTAAACCGCTTTTGGGTCCTCACTCAAGTGCATAACAGGAAGAGTGCAAGGTCTCTAACATTCACCAGCTCCACGATGTCATCATGGAGGAGTGGAAGAGGACTCCAGTGGCAACCTGTGAAGCTCTGGTGAACTCCATGCCCAAGAGCGTTAAAGGCAGTGCTGGAAAATGATGGTGGCCACACAAAATATGACACTTTGGGCCCAATTTGGACATTTTCACCAAGGGGTGTACTCACTTTTGTTGCCAGCGATTTAGATATTAATGGCTGTGTGTTGAGTTATTTTGAGGGGACAGCAAATGTACACTGTTATACAAGCTGTACACTCACTACTTTACATTGTAGCTAAGTGTCATTTCTTCAGTGTTGTCACATGAAAAGATACACTCAAATATTTACAAAAATGTGAGGGCATCCTGTCGGGCTGTACTGTATACTGTATGTACATATTCTTATTCATTCCTTTACACTTGTGTGTGTATAAGGTAGTTTGTGTGAAATTGTTAGATTACTTGTTAGATATTACTGCAAGGTCGGAACTAAAAGCATTAGCATTTCACTACACTCGCATTAACATTTGCTAAACTGCTATGTGACCAATACCATTTGATTTGATTCGATTGTTAAATGTTAGTGTTTTTTGCTGATACAGGCTTGTTTTGTGTGTCTTAGTCATAAGTCTGGGTGTACAGATAAGAGCTGTTTGGGTGCATCCTGTTTTCACAATCTACAGGAATTTCGCTGGATGGAAACTTGCAATAAGGAACAGACAATGGTGGCAACATCAGCTATCTTAATCTGCACAGACAAGCTAAATCAGTGTTTACACACCATGTTCCGTCCCTGTTTCCACACATCTGCTAAACTATCACGTAGACAAAAGAGGTTGTACTTTCTATAAAAGATGAAAGCCAACTCTGAACTATTTGAGTGATGGTTGATTGCTCCATTTTTGCTAATCTTATAATAAAATTGTTATAAGAATAATCTACAGTCTCTCTCTTCTTTAGACTTTCTACCACAATACTCAATTTTGTAATTTAATAGAAAATGACAAAAGTAAAAGCAAAAGACATCCAGTAAAAAGTCTAAAAGTATTTGGTTTAAAATGTACTTAAGTACAGTGGTGGAAAAATTACTAAACTGTTATACTTGAGTAAAGGCAAAAAAGTAAAAGTAAATGCTATATATCAAATTCCTTGCATTAAGCAAAGCAGATCGCATTATTTTCTTAACATTTTTATTCAAGGCCAGCCAGAGGTTCACTCCAACACCCAGACATAATTTACAAATGCAGTACATGTTTAGTGTGCACCAGATCAGAGAAAGTAAGGATGACAAAGCGTTATATTGATAGGTGCGTGAATAGGACCATGTTGCTGTCCTGCCTGAGCAATCGAAATGTAAAGAGTACTTTTGGGTGTCAGGGGAAATGTATGGGAGTAAAAAGTACATATTTTCTTTGGGAATGTAGTGGAGTGAAAGTAAAAGTTGTGAAAAATATAAATAGTAAAGTAAAGTACAGATACCCCAAAAAAGTACTTAAGTAGAATTTCAAAGTATTTTTACTTACAGTAGTTACTTTACACCACTGTTGATATCTAATTGTCGAATCCGAAATGTGTATACTTGATTTTAGAAATGTGACATACTATAAAACTACATTTTAATCGCTACTATTTAGGACCCAAGTATGGGAATTTCGGACACAACCACTGTATAGGAATAGAAAAAGTGTAGGAGATACTGGTGATGGAGGGAGATGGTAATGATAGCAAGAGAGAAAGGGAGAGAGAGAACACAGAAGAGAGAGAGAGCGAGAGAGAGACACAGAGAGACAGAGACAGGAAGATGACAGAGAGTAGCGAGGCTAGATGAGAAGCCAGTATGAATGATGTCACATCTCTCTGACACATGCGCTAGGATCAATCTGCTCAATCTGAGGAGTCACCATGCAGCTCCATTCAATCACCAATCAGCTCCATTCAACTGCAGGACATAAACCAAGAACAATGAGCATTCATGCAGCGCTATAGTCCCCAAGCTGAAGAAATCCATCAAACAGCCCTATGCCATCATTGTGTATTGTGTCTCTATTAACTATCCTACTAGATGGTTTATGTAATGGTTATGAATAGGGGTTGGAGGTTGGAGATGGATTTAGTTAGACAATTCGAGTGAGAACAGAGGTTGGACATTCGCCATGGCAGTGATAAATCATGGGTGAAATTTCATCCAAAAGGAAAAATTGACGGCTTCACTTGATGGTCACAGTAGCTGCACCGATATGGGTTATTTGTGCCATAGCAGTGCAGGTTGTGGAATTTATCATCTTTCTCTCCCAACAATTTCCATATTTCTGTCCTCCCTAAATCTGTTTTGATCATCACTAGTGTGCAATCATCACTGTCATTCTCTCTTTCCTCCCCCTTCTCTCCATCTCTCTTCCCCCCCCTCTTTCTCTTTTGCTGTCTCTTTCACTCACTACCCCATCAGCTCTCCCTCTTCCCCTCTCCTCTCTCTACCCCCTCCCCCATCACTCTCTTTCTCTCCAATGTTCATGGCCTCATATTTGTTTTTCAGAGATGACCGTTTGTAACTTTGCTGATGCCACCGCTGCGCCGGTGGTTTGTTGATGAAGTGAATCTCATGAGGCCTTTAGTGAGGATGGTGTGGGGGCATTATAAACATTTGTTAGGGAAGCGTTCAGAACGCCATTATCCATGAAGTGTAACTACTGCTTGGGATAAAGCACCACCCTCAACAGTAACGCCACCCCCAAAAACAACAACCAGTATATCATAAACAAGTGCCCCAAGGCACTGTCTAGGTCCTTGGAGCTGGGACCAAAGCATATCGGCATCATCCTCCTATTTAAAGAAATAAATTAAACAACAAATACATGTAACAGTCGTCGTATGAAGGAGAGGACCAAGGTGCAGCGTGGTATGTGTCCATATTTATTAAAATGAACACGGAAATAATAAAAATACCAAAGAGAAATGACTGAAAACAGTTCTGGCTGGTGCAGGCAGAGACACAACAGAAAACAATCACCCACGAAACACAATAGAAAACAAGCTCCCTAAATATGGTTCTCAATCAGGGACAACGAATGACAGCTGCCTCTGATTGAGAACCATGTCAGGCCAAACACAGAAATTGCAAATCATAGAAAAACTAACATAGACAACCCACCCAACTCACGCCCTGACCATACTTAAACAAAGACATAACAAAAGAACTAAGGTCAGAACGTGACAATACATATAGCATGAATTTTTGCTTCAGGCTATAAAAGTTTTAGAATCTAAAAACACCAGTAGTGAACATAAGGAATTTAAATAAAATAATTCGTTTTTGTAGGGAATAAAAAAGGTCAACCAAAAAAAGATAGGATTTTCTCGAACACCTGCCTCTTGTGTCTCTGGGAGATAGTAGAAAGGTTATTAATGTTTAAGTGAGTTTTTAGTCTTAATAAGAGGGGATTCACCTAAGTACACACTCTGATCCTGAAGATATGTAACTCTTAATCTCTTGTTCCCGCTCATCCCAGGGTCTTACAAACACACAGAGCTTTAATTGAGCAAGCAACCTCCACTTTTGTCCATTTAATCTAGAAAGTGGAGCACTGAGAAAAAAATGATGCCAGTTACCTTCTGCTCCTCACAGCAGGGTGGACAAATAATAAATCCTCAGATAGAATGCGCACACTCCTCATGTAAAACGTGCACACGTCTTCTGTCTCCTTTGCCTTCAAGCTGAGGGCAAATTGGTCTGCATGGAAATAACTGCAGATCAATATACATATTATATTATAGCACTGGATGTAATTAGACTTGTTATACAGTGAACATATATGGATATATGTCCTGGTTTCAACTTGGTTCCGTGGTTTAAATATCTGGTTAGTTGTTCACAGCCAGAACTCATCTTTTGATAAACTCAGCTGAAATGAGCAAATGTGAGATAGAGAAGTGTTATTATTGATCTTTTAAGTGTTACGCCTACATCCCTGGGAGTATGTTTTCGTTTCTTTTTACAATATCTCCTGGTAAGTAGGATTTTTTTACTATGAATTTTCATGTCATTCATGTTGTTTGATGGTTTAAGTCCTTCCATTGTATTCAAGCCTTAAAATATGGCATTACCTGAATAATGTCTCTCTCTAGTGAGAGCAGGGCACACATATGATAATAATGAGATGGCGCCAGAGGGGATGGCCCATTTCACGGGCTCCTAACCAATTGTGTTATTTTGTGTTTTTTTTGCCTTGTTTGTAAATTATTTTGTACATAACATCGATGCTACCGTCTCTTGTGATCAAAATTAACTTATATATAGCAGAACAGCAATTACTTATCTCAAACTGGACAAAGATTCTTTCTTTAAGGTCTGACGCAAAGGATATAATGTTGCTTCCGGAGTAGGCCCAATCCCTTTCATTTGCATGAAAAATGGAGAGGGTGTGTCAGGTTGCCTTTTGAGAATTAATCGGCGAATGGGTAACCCGCCTCTACCATCCGTTCTATTGGCTGATGTGCAATCACTAGAGAATAAACTGGATGAGCTCTGTTCGAGACTTTCCTATCAACAGGATATTAAAATCGGTATGTCTTATGTTTCACTGAGTCGTGGCTGAATGACGACACAGATAATATACAGTTGGCTGGGTTTTCCGTGCATCGGCAGAACAGGACAGCTACGTCCGGTAAGAAGAGGGGTGGGGGTATGCATCTATTTGTCAATAACAGCTGGTGTGCGATGTCTAATATTAAGGTAGTCTTGAGGTATTGCTCGCCTGAAGTAGAGTACCTCATGATAAGCTGTAGACCACACTTTCTACCAAGAGAGTTTTCATCTATATTTTACGTAGCCATCTATTTACCATCAGAAACCATTGCTGGCACTAAGAACGCACTCAACGAGCTGTATGAGGCCATAAGCAAACAAGGTAATGCTCATCCAGAAGCGGCCCTCATAGTGGCCGGGGACTTTAATGTCGGAAAACTTAAATCTGTTTTACCTAATTTCTACAAGCATGTCACATGTGCAACCATAGGAAAAAAAACTCTAGACCATCTTTACTCCACACACAATGATGCGTACAAAGCTCTCCCTCGCCCTCCATTTAGCAAATCTGACCATAATTCTATCCTCCTGATTCCTGCTTACAAGCAAAAACTAAAGCAGGAAGTACCAGTGACTTGTTCCATACAGAAGTGGTCAGATGACACGGATGCTATGCTACAGGACTGTTTTGCTAGCACAGACTGGACTATGTTCCGGGATTCATCCAATGCCATTGAGGAATATACCACCTCAGTCACCGGCTTCATCAATAAATGCATCGACGCCGTCGTCTCCACAGTGACCGTACGTACATTTCCCAACCAGAAGCCATGGACTACAGGCAACATCTACACCAAGCTAAAGGCTAGAGCTTTCGCTTTCAAGGAGCGGGACACTAATCTGGACGCTTATATAAAATCCCGCTTTGCCCTCAGACGAACCATCAAACAGGCAAAGTATAAATACAGGACTAAGATTGAATCCTACTACACCAGCTTTGGCACTCGTCGGATTTGGCAGGGCTTGCAAACTATTAATGACATCAAAGGGATACCCAGCCGCTAGCTTCCGAGTGATGCGAGCCTAGCAGACGGGCTAAATGTATTTTATGCTCGCTTTGTTGCAAGCAACACAGAAGCATGCATGAGAGCACCAGCTGTGTGATCAAGCTCTCCGTAGACGATGTGATCAAGACCTTTAAACAGGTCAACATTCACAAGGCCGCGGGGCCAGACGGATTACCAAGACGTGCACATTTTCAACCTCTCCTTGACCAAGTCTGTAATACCTGCATGTTTCAAGCAGACCACCATAGTCCCTGTGCCCATGAAAGCAAAGGTAAACCTGCCTAAAGGACTACCAACCCATAGCACTCGCGTCGGGATCCATGAAATGCTTTGAAAAGCTGGTCATGGCTCACATCAACACCATAATCCCGGAAACCTTAGACCCACTCCAATGTGCATACCGCCATTCACATCAACTGGGCTGGAGTGGAGCGGGTCAAGAGTTTCAAGTTCCTAGGTGTCCACATCACCAACAAACTATCATGGTCCAAACACACCAAGAAAGTTGTGAAGAGGGCACGACAACGCCTTTTCCCCCTCAGGAGACTGAAATTATTTGGCATGGGTCCCCAGATACTCAAATAGTTCTACAGCTGCACCATCAAGAGCATCCTGATTGGTTGCATCCCCGCCCCCGCTACTCGGCATCCGTAAATCACTGGGGCCAAGCTTCCTACCATCCGGGAACTATATGCTAGGTGGTGTCAAAGGAAGGCCAAAGAAATTGTCAAATAATTCCAGTCAACCAAGTCATATTATACTATACGCATGGCAAGCGGTACCAGAGAGCCAAGTCTAGGCCCAAAAGGCTCATTAAGGGCTTGTAAGTAAGCATTTCACGGTAAGGTCTACATATGTTGTATTCAGCGCATGTGACAAATAAATGTTCAACAGTGACATTGACAGTCAAAATGAAAAAATTGACAGTTCTACAATATTTTTTAAAAGAGAGTACGTGTGTCAGATGTCAGATGCTGGGAAGCCTCCGAGGAAATAAATGAAAGAAGGGATATAATATATGACCTCTTGGTCTTCATTTTCTCTTCGTGCAGAATGATTGCTCTTTCAAACAACAAGAGATAGTGACAGGGGAGAAGGGGAAGGGGGAGAGGGAATCATATGAAAGATGAAAAACAGGAAGAGAGGGATGATGAGATGAGAGAAAACAAATGAATAAGACAGAGTGGGAGTTTGTAAAGGACAGCAAGAATGAGTGGGGGAGAGCTGAAAAACACAGGCTGGATAACCAAAGAAGTGTGTGTGTGTTTGCGTACGTGCGTGTGTGTGTGTGTTGAGTGTGTATTTGTGCATATTATGCGTGTGTGTGTGCTGTCTGAGTGTGGCCCCACTGTATGAGGAAGGGAATTGGGATCAAAAGAGATGGCACTCTTCTATCAGTTCAATTGTCACCCCCCACTCTTCTAAAGAAGAGAAAGAGGAGATTGAATAGATTCATGTGCTTTTATTCAATACAGCAGTGGAGAAAGTTTGAAGTTCCACGGCATGCACATTACTGACAAACTGAAATGGTCCACCCACACAGACGGTGTGGTGATGAAGGCGCAACAGCACCTCTTCAACCTCAGGAGGCTGAAGAAATGTGTATTTTCACCGAAAACCTTCACAAACTTTTACAGATGTACAATTGAGAGGATGCTGTCTGGCTGTATATCACTGCCTGGTTTGGCAACTGCACCGCCTACAACCGCTGGGCTCTCCAGAGAGTGGTGAGGTCTGTCCAACGCATCACCGGGAGCAAACTATCTGCCCTCCAGGACACCTACGCACAAGAAGGCCAAAAGATCATCAAGGACAACAACCACTTGAGCCACAGTCTGTCCACCCGCTATCATCCAGAAGGTGAGGTCAGTTCAGGTGCATCAAAGCTGGGACCAAGAGACTGAAAAACAGCTTCTATCTCAAGACCATCAGACTGTTAAATGCGCAGACATGCACATTTAATAAATGGAACACTAGTCACTTTAATAATGTTTACATATTTTGCATCACTCATCTCATATGTATATACTGTATTCCCATCCTATTCTACTGTATCTTAATCTATGCCGCTCTGACATTGCTCACCCAAATATTTACATATTCTTAATTCCATTCCTTTACATTACATTTGTGTGTATTGTTGTGAAATTGTTAGATATTACTTGTTAGATGTTACTGCACTGTTGGAGCTGAAACACAATAATTTCGCTACACCCGCAATAACACCTGCTAAACTCGTGTATGTGACAAATACAGTTTGATTTGATTTATTTTGTGTGGTTCCCACTGTGAAACATGGAGGAGGAGGTGTGATGGTGTGGGGGTGCTTTGCTGGTGACACTGTCGGTGATTTATTTAGAATTCAAGACATATTTAAATCTTCTTAGGGCTAGGGGGCTGTATCCTGAATTTCCGCCTGTCTGACGTGCCCAAAGTAAACTGCCTGTTACTCAGGCACAGAAGCCAATTTGTAGATTGGATAGAACACTTTAAAGTTTCAAAAACGGTTAAAATAATATCTGTGGCAGAACTGATATGGCAGGCGAAAATCCAAAGAGAATACGACCACAATTTTTTTTTCAGCTCCCAAGCTCTAATTTTGGAAACCTATTGGAAACCCCTAATTCCGTCACCCAAATTGCAATTCCTATGGCTTCTACTAGATGTCAACAGTCTTTATTCAAGGTTTCAGGCTTCGTTTTTGAAAAACAAACAAGTATTTGGTGTTTCTTTTGGGAGAGCACCTGGACCAAATCAGTCTTTCGGCGCGCGAGGGAGAAGGCGTATGCTTGCACATTTTTCTTTCCTATTGATCATAATATTTTCCGTCTGAAATATTATAGTTTATTTACATTTTAGACTACCTGAGGTTTAAATAGAAACGTTGTTTGACTTGTTTGGACTGCATGTTGAATGAGTGGATTACTGAAATCAATGGCGGCAACTAAACTGACTTTTTGAGATATAAAGGAGGATTTTATTGAACAAAACGACCATTCATGTTGTAGCTGGGACCCTTGGGATTGCAAACAGAGGAAGATCTTCAAATGTAAGTGATGTATTTAATCGCCATTTGTGAAGCCTGTGCTGGTTGAAATATATGTTGCTGTGGGAGCTGTCCTCAGACAATCGCATGGTATGCTTTCGCCGTAAAGCCTTTTTGAAATCTGACAACGCAGTTGGATTAACAAGAAGTTAAGCTTTTCAATTATATAAGACACTTGTATGTTCATGAATATTTAATATTACGATTATTTATTTGAATTGCGCACCCTCCAATTTCACCGGATGATATTTTACCAAGAAGGAAAGTGTTGAATGTTTGTGCTTTTCTAATAACTAATTTCTGTGTGCTATTCATGTGCTTTCACATGCAAATACAGCTTTTCTGTGTATAGCTGTTTATAAGACAACTGCTGGGACAGCGCCAGGAGAGCTCCTTCTTGACATGTGTACTTTGGTGCGTTGAGTTGGTTGGAACCTGTCTGGTGTGCTGATAATAAAGGATGATTAATTTAAGAATGTCTCTGGTGGTAATTTCTACGACATGGTGGTACATTTCCACGACAGCTGCATCAGATGACCTGGCCTCCATAATCACCCAACCTCAACCCATTTGAGATGTGAAGGAAAAGCAGCCAATGAGTGCTCAGCATATGTGGGAGCTCCTTCAAGACTGTTGGAAAAGGTGAAGCTGGTTGAGAGAATGCCAAGAGTGTGCAAAGCTGTCATCAAGGCAAAGGGCATATTTTGAAGAATCTCAGTATATAAAATATATTTTGACTTGTTTAACACTTTTGTTTATTGCATGATTCCATATGCGTAATTTCATAGTTTTGATGTCTTCAATATTATTCTACAAAATAGTAAAAATAAAGAAAAACCCTGGAATGAGCAGGTGTGACAACTTTTGACTGGTTCTGTATATATATATATAAAAAAACATTTTTTTAAAGTACAAAAGTAATGCACTGGGCCTTTATAAGTGCTGTATTAGCGCAATTAGCAATATAGCTTATGCAACAAAAAATTTCAGCGCCCCAAACAGCTTGTCCCAGGTATGAAGTGGTCAAATCCTGTTGAAGGCACACTATGTAGAAAAATTGTTTACATGAACCACACTTTAAGGCATTGTTGTTCAACTAATTTGTTCAATTTAGTACAGTATACACAGTGCCTTCGGAAAGTATTCCGGACCCCTTGACTTTTTCCACATTTGTTGCATTAGCCTTATTCAAAAATTGATAGTTTTTTCCCCTCATCGATCTACACACAATATCCCATAATGAAAAAGCAACAACAGTTAAAAAAAATGTTTGTTAATTTATTACAAATAAAAAAAATAAACATCACATTTACATAAGTATTCAGACTTTACTCAATACTTTGTTGAAGCACCTTTGGCAGTGATTACAGCCTTGAGTCCTCTAGGGTATAACGCTACAAGCTTGGCACACCTGTATTTGAGGAGTTCCTCCCAATTCTTTGTCTGCAGATCCTCTCAAGCTCTGTCAGGTTGCATGGGGATTATCACTGCACAGCTATTTTCAGGTATCTCCAGAGATGTTAGATTGGGTTCAATTCTGGGCTATGGTTGGGCCACTCAAGGACATTCAGAGATTTTTAAGCCACTCCTGTGTTGTCTTGGCTGTGTGGTTAGGGTCATTGTCCTGTTGAAAGGTGAACCTTCGCTCCAGTTTGAGGTCCGGAGCGCTCTGAACAGGTTTTCATCAAGGATCTCGCTGTACTTTGCTGTTATTCAATGCCTCTATCCTGACTAGTCTCCCAGTCCCTGCCACTGAGAAACATCCCCACAGCATGATTCATTAGACGAAAGAATCTTGTTTCTCATGGTCAGAGTATTGATGTGCCTTTAGGAAAACTCCAAGCAGGCTGTCATGTGCCTTTTACTGAGGAATGGCTTCCCTCAGGCCACTCTACCATGAAGGTGTAACACTCGTCCTCTTCTTCTGACGAGGAGTAAGAGATATCGGACCAATTTGCAGCGTGTTAAATGTCCATTTTAATATGTAAAACTGAACACTAGTATGGTTCTCAATCAAGGACAACGATTGACAGCTGCCTCTGATTGAGAACCATACCAGGCCAAACACAGAAATCCCAAATCATAGAAAAGGGAACATAGACAACCCACCCACAACTCACGCCCTGACCATACTAAACATAACAAAAGAACTAAGGTCAGAACGTGACAGAAGGCCTGATTGGTGGAGTGGTTGTCCTTCTGGAAGGTTCTCCCATCTCCACAGAGGAACTCAAGAGCTCTGTCAGAGTGACCATCTGGTTCTTGGTCACCTCATTGACCAAGGCCCTTCTCCCCATTTGCTTAGTTTGGCCGGGCGGCCACCTCAAAATAATCCTGTCTCGGAACATTATGGACAACTCCTTCGACTCCAGGCTTGGTTTTTGTTCTGACATGCACTATCAAGTGTGGGACCTTACATAGTGTCAGGCATAGGTGTATAAGTGGCAGGGAAGTCAGGCGCAGGAGAGTCAAACGGAGTGTAAAATGGAGTCTAATAATAAAGTCCACGTAACATGCTCCATAACACTAAAAGGTACATACATAAACAAACATGGGTACGAAGGCCCCGACGCAAACCTATACAACAAAACTACACTGACAATAAAACAATCTCCGACAAAGACATGGGGGAAACAGAGGGTTAAATACACAACAGGTAATGAATGGGATTGAAAACAGGTGTGTGGGAAGACAAGACAAAACCAATGGAAAATGAAAAATGGATCAATGATGGCTAGAAGACCGGTGACGTCGAACGCCGAGCACCGCCCGAACAAGGAGAGGCAACGACTTCGGCAGAAGTCGTGACACATAGACAGGTGTGTGCAGAATCACCCACCAACCAAGGACCAAGCGGCGTGGTAAAAGAAATCCCTTACAGGTATGGGTGGTATACAGAATATAGCCCTATTTGGTAAAAGACCAAGTACATATTATGGCAAGAACAGCTCAAATAAGCAAAGAGAAATGACAGTTCATCATTACTTTAAGTCATGAAGGTCAGTCAATTTGCAAAATTTCAAGAACTTTGAAAGTTCCTTCAGGTGCAGTCGCATAAACCATCAAGCCCCATGATGAAACGGGCTCTCACGAGGACCGCCACAGGAGAGGTAGAGTTACCTCTGCTGCAGAGGATGTTCATTAAAGTTAACTATACCTCAGATTGCAGCCCAAATAAATGCTTCAAAGAGTTCAAGTAACAGACACATCTCAAAGAAATGTGTCACCAGTTATATGAAAAAGTAAAGATTCCAAATAGAGAAGCTTTGTTTTTTTTTACTTCATACAGTCTTACTGGTATAAGAGCTTAGTCCAGTCTCTCCGGTCTGATTTGTCACCCAGGAGTTCTCCAGAGATGTGAGGAATGGAGCGGGAGTGACTTTCCTGGCTCTATTATGGGAGATGTGTTTTATGGATGTGTGGAAAGACTTTCAAATTCAACATTGCATACCATTTCTTGCAGCACCCAATAATTTAGCCTTCACAATGAACATTGACTGGTATCAACCTTATAAATACAGTGAATATTCGCTGGGTACAATTTTTATTTATTTATTTTTTTACTTTCCTTGAGAAGAGCACTTCAAAGATGAAAACAAAATTGTAGTTTGATTGATACCTGGCCCAAAGGAACCATCACTGAATGTTAACTTTGACATTCCTACGTCAAGAAAGTTTGGAGGCTTCATGGAACATTGGCATACTTTTGATTTATCTGATGGTGCTGCAGGACCCTCAGCACCACTACTTCTCGTGGCTTTGGCCGTGGGGCTTTTATCTTTTCATGCATGAGTTCAAAATATCTCTAACTGTCGCCGCCAGTATGAGTTTGTTTTATGCGCGTGACAGTTAACCCGTGCTGCACTCAAACCAAGGCACATTGCCTGCTAATTATCTATAGGTTGTTTCAACTTGTCAATTTCAATTTTTTTTGGAATAAGATATATTTTCGAACAGTTTGAATTGAGGTGTGGTCCGCCTCCTCATGAATTCACATTTCACTGTTGGCAGACAATTTGTTTGAGGCTTTAACTGAGCCAGACAAGAGAGCGCAACCACTTCCCCAGTGTTTTTCCCAGATCAAGTATGCAGAGTTTGCACATCTCCAGTCAGAACAGGCCTTGCACAAACTATTTCCCCTGGCACATTTGCCAGATGGTGCCCGCATTACCTTCATTTTTGTTTTCCTTACTAATAATACCTTTGGACATGTGTAGTTCCTATCAAAGTAAGAGCCTTATTATGTTATCATTATAGTTTCTGTATATTGTGTTGTCGTTTTCTAAAGCAGCACACCGTTATGTATGTATGGAGCATAATATATTTACTGTTTTATTCATGTTTTCAATTACTGGTGATAAATCATGCATTCCGATTCTTGCATAGATTGTAATGGAGATGACGATGTGTGTAAAATCATTTTTGGGAAGTTGTACTGATTATGATGAGCAAATGTTAAGCTAAATGCCACCTACAGTGGTGTCTGACTAAATACTTTTTTGCCCCACTGTATATGTGGCGCCATGTTTGTTCACATTCTTGTCACGTAAACCTTTGTCAGTCCAAAGATGTAATAACAAAAAGAGGTGAAGTGATGGTTTACTCGATTTACTTAGATTTGAACTATTGTTACTCATGGGTGCCAGATCAACGCCTGGAAAGGAGGGTCTTTCTATTTAGCTTATAAACTTCTCATGTGTTTGCACCCCATTTATCTCCCATCATAGTAATATTTTCTGCATCATATCACCCTACAATACCTTCCCCCATTTCTACCCTCCGTGGACTTGAAATTTCCCACAAATGAATAAAGTTGTGAAGACCTTTATTTACCATCAGTACAAAACATTGTTTAGATGCTTTTCAGACAACAATACTGTTTTGACAGCCTTTGTTGCGTCATATGTTCTGTTACCACTGTTCCAATCACATATTTGCGATGGTACTGTAAGGGGTGCGTACTGGCAACAGAGAAGTCAGGTGCAGGAGAGCAAAAACTGTTACAATGGCACAGTTTAATAATAAAAGCACTGTAAACAGAACAATCAATACAATGGGTATCAAAACCCATCGCACACCAGAATAACGTGCACAAACACTTACAATAAACAATTCCGGACAAGGACATGGGGGGAAACAGAGGGTTAAAACCTTTTTGGAATAGGGGGCAGCATTTTCACTTTTGGATGAATAGTGTGCCCAGAGTGAACTGCCTCCTACTCTGTCCCAGATGCTAACATATGCATATTATTATTAGTATTGGATAGAAAACACTCTGAAGTTTCTAAAACTGTTTGAATGATGTCTGTGAGTATAACAGAGCTCATATGGCAGGTGAAAACCTGAGAAGAATCCAACCAGGAAGTGGGACATCTGAGGTTTGTAGTTTTTCAAAGCTTGAACTACCGGATACACCTTGAGATATGGATGAGGTTGCATTTCCTAGGGCTTCCACTAGATTTCAACCGTCTTTAAAAACTGGTTTGAGGATTCTACTATAAAGGAGGGGCTCATGAGGGGCTCATTGGTCTCATGACGCGCTCCTGACAGAGTTACTTCTCATTCCAGTGCTTTTCTGAAGACAAAGGAATTCTCCGGTTGAAACATTGATGTTTTGATGTTTTATGTTATGTTAAAAACATCCTAAAGATCATCCTAAAGATTAATTCCATACATTGTTTGACATGTTTCTAAAGGACTGTAACGGAACTTTGAGTTTTTGTCTGGGCGAAATGCTCGCGCCTCATGAAGATGGATTACTGGGCTGAACACGCTAACAATAAGTGGCTATTTGGACATAAATGATGGAACTTTATGGAACAAATCAGT
The DNA here is from genome assembly GCF_036934945.1 of Oncorhynchus masou masou. Classification (NCBI taxonomy): domain Eukaryota; kingdom Metazoa; phylum Chordata; class Actinopteri; order Salmoniformes; family Salmonidae; genus Oncorhynchus; species Oncorhynchus masou. The sequence goes on from NC_088219.1 coordinate 31,414,135, forward strand.
AATTTATTGTCAAACTGGGATTCCTGGGAGTGCCTTCTGATAAAGATCATTAAAGGCAAGTGAATATTTATGGTGTTTCTAACTTTGTTAATTCCAAAATGGCGGATATTCCTCTGGCTGTTTTGGGTTCTGAGCGCCGTTCTCAGACTATGCTTTTTCATATTTTTTTTTTTACATCTGACACAGCGGTTGCAATAAGGAGAAGTCTATCTTAAATTCTGTGAATAACACTTGCATCTTTTATCAGTGTTTATTATGAGTATTTGCAAAATCACTGAATGTTTTGGAATCAAAACACTACTGCAAGAGAATATGCACATTATCGAACAAAACATACATGTATTGTGTAACATCTGATGAAGATCAAAGGTTAGTGATTAGTTGTATCTATATCCTGCTTTTTGTGACTCCTATCTTTGGCTCGAAAAATGGCTGTGTTTTTTTTTCAACTTGGCAATGACCCTAACATTATCATATGTTGTGCTTTAGCTGGAAAGCATTTTTGAAATCGGACACAATGGGTAGATTAACAAGATGTTTAACTTTCATTTGCTGTATTGGACTTGTTAATGTGTGAAAGTTACATATTTCCCAAAAATATTTTGTAATTTCGCACGCTGCCTTTTCAGCGGAATGTTGTCAAGGACCCCTGTGCTAGAAAGGTTAAATACACAACATGTAATGATGGAATTGAAACCAGATGTGTGGAAAGACAAGACAAAACAAATGGAAAATGAAAAATGGATCAATGATGGCTAGAAGACCGGCAACACCGAACGCCGAACGCCTCCCGAACAAGGAGAGGAACCAACTTCGGTTCGTGACAGGTACGCTGCAGGGACCACTCAACAATGATCGTAAATGGTTATTAATACATAATGAAATACTGAAATGTTTATTGAAAGAAATATTAATCATCGGTTTGATGTTTTGATCATGGAGAGCTTCATCAGATAAGGAATATATATATACAATGTCGCACATTTTAGGCTATTCTTAAATCATTCATTAGACAAAAAAGAAGAATAGTCTAAATTGTGAAACATTGTATGTTTTCCTTCTCTGGTGAAGCTCTCCATGATCATAATTGGAAAACCTCAATGTCTTATATTATATTTCTCAACTTCGCACATCTTCTTTGGCAGCACCTCTATTTCAATTATTTGACCACCAAGCCTCCTCTTTTAAAATTAAATACTGTGTTTGTTTCCTTTTTTAGAGGAAGCAGCAAATGCCTGCAGAATTCACCACAACCAGGTTTGGAACTAAGCAGGCTATTCAAGGTTTGACCCCAGAGAGTGGATTCCACGCACCTCCGCAGAACATATCAAATTAAATGGGCTTCCTATTTAGCAACAAAGCCTCCTGAACTCACGCTGCCAAACATACCCTCGTAAAACTGAATATCCTACCGATCCTCGACGTTGTTTACAAAATAGCCTCCAACATTCTACCCCTCAAACTGGATGCAGTCTATCACAGTGCCATCCGTTTTGCCCCATATAAAGCTCTCCTCAGCTGGCCCTACATATTCGTCACCAGACCCACTGACTCCAGGTCATCTATAAGTCTTTGCTAGGTAAAGCTAAACCTTATCTCAGCTCACTGGTCACCATAACAACATCCACCTGTAGCACGCACTCCAGCAGGTATATCTCATTGGTCATCGCCAAAGTCAACACCTACTTTGGTCGCCTTTCCTTCCAGTTCTCTGCTGCCAATGACTGGAACGATTTGCTGAAGTTGGAAATCACTGAAGTTGGAGACATATCTCCCTCACTAACTTTACGCATCAGCTATCTGAGCAGCTTACCGATCGCTGCAGCTGTACACAGCCCATCTGTATATAGCCCATCCAATCTACCTACCTCATCTCCATATTGTTTTTATTTACTTTTATGCTCTTTTGCACACCAGTATTTCTTATTGCACATGGTCAATCTGCACATCTCACTCCGCTGTTTATACCTCTTGAAGCTAGGGGGCACTATTTTTATGTTTGGAAAAATAACGTTCCCAAAGTAAACGGTCTATTTCTCAGGACCAGATGCTAGAATATGCATATAATTGACAGATTAGGATAGAAAACACACAATATTGTCTGTGAGTATAACAGAACTGATATTGCAGGCGAACCCCTGAGAAAAATCAAACCCGGAAGTGGCTTCTATTTTGAAAACTCCATGTTCCATAGCCTCCCACTGCTCCATTTAAAGGGATATCAACCAGATTCCTTTTCCTATCGCTTCCTTAAGGTGCCAACAGTATTCAGACATTGTTTCAGGCTTTTATTTTGAAAAATGAGCCAGAAAGATAACATCGCATCAGGTGGTCACATGAGTTTTGCTTGCGCAACAGAGTTTGGACAGCTATTGTTTTCCCCTCTCCTACTGATAAAGACATTTGCGGTTGATATATTATCGATTATATATTTTAAAAACAATTGATTATAAAAACGTTTGACATGTTTCTGTGGACATTACGGATATTATTTGGAATTTGACTGCGTTGTCGTGACCGCTCTTTCCTGTGGATTTCTGAACATAGCGCGCCAAACAGAGGTTTTTGGGATATAAAAATAATCTTTATGGATCAAAAGGAACATTTTTTGTGTAACTGGGAGTCTCGTGGGTCAAAACATCCAAAGATCATCAAAGGTAAACGATTAATTTGATTGCTTTTCTGATTTTCGTGACCAAGCAACCTGATGCTAAGTGTACTTAACGTTTTGTCATGCGATCGATAAACTTACACAAACTCTTGGATTGCTTTCGCTGTAATGCATAAATTCAAAATCTGAGACGACCTCTAGCGATGAGCAATCCCGTATCCGGGAGCGTAATCATAGCCTCAAGCTCATTACCATAACGCAACATTTCATATTCATGAAAATCACAAATGAAATGAAATAAATATATTCAAACACAAGCTTAACCTTTTGTTAACAACACTGTCATCTCAGATTTTCAAAATATGCTTTTCAACCAAATCTACACAAGCATATGTGTAAGAGGTATTGATAGCCTAGCATAGCATTAAGCCTAGCATTCAGCAGGCAACATTTTCACAAAAACAAGAAAAGCACTCAAATAAAATCATTTACCTTTGAAGTACTTCGGATGTTTTCAATGACGAGACTCTTAGTTAGATAGCAAATGTTCATTTTTTCCCAAAATATTTTTTGTGTAGACAAAATAGCTCCGTTTTGTTCATCACGTTTGGCAAAAAAAAATACCGGAAAATGCATTCACTTACAACGCCAAACTTTTTTCCAAATTAGCTCCATAATATCGACAGAAACATGGCAAACGTTGTTTAGAATCAATCCTCAAGGTGTTTTTCACATATCTATTCGATAATCTATCAGTGGTGGCAGTTGGCTTCTCATCAGAAGCAAACGGAAAAATACTGCAGCTGGAGATTACGCAATAATTTCGACGGAAGACACCAAGCGACCACCTGGTAGATGTAGTCTCTTATGGTCAATCTTCCAATGATATGCCTACAAATACGTCACAATGCTGTCGACACCTTGGGGAAGCGACAGAAAGCCTAAGCTCATTCGTGGCCCATTCACATCCATATAAGGAGTCATTGGCATGAGGCGGTTTCAAAAAATGCGGCACTTCCTGATTGGATTTTTATCTGGGTTTTTTCTGTAACATCAGTTCTGTGGCACTCACAGACAATATCTTTGCAGTTTTGGAAACGTCAGAGTGTTTTCTTTCCAAAGCTGTCAATTATATGCATAGTCGAGCATCTTTACGTGACAAAATATATTGCTTAAAACGGGTACGTTTTTCATCCAAATATTAAAATAAGCGCCCCTTATATCCAAGAAGTTAACAAAAGGCTTAGATGTGTTTTGCAATATTGCACTTGTGATTTCATGAATATTTTTAGTAATATTATTTGACTGTGGCGCTATGCTATTCAGCAGTTGCTGATGACAATTATCCCGCTTAAGGGTAGCGTCAAGAAGTTAATTTGCTAAATTGTAATTGCTTCGCTACTATGGCCTATTTATTGCCTTACCTCCTCAAGCCATTTGCACACCCTGTATATAGACTTGTTATATTGTATTAGTGTTAGATGAATTGAGTTCTTATGTGTCCATTAACCTTAAAATCAGTCACATCATTAATGTAATATATGTTGCATAGTGTGGGATACATTATCTACAGAAATTTACCATCCCTAAGAACTGCAACATATTTATTTTCATTAAATAATTTTAATACTTATAAAATCACTATTTGTCTATCTCAATGTATTTTCCTGCCCTATTGGCTTAACATACAGTGGGGCAAAAAAAGTATTTAGTCAGCCACCAATTGTGCAAGTTCTCCCACTTAAAAAGATGAGAGAGGCCTGTAATTTTCATCATAGGTACACTTCATCTATGACAGACAAAATGAGGGAAAAAATCCAGAAAATCACATTGTAGGATTTAATGAATTTATTTGCAAATTATGGTGGAAAATAAGTATCTTCCCCTATTTTTTTATCGATGATAAGTAGGATTTCTGTTCTTGTTGTAATACCAAATCAATAGTAGCCATTTCGAAACCTTCACAGTCAGTGTTTACAACAGAATCCTAAACCTCTTTCCAATTCTCGCTAGAGTCTATTTACCCGCTCCCCACAATTTGTTCTGCCTCAATTCTACTTTCTCCTCTGTGGTTAGAACTACAATTATGTCCAAGAGCTATAAACTCCATCATAATTAATTTACCCTGAAATCAGTATCACAAATTACCACAAATTCATTATCCAAATGGCCCTCCCCTGAGGCTGATCAGACCACAAGGGAAAGCCATGATAGAGGTCAATGGTAATACCACCCTTTTACAGTCGTTTTCCATAATATATTAGACATATTAAAGAACCCTTTATCTAAAGAATTCACGTGTTTAATTAAAACTCAGAAAATACAACTCCTAATATTTCATATGTGATTGTACCCCTTTAAGATATCATGTCTCTGGGAAACATGGAAATCTACTCCCTCCAATCATTAGTTTTAAATTTCCTCAATGTTTCATGTAACTCATTCAGTCTTTCTCCAAATAGTCTCCCCAAAATGCTTGATAGGAATTCCCTGCTATTGGACACACACAACTGTGATAAACGTGCACTGTCCCTTTAAAATAAAATCAACTCAACCTACAATCCCCTTTTTGGACCTGTATAATTATATTGTTAGTATACTTTAACTTCCTGTTAAGTTTCACTGGTGTCACCTAAACAATCAAACCAAAATCAATAACCAGGAACTATTACAAAACTTTTACGTGTCACGCCTTGGTCTTAGTATTTTGTGTTTTCGTTAATTAGTTGGTCAGTCCAGGGTGTGACATGGGTTTATGTTGTTGTATTTTATAGTGGGGTTTTGTAGTATTTGGGATTGCGGCTGAGTAGGGGTGTTGTATAGGCTTGGCTGCCTGAGGCGGTTCTCAATCAGAGTCAGGTGATTCTCGTTGTCTCTGATTGGGAACCGTATTTAGGTAGCCAGGGTTTCACTTTGTATTTCGTGGGTGATTGTTCCTGTCTCTGTGTTAGTGTTCACCAGACAGGCTGTATAGGTTTTTCACGTTCTGTTTGTTGTTTTTGTATTTATAAGTTATTTCATGTATCGTCATTTGTTCCATTAAAAACATGAGTAACCAACACGCTGCATTTCGGTCCGACTCTCTTTCGACAAACGAAGAACGTCGTTACATTACGATAGAACTATTTGAATGACAGAGCCTCCCCGCCACAACCCTATTATTATAATTGTCTGTAGTCGCAAACTCCGGCACCGAGACAATTCCCAAAAAATAGCCCTAACTTAAAGGTCAAGGCATCCCCAGCGAGGATTCACATTACTCCCTCTCTCTCTCGTTTTCTCTTTCTCAATAAGTTTGCTAAATCCTGTGTTAAACCTTTCCTGGCTTTCCCTAGAGTACCAATAATTATTATATTCCTTTCTGTCTGCTCTCTTTTTCTGGGTTCAGGCAATCATACCCGAGCCGTGTCTAGCCTCTCTACTCTGTCTACTTCCCTATATTATTTCTGCATGGCTTATGCATTTGCTTTATCATGAATTCAAATTTTTCTACATATAGACTTCTTCACCCAATCCTTCTTGTAACTTTCTTCTATGTACGTGCTTTTTACCTTCTATGTGTGTGTTCTTTTCTACCGCTTGTCTACCGGCTCCTGCCTCATCCCACCACAGCTCTGCTGCGTCGGCGTTCCGCCCATTACTCACTCTCGCAGCATCCCAGCGCCCTCCATCAGCTCGTCCCAGCCATGACTGACTTAGTCAACCTTTCGCAATTGACTCAAGGCCATAAGTGAGTCTGTCACAAGATACCCTCACTGGTCATAGTCATATAGAATACAGTAAGTCGGAAGTTTACATACACTTTATGTTGGAGTCATTAAAACTAATTTTTCAACCACTCCACAAATTTCTTGTTAACAAACAATAGTTTTGGCAAGTCGGAAAGGACATCTACTTTGTGCATGACACAAGTAGTTTTTCCAACAATTGTTTACAGACAGATTATTTCACTGTATCACAATTCCAGTGGCTCTGAAGTTTACATACACTAAGCGGACTGTGCCTTTAATTCTTACGGCTAGGCATTCCGCTAGCGGGATAGAAGTCGACAACATCCGAGGAAATTGGAGGGTGCGGAATTCAAATAAATAATCGTAATATTAAACATTCATGAACATATGTGTCTTATATAATTGAAAATAGTATGTTCTTTTTAATCTAACTGCGTTGTCAGATTTCAAAAAGGCTTTACAGCGAAAGCATGCCACGCGATTGTTTGAGGACGGCTCCCCACAGCAACATATTTTCAACCAGCACAGGCTTCACACAATCACAAATAGTAATGAAATAAATCACTTACTTTTGAAGATATTCCTCTGTTTGCAATCCCAAGGGTCCCAGCTACAACATGAATGGTCGTTTTGTTAGATAAAATCCTTCTTTATATCCCAAAAAGTCTGTTTAGTTGGCACCATCGATTTCAGTAATCCACTCGTTCAACATGCAGACAAAGGAGTCCAGAAAGCGACCTGTAAACTTCGTTCAAACAAGTCAAATGACATTTCTATTTAATCCTCAGGTACTCTAAAATGTAAATAAACTATAATATTTCATACGGAAAGTAGTATGTTCAATAGGAAAGTAAAAGTAGTAAGTGCTCACTGAAAAACTGATATTGTACCATTGGTCTCTTCACCAAAACTCTAAATACTTTTTGTTTTGTTTAAACAAGCCTGAAACCTTGAATAAAGACTGTTGACATCTAGTGAAAGCCATAGGAATTGCAATCTGGGAGACGGATTTACATAGAAACAATAGGAAGCCATTATAAGAGCCTGGGAGCTAAAAAAAATAATAATAATTCAGGTCGGATTTTCTTCAGATGTTTGCCTGCCATATCAATTCTGTTAGTCTCAGACATTATTTTAAGAGTTTTTGAAACGTCAAAGGGTTTCTACCAATTATATGCATATCCTGGCTTCTGGGCCTAGTTTACTTTGGTCATGTCAGTCAGGCGGAAATTCAGAAAAAGGACCCTATCCCGAAGAAGTATTAAACAGCTTGGAAAATTCCAGAAAATTATGGCTTTAGATGCTTCTGATGGGCTAACTGACATCATTTGAGTCAATTGGAGGTGTACCTGTGGATATATTCCAAGGCCTACTTTCAAACTCAGTGCCTCTTTGCTTGACATCATGGGAAAAATCAAAAGAGATCAGAAAAGACCTCAGAAAAAAATTGGAGACCTCCACAAGTCTGGTTCATTCTTGGGGGCAATTTCCAAATGCCTGAAGGTACCACGTTCATCTGTACAAACAATAGTACGCAAGTATAAACACCATGGGACCACGCAGTCATCATACCGCTTCAGGAAGGAGACACATTCTGTCTCCTAGAGATGTACGTACTATGGTGCGAAAAGTGCAACTCAATCCCAGAACGACAGCAAAGGACCCTGTGAATATGCTGGAGGAAACAGGCACAAAAGTATCTATTTCCACAGTAAAACCTGAAAGGCCGCTCAGCAAGGAAGAAGCCACTGCTCCAAAACCACCATAAAAAAACAGAGTACGGTTTGCAACTGCACATGGGGACAAAAATCGTAGTTTTTGGAGAAATGTCCTCTGGTCTGATGAAACAAAAATAGAACTGTTTGGCCATAATCACCATTGTTATGTTTGGAGGAAAAAGGCGGGAGGCTTGCAAGCGGTAGACCACCATCCCAACCGTTAAGCATCGGGGTGGCAGCATCATGTTGTTGGGGTGCTTGCTGCAGAAAGGACTGTGATCCTAACTGACCTAAGACAATGAATTGTCACTATAATTAAATGTCAGGAATTGTGAAAAACTGAGTTTAAATGTATTTGGCTAAGGTGTATGTAAACTTCTGACTTCAACTGTACTTCTTCGGGGTTTAGCGGCTGTTGGCATCCAATATGTTGCATTACTGCCCCAACTGGACCATAATTCAAATCCATTGTACTTAGTGATACAACATTGGAAAATTGGAAAAACTAAAAAACTAAAGAGTAATGACAAAAAGCACTGTCCACTTGGGCAATCTTAATCGAATCCCCCTCATTTGTAATATTGATATAACCCTCAGCTACAGGAATAGGCGTATAGGTGATGGAGAGAGTACTGCCTATGTGGAGAAAGTGTGCTCCACATGGTCTGTTCACAGTGTGTGATACAATCAAGTAATGACTTGCAAAATACAGTAAGTATAGTGGCTGCGAAAGTATTCACCCCCTTGGCATTTTTCCTAATTTGTTGCCTTACAACCTGGAATTAAAATAGATTTTTGGGGGGTTTGTATCATTTGATTTACACTACATGCCTACCACTTTGAAGATGCAAAATATTATAAATATTATAATATTTGTATCAAAGATAATTGCGTAATTATCGTATTTCGTCGTCCTAACGTAGTCTACACTGCTATCTGCCCAGCAGCTAGCTAAGCAGCTAGCTAACGTCCACCGTCCACCAGCACTGTAGAAACTATTACACTCAACTGAACGACTCGATTAGTGTAGTGTTAGCTAGCTACATAGTTGTCTTTGCTGTCTTCGTATCCAAGATAATTGTGTAGTTTAGAGTGTGTAGACTTAGAGTGATTATCTTAATTTACCGAGGTTAGCTAGCCAGCTATTTGTCGCCCTTAACGTAGGAGATACTGCTAGCTAGCTAGCCAACAGCTAGCCAACCTCTACCGAATAGAACTTCAACTACCCGGTCAACATTCCGCTTCGCTCCACAGGTAGTATCACATTTTCATTTCACTTCATTACAGTACAACGGTTTGATTTGTTTGATCGTAGCTAGCTAGCTACATAGCCGTCTTTGTATCTAAGACAATTGTGTAGTCTAGAGCGATTTTCTAGGTTAGCTAGCCAGCTATTGTCGTTCTTTTAACGTAACGTAACGCAATCAACACTGCTAGCTAGCCAGCTAGCCCCGAATAGCAGCACTGTAGAAACTATTACACTCGACGGAACGACTTGATTAGTGTAGTGTCAACAACGCAGCCACCGCCAGCTAGCCTACAAAGTCAACAACGCAGCCACTGCCAGCTAGCCTACTCCAGCAGTACTGTATCATTTCAATCATTTTAGTCAATAAGATTCTTGCTACGTAAGCTTAACTTTCTGAACATTCGAGACGTGTAGTCCACTTGTCATTCCAATCTCCTTTGCATTAGCGTAGCCTCTTCTGTAGCCTGTCAACTATGTGTCTATCTATCCCTGTTCTTTCCTCTCTGCACAGACCATACAAACGCTCCACACCGCGTGGCCGCGGCCACCCTAATCTGGTGGTCCCAGCGCGCACGACCCACGTGGAGTTCCAGGTCTCCGGTAGCCTCTGGAACTGCCGATCTGCGGCCAACAAGGCAGAGTTCATCTCAGCCTATGCCTCCCTCCAGTCCCTCGACTTCTTGGCACTGACGGAAACATGGATCACCACAGATAACACTGCTACTCCTACTGCTCTCTCTTCGTCCGCCCACGTGTTCTCGCACACCCCGAGAGCTTCTGGTCAGCGGGGTGGTGGCACCGGGATCCTCATCTCTCCCAAGTGGTCATTCTCTCTTTCTCCCCTTACCCATCTGTCTATCGCCTCCTTTGAATTCCATGCTGTCACAGTTACCAGCCCTTTCAAGCTTAACATCCTTATCATTTATCGCCCTCCAGGTTCCCTCGGAGAGTTCATCAATGAGCTTGATGCCTTGATAAGCTCCTTTCCTGAGGACGGCTCACCTCTCACAGTCCTGGGCGACTTTAACCTCCCCACGTCTACCTTTGACTCATTCCTCTCTGCCTCCTTCTTTCCACTCCTCTCCTCTTTTGACCTCACCCTCTCACCTTCCCCCTACTCACAAGGCAGGCAATACGCTCGACCTCATCTTTACTAGATGCTGTTCTTCCACTAACCTCATTGCAACTCCCCTCCAAGTCTCCGACCACTACCTTGTATCCTTTTCCCTCTCGCTCTCATCCAACACTTCCCACACTGCCCCTACTCGGATGGTATCGCACCGTCCCAACCTTCGCTCTCTCTCCCCCGCTACTCTCTCCTCTTCCATCCTATCATCTCTTCCCTCTGCTCATACCTTCTCCAACCTATCTCCTGATTCTGCCTCCTCAACCCTCCTCTCTTCCCTTTCTGCATCCTTTGACTCTCTATGTCCCCCATCCTCCAGGCCGGCTCGGTCCTCCCCTCCCGCTCCGTGGCTCGACGACTCATTGCGAGCTCACAGAACAGAGCTCCGGGCAGCCGAGCGGAAATGGAGGAAAACTCGCCTCCCTGCGGACCTGGCATCCTTTCACTCCCTCCTCTCTACATTTTCCTCCTCTGTCTCTGCTGCTAAAGCCACTTTCTACCACTCTAAATTCCAAGCATCTGCCTCTAACCCTAGGAAGCTCTTTGCCACCTTCTCCTCCCTCCTGAATCCTCCTCCCCCCTCCCTCTCTGCAGATGACTTCGTCAACCATTTTGAAAAGAAGGTCGACGACATCCGATCCTCATTTGCTAAGTCAAACGACACCGCTGGTTCTGCTCACACTGCCCTACCCTGTGCTCTGACCTCTTTCTCCCCTCTCTCTCCAGATGAAATCTCGCTTCTTGTGACGGCCGGCCGCCCAACAACCTGCCCGCTTGACCCTATCCCCTCCTCTCTTCTCCAGACCATTTCCTTCTCCCTTACCTCACCTCGCTCATCAACTCATCCCTGACCGCTGGCTACGTCCCTTCCGTCTTCAAGAGAGCGAGAGTTGCACCCCTTCTGAAAAAACCTACACTCGATCCCTCCGATGTCAACAACTACAGACCAGTATCCCTTCTTTCTTTTCTCTCCAAAACTCTTGAACGTGCCGTCCTTGGCCAGCTCTCCTGCTATCTCTCTCAGAATGACCTTCTTGATCCAAATCAGTCAGGTTTCAAGACTAGTCATTCAACTGAGACTGCTCTTCTCTGTATCACGGAGGCGCTCCGCACTGCTAAAGCTAACTCTCTCTCCTCTGCTCTCATCCTTCTAGACCTATCGGCTGCCTTCGATACTGTGAACCATCAGATCCTCCTCTCCACCCTCTCCGAGTTGGGCATCTCCGGCGCGGCCCACGCTTGGATTGCGTCCTACCTGACAGGTCGCTCCTACCAGGTGGCGTGGCGAGAATCTGTCTCCTCGCCACGCGCTCTCACCACTGGTGTCCCCCAGGGCTCTGTTCTAGGCCCTCTCCTATTCTCGCTATACACCAAGTCACTTGGCTCTGTCATAACCTCACATGGTCTCTCCTATCATTGCTATGCAGACGACACACAATTAATCTTCTCCTTTCCCCCTTCTGATGACCAGGTGGCGAATCGCATCTCTGCATGTCTGGCAGACATATCAGTGTGGATGACGGCTCACCACCTCAAGCTGAACCTCGGCAAGACGGAGCTGCTCTTCCTCCCGGGGAAGGACTGCCCGTTCCATGATCTCGCCATCACGGTTGACAACTCCATTGTGTCCTCCTCCCAGAGCGCTAAGAACCTTGGCGTGATCCTGGACAACACCCTGTCGTTCTCAACTAACATCATGGCGGTGGTCCGTTCCTGTAGGTTCATGCTCTACAACATCCGCAGAGTACGACCCTGCCTCACACAGGAAGCGGCGCAGGTCCTAATCCAGGCACTTGTCATCTCCCGTCTGGATTACTGCAACTCGCTGTTGGCTGGGCTCCCTGCCTGTGCCATTAAACCCCTACAACTCATCCAGAACGCCGCAGCCCGTCTGGTGTTCAACCTTCCCAAGTTCTCTCACGTCACCCCGCTCCTCCGCTCTCTCCACTGGCTTCCAGTTGAAGCTCGCATCCGCTACAAGACCATGGTGCTTGCCTACGGAGCTGTGAGGGGAACGGCACCGCAGTACCTCCAGGCTCTGATCAGGCCCTACACCCAAACAAGGGCACTGCGTTCATCCACCTCTGGCCTGCTCGCCTCCCTACCACTGAGGAAGTACAGTTCCCGCTCAGCCCAGTCAAAACTGTTCGCTGCTCTGGCCCCCCAATGGTGGAACAAACTCCCTCACGACGCCAGGACAGCGGAGTCAATCACCACCTTCCGGAGACACCTGAAACCCCACCTCTTCAAGGAATACCTAGGATAGGATAAGTAATCCTTCTCACCCCCCCACCTTAAATGATTTAGATGCACTATTGTAAAGTGGCTGTTCCACTGGATGTCAGAAGGTGAATTCACCAATTTGTAAGTCGCTCTGGATAAGAGCGTCTGCTAAATGACTTAAATGTAAAATGTTAAATGTAAAATATTTTCTATTGTGAAACAAGCAAGAAATAAGACAAAAAATCTGAACTTGAGCGTGCATAACTATTCACGCCCCCAAAGTCAATACATTTAGAGCCACCTTTTGCAGTAATTACAGTTGTAAGTCTCTTGGGGTATGTCTCTCTAAGCTTGGCACTTATAGCCCCTGGAATTTTTGCCTATTCTTCAAGGCAAAACTGCTCCAGCTCCTTCTAGTTGGTTGGGTTCTGCTGGCGTACAGAAATGTTCAAATCATACCACAGATTCTCAATTGAATTGCGGTGTGGGCTTTTACTAGGCCATTCCAAGACATTTAAATGTTTCCCCTTAAACCACTCAAGTGTTACTTTATCAGTATTGTACTGCTGGAAGGTGAACCCTCGTCCCAGTCTCAAATCTCTGGAAAACTGAAAAAGGTTTCCCTCAAAAATGTACCTGTATTTAGCTCCATCCATCATTCCTTCAATTCTGACCAGTTTCCCAGTCTGTTTTCCTATGGAAAACATCCCCACAGCATGATTCACTGTGGGGATGGTGTTCTCGTGGTGATGGGAGGTGTTGGTTTTGCGCCAGACATAGCGTTTTCCTTGATGGCCAAAAAGCAACATTTTAGTCTCATCTGATGATATGTTAGGGGAGTCTCCCACATGCACTTTGGCGAACATCAAACATGTTTGATACATTTTTTTAAAGTAATAACTTTTTTTCTAGCCACAATTCCATAAATCCCAGCTCTGTGGAGTATACAGCTGAAAGTGGTCCTATGTACAGATACTCCAAACTTCGTCGTGGTGCTTTGTTGTGGAGCTGTGTTCGACGTGGAGCTTTGTTGCCTCTGATTAATATCCTCCTTGCTTGGTCCATGAGTTTTGGTGTTGTGGTGCCATATTCTTTAAAAAAATAATAATATGGATTTAATGGTGCTCCGTGGGATGTTCAAAGTTTCAGATATTTTTTTATAACCCAACCCTGATCTGTAATTCTCCACAACTTTGTCCCTGATCTGTTTGGAGAGCTCCTTGGTCTTCATGGTGCCGCTTGCTTGGTGGTGCCCCTTGCTTAGTGGTGTTGCAGACTCTGGGGCCTTTTCGAACAGGTGTGTAAATATACTGAGCTCATGTGACAGATCATCTGACACTTAGATTGCACACAGGTGGACTTTATGTAACTAATTATGTGACTTCTGAAGATAATTGGTTGCACCAGATCTTATTTAGGGGCTTCATAGCAAAGGGGGTTGAATACATATGCATGCACCACTTTTATGATTTTTATTTTGTAGAGTTATTTTTTTCATTTCACTTCACCGTTTGACTATTTTGTGTTTGTCTATTACATGAAATCCAAATAAAAATCCATTTAAATTCCAGGTTGTAATGCAAAAAAATAGGAAAAAACGTCAAGGGGGATGAATATTTTTGCAAGGCACAGTACACAGTCTACCTCTATGCTTGCAACCTCTGCCTCCTATCTATCCAAGTAGTACTTGTACATGTCCTACATGTGCTCATTGCTCAGTGAAGATGCCCTCCAGTGTTGTCCGCCACTACTCTCCTACTCCAAAAGAAAGACTGACAGACAGACAGAGACAGAGAGCAAGAGAGACGAGCACAGTGTGAGAGCTCGGTCAAAAAAATAAACCAAAGCTAAACAAAATGTTCTATTGTGCATGTGACATAACACTAGTCTGAAGACATGCTTTCAGATAATTCCCTTGTTTTTGAATAGCCACATACCATTAGGGGCAGATCAAAATTGACCAAATAGTTACCTGGAGGCAAATGGGTGAGGGTCATGCTTTTTCAATTTCAGTCAGTTACTTATTAGGCTATATATACTGCCCCTCATCTCTGATTTTCTGCTGGGCCACAATAAATTGCGTCTACAGTATAAGTTATTTAGTGTGGTCTCAATCAAATGATCCATAGCCTATAGGCTACGAAGTGCATGCTCGGAGTAGCACAAAGCAAAGTTATACTTCTAACATAGCTGCTGGAATGGTGTAAATAAAACTAGGCTGCTGTCACGACTTCTCCCGAAGGTAACTCCTCTCCCTGTTCAGGCGGCGTCGCCGGTTTACTAGCCGCCACCGATCCCTTTTTCCTTTTCGGTTTGTTTGGTCTGTTATTCTTTACACACCTGGTTTCATTTGCATTTATTTCTGTGTGTATAAGGGTAACCTGTTGCCTGCCTTAGTTCGTGCGGGATTAGACTTGTGTGTATTGTGCTAGATTGTATTTGATGTTTGTTGTTTTCACGGTTACGCACGTGTATGTAAAGTGTCTGAACTGTGTTTGTTCCTACGTGTGCGTTTGAACGAGTTCTGAGCATCGAGAGCGTAGTTTTGTATTTTCGTCTGTGCCATTTTTATATTGGTGGGCTATCAGACATCCCTGCTCTCCTGCGCTTGACTCCTACACCTCTCACCGAGACGCATGCTATCACAACTGCATTGTACACTGCAATGGATATTCCAACCCTGAGGCCAGGCTTGCTCTGCTCTTGCTGATCAAAAAAAATGTGTGTGCTGCCTAACCTGTGCAGGCCTATGTGGCAGTCAAAGGTTTCTTCCAAAAATAGGTTTTGATTAGGCCTAGTCCAGAACATCAATTTAAGAAGGAGAGTGTAAAGATGAGAAGGAGAACTAGAGGTCAACTTTGATAGCTTGATATTACTACAATTGATTTGATTAAAAAAAATATGTTTCTTGCCATGAGTTATTGACCTCACAATAAGAAAGATTTGAGTAACTTCCATTGTGGTGCTGTAATGTGGACACAGGGAGTCTGGAAGCAAGTGCAGGTGGTGAGTTTAATAATAAATGGAACAATACAAGAAACACGAGTAGCGTACACATATGGAACACATAGTCAATACTGCATGGGGTATAGAACGACGGGAGTGACAGATATTGGGGAAGTAATCAGTGAAATGATGAATGCCAGGTGCGCATAATGATGAATGCCAGGACCGATGGTTAGTAAAAACCGGCTATGTTGAACCTCTGGACAGCTCCTTCTGGCAATAGACGGCATGCTGGACGTCACATAAGCATCACTCCAAACTTCCTCTGAGCGCCGGAACCATTCGTACACCGCAGAGGCCCGGCCTGTCTCAGAGTCCACGGAGCCAGGATCGGCTGATAACCCAGGACACACTGGAAGAGAGTAAGCCCGGTGGAGGAGTGACGTAATGAATTCTGGGTGTATGAAGAACAGCCAGGTAGTGTGATCAACATTAAAGAGAGTTTAGCAGAAACTGATGAAGATGGAATACTTCATACCTGCCCTTGGAGATGAAAGATCCCGTGACCGTCCCTCTGCTCTCGTGAATCCTGAGTTGGGACATATCGGACACTGCTGAAACCTCCATAAGTCCAGGCACTGAGGGAGGAAGAGAAGCGATGTGGGTCCCAAAGCTCCTGAAGTGGATTATCCAACCGGATGGCCATCACGATGAGTGCGTCCAATGAGAGATTGTCGTCCTGACATGTCAGTTCCGTTTGGACCTCCTCGCACAGTCCCTTTCGAAATAGTGTACGGAGCACCGCTTCATTCCGTCCGCTGGATGGAATGCCCCTTGATCATCCGTCTCCCAGGGTAGGCACAAGTATTCCTTCTTCATCGTTTTCTGCCAACCCTTTCTGGTTTCTATTTCACTGGCTGGTGTTGTCTCTACAGCTGTTGTGGACATGGAATTTCGTAGACCAGACCCTCGTCTCCTCCCTGAACATCACCTCAGACCTGCCCTCCTCTCCTTTTCCGGTCCAAGTCCTGGGTAATCGACCATTGGGATCCGACACTATCACGCACATCACAGCATCATTCACCCTCGCTCCGGTGCTCGACATCGCCGTTCTACAAACCACCGGCCCGGGCCATCTTCGTTACGTATACCTGCCCCCCATTATTACACACATCTGGTCTTCATCATCACCTTGATTCCCTTCCCTTTATTTAGTCCTCAGTAGCCTCAGTCATCAGGCAGTATTGGTTAATTTTCATTCACATTCTGTATACTTTTCGTGTTTTGTTTATCTGCATTCTTCATTATTAAACTCACCTTCTGCACATGTTTCCTGACTCTCGACGTATACTGGAAATACAATGATAGATTAATGCAATGCTTTTACTATAAAGGAGATCTTTCCACCTACTGTCTACTCTTGTTCAAAGGGGTGTATGAACCCACAACCTTCTGGCTCGGAGTCCTGTGCGCTATCAAATTTCCCGTGTTGCCATGTAATACTTACAGGATGAAGAACATTGTATAAAACTGCATATCGAAATGAAAATGCATAAAACCGCATGTCTAAATTAAATGCTAATTAGCCGCTAATCTGGCTATCATACAGAACAACACATCCTGTCGCAAGCCTTCAAGGTACATTTCTCCATGCATTTTCATCAACAAGTAGCAAGTAATCTGGCAAGAAGATATTATAGCCTTTTTAGTTTTTATATTAATAATTTATATTATGTATTTCTTGTTGAGCATTCAAACTACCTAGCTAGCGACCTTATCATTTTTCTATTACTATATTTTTTAGAATTACCCTAACTAGCTAACCTTAGGTCTTTCCCATTGATCAGAAGAAAGGATGGTACTGTGCTATGCACCAGATTGTAATCACGACCCTCCACTCCGATAAGCACACGTGCATTTGAGCGTTTTCTGACCTCTGTAAGCGAGAGGCGTTGCTGGAGCTGTGTGTTAAGGTTCGCTATAGCTGCTAACGAGCTACTTTGGTTTGGTCAAAGATCTGTGCTTAACAAGATGTGTAAGGGCTATTCTACCAAGAAGGTGGGTGATGTACTGCATCAGATGACCTAGCCTCCACAATCACCCGACCTCTACTGAATTGTGATGGTTTGGGATGACTATAACTGCAGGGTGAAGGGAAACCAGTTTCATCACAGTGCTTGATGGTTTTTTCTGCACTTGAAGAAACTTTCCAAATTATTGAAATTGTTCGTTTTGACTGACTTTCATGTGTTAAAGTAATGATGGACTGTCATTTATTTTTGCTTATTTGAGCTGTTCTTGCCATAATATGGACCTCTCAGTCCTGAGATTGGTGGGTCCCCTGAGGGACGATTGAGCTAACGTAGGCTAATGCGATTAGCATGAGGTTGTAAGTAACAAGAACATTTCCCAGGACATAGACATGTCTGATATTGGCAGAAAGCTTAAATTATTGTTAATCTAACTGCACTGTCCAATTTACAGTAGCTATTACAGTGAAATAATTTCATGCTGTTTTACGGTCCCCTAACCAATTGGGCTATTGTTTGTTTTTTCACAATTATTTTGTACATAATGTTTCTGCCACTGTCTCTTATTACCGAAAAGAGCTTCTAGATATCAGGACAGCGATTACTCACATCGTACTGGAAGATTATTTTTTCGTTAACAAGTCAAACACAAAGGATTTACTTCAGACACCCTATAAGGTCCTCAAACCCCGTCATTCGCAGGAGAAAGAGACAGAGATATCGGGGACGTAGGTCGGGTGGCTTGTAAGGATCTGATGGCGAGTGGGTTATCTGCCTTTACCATTGGTTCTGTTAGCCAACGTAAAATCATTGGATAATAAAAAAGACAAACTACAATCACGTATATCCTACTGTACCAACGGGACATTAAAAACTGTAATATCTTATGTTTCACCGAGTCGTGGCTGAACGACGACATGAATAACATGCAGCTACTGGGTTTTACTCTGTATCAACAGGATCGAACAGACGCCTCTGATAAGATAAGGGGGTCAATGTATATTTGTAAACAACAGCTGGTGCACGAAATCTAATGAAGTTGCGAGGTTTTGCCCGCCTGAGGTAGAGCATCTCATGATAAGCTGTAGACCACACTATTTACCAAGAGAGTTTTCATTTATATTCTTTGAAGCTGCTGTCTATTTACCACCACAAACTGATGCTGGCACTAAGACCGCACTCAATGAGCTGTGTACAGTCATAAACAGGAAAACAAATAGGAAAACATTCATCCAGAGGCAGCGCTCCTAGTGGCCGGGGACTTCAATGCAGGGAAACTTAAATCAGTTTTACCTCATTTCTACCAGCATGTCAAATGTGCAACCAGAGGGGAAAAAACTCTAGACCAGCTTTACTCCGCACACAGAGACACATGCAAAGCTCTCCCTCGCCCTCCATTTGGCAAATCTGACCATAATTCTATCCTCCCGATTCCTGTTTACAATCAAAAACTAAAGCAGAAAGCACCAGTGACTCGGTCAATAAATAAAAGTGGTCAGATGAGGCAGATGCCAAGCTACAGGACTGTTTTTATAGCAAAGACTGGAATATGTTCCAGGATTCTTCAAATGGCATTGAGGAGTACACCTCATCTATCACTGGCATTATCAATAAGTGCATTGATGATGTTGTCCCCACAGTGATGTTATATAAATGCCCCAACCAGAAGCCACGGATTACAGGCAACATCCGCACTGAGCTAAAGGGTAGAGCTTTTGCTTTCAAGAAGCGGGACTCTAACCCGGAAGTTTATAAGAAATCCCGATATGAAGAAGAAAGCTCTTTGTTTCTGGCCATTTTGAGTCTGTAATTGATCCGACAAATGGTGATGCTCCAGATACTCAACTAGTCTAAAGAAGGCCATTTTTATTGCTTCTTTAATCATTTGATCAATTAGCCTTTTAAAATGCTAAACTTGGATTAGCTAACACAACATGCCTTTCTATTCTGTTTAGAGACAGTTTGCGCTGTTCTATGAAGGGCCACCCTAGTCATAGACTGTTCTCTCTGCTACTGCACAGCAAGTGGAACCGGAACACACTATGTCCAAAAGGCTATTTAACAGCTTCTACCCCAAGCCATAAGACTCCTGAACAGCTACTCAAATGGCTACCAAGACTATTTGCATTAACCCCCCCCCTTTACGCAGTGCTACTCTGTCTATTATTTATGCTTAGTAACTTTAACCCTACCTACATGTACATATTACCTCATTACCTCAACTAACCGGTGCCCCTGCACATTGACTCTGTACTGGTACCCCCTCTCTAATTATTTGTTACTCTATTTTTTACTTATTTTTCTTAAAACTGCATTGTTGGATTGTAAGTAAGCATTTCACTGTAAGGTCTACACCTGTTGTATTCGGTGCACGTGACAAATACAATTTGATTTGACTTGATTTAGGACCTGAATCTTTACCCAGGCTAGTAGAAATTGTGGTCTGCTGTCTAAATCCTTAACTTCTTAGGGCTTGGCCCCTTTTTTCTCAATTTCCGCCTGAATGACACGCTCAAGGTAAACTGCCTGTTGCTCAGGCCCTGAAGCCAGGATATACATATAATTGGTACCATTGAAAAGAAACACTTTGTAGTTTGTAGAAATGTTAAAATAATGCAGGATAATATAACACAATAGATATGGTGGGAGAAAATTCAAAGAAAACCAACCGGAGATATTATTTTTTGAGAGACCATCCTCTTGCAAAATTAGTTTCCTGTGGATGCAATTCCTATGGCTTCCATAGGGTGTCAGCAGTCTATATCCAATGATTCAGGCTTGTAAACTTCAAAAATGAATAAGAAATAACAGTTTTAGTAGAAGGACACAGTCTTGGAAATTCGCACCTGCTAAAATCGGTTTGCTATTGAACATACTTCTTTCGTAAGAAATATTATAGTTTGATTACATTTTAGGGTATCTGAAGCATATTTTGACTTTTTGAAACAAAGTTTAGGGGTAGATTTTCAGATTCCTTTCTCTGCATGTTGAACGTGTGGGTTACCTAAATCGAACCAACTAAACTGACTTTTTGGGATATAAAGAAGGATTTTATCTAACGAAACGACACTGCATGCTATAGCTGGGACACCTTCGATGACAAATCAGAGGAAGATTTTCTAAAAGTAAGTGAATATTGAATTGCTATTTGTGAATTTTTTAAACCTGTGCCGGTGGAAAAATCACCTAGTTGAGCATTCCAGATAATTCTCCCATCCCAGCAGAAATGTCCCATCTATGTAGTAGGATTTTAGATGCCCAGATAGACCAAAGCCTAATCTATTTTAGCATTACTATAGTCAAGTCTGTGGGTTATGGTATTTTAATATAGATGTTACCAATGTTCCCTCAAGTTTTTCCAGCAATGAGCAAATTTCAGGTCTGCTAAGCGTAAATTTAAATGTTGTGAATATTTTGTGCAACTTCCAGCACATTGACTGTGAACAGAGGCTGTGTGTTTTAAGTTACAGTATTAGCAGTGGTCAAGTATGCTATTGCGGACTACAAATTAACTTTAACTGTGATAATAACTCACTAACTAGCAAAGGATATGAACAAATTTGCTCAAGTGGCTCGCTTTGATCTCAAAACAAGTGCATCTACTCATTCTGTAAACACAGTCCAGTTCAAAGTGAATGGCACAAGTTTATTTGTCTATTTGCTTATAGGCCTACTGCAGCTCTGATTGCTTATGGCACACCGGTCTGTATAAAGTAGGGGCCTGAGCCTTGCCTGTCAATGCAATAGAATCCTACTCCGATGCTTTCTGCCTACAACAAAATCGCTTGCATAGTTAGTTTTGCATACTTAGTCTTGCATAGTTTGTTTTTGTTTCGGTATGTTGCACTAAAAGTGGCTAATATTGCATCGATTCGATCTCAATTCTCACAGTAAAGAAAACATTGGTGGTGTTAACAGGGAAACAGGGAAACAAGTTGAGTGAGGTTCAAACTTGTGCTTCTCTGAGTGGGTTTTATTATGTGCACCAGTCCATTGGGAGCTTAGAGGGAACATTAGATGTTACCATTTTAGTAAAAATAACTTTTTTTTGTCTTTTAGATGGGCGGACCGGAAACCTAGTTACAACACTCGGGTCTGCAGCTGCTATTTTCTGGTGAGAAAGAGAAATGGCCCTCTATTTACCAGAAAGGTCTACCATGGCAGAAGAGGAAGATCTGGACTGTTGATTGGGAAACAAGAACAAACAATGAGGCATGAGGATTGGGTGTTGAGGGACCACTTGTTACAATTTCCAAAGTGTGTTTCTGTTATGATAAACAATGCATTTTCTGTCCAAATAAATATGGTGATACAGCATTGAAAAATACATACCACTGACCAAATGTCTCTTTCTTTTCCAGTCCAACAGGAGTGTATCCCCCAGACTTTCCGGTGCATGGATATCCTGTTTCAATGTGATGGCATCCTGTGACAGTGTGATCTGAGCACAAGCGTCCAGTTGTAGAGATGACAGCAGATCGAGCCTGTGGACAGACAGGTCAGTAACTCATCAAATGTGATACAATATTGCATTTGAAAATATCTGCGCAGTATGTTTGTCATGTTTGTGTATGGTTCTCATTACTTAAGAATGGGTGCATTGAAAAAGACCCACCACTGACCAAATGTCTCCTTGTTTTCCAGTCCAGTTTTCCAGTGGGTGTACAGTCGTGGCCAAAGGTTTTGAGAATGACACGAATATTAATTTTCACAAAGTCTGCTGCCTCAGTTTGTAGGATGGCGATTTGCATATACTCCTGAATGTTATGAAGAGTGATCAGATTAATTGCAATTAATTGCAAAGTCCATATTTGTCATGCAAATTAACTGAATCCCCCCAAAAAGCAGGCAGGCCTGGTGTCTAGAAGGGCAGCAAAGAAGCAACTTCTCTCCAGGAAAAACATCAGGGGCAAACTGATATTTGGCAAAAGGTACAGGGATTAGACTGCTGAGGACTGAGGTAAAGTCATTTTCTCTGATGAATCGCCTTTCTGATTGTCTGGGGCATCGGGAAAAAAGCTTGTCCGGAGAAGACAAGGTGAGAGCTACCATCAGTCCTGTGTCATGCCAACAGTAAAAGCATCCTGAGACCATTCATGTGTGGGGTTGCTTCGCAGCCAAGGGAGTGGTATCAACACATCCTCTTAGACTTCTCCCAACCATCCAGGAACAGTTTTGGTGACAAACCATGCCTTTTCCAGCATGATGAAGCACCTTGCCATAAGGCTAAAGTGATAACTAAGTGGCTCGGGGAACAAAACATTGATATTTTGGGTCCATGGCCAGGAAACTCCCCAGACCTTAATCCCATTGAGAACTTGTGGTCAATCCTCAAGAGGTGGGTGAACAAACAAAAACCCACAAATTCTGACAAACTCCACGCATTGATTATGCAAGAATGGGCTGCCATCAGTCAGGATGTGGCCCAGCAGTTAATTGACAGCATGCCAGGGCGGATTGTATAGGTCTTGAAAAGGAAGGGTCAACACTGCAAATATTGGCTCTTTGCATCAACTTCATGTAATTGTCAATAAAAGCCTTTGACATTCATTAAATGCTTGTAATTACACTTCAGTATTCCATAGTAACGTCTGACAAAAATATCTAAAGACACTGAAGCAGCAAACTTTGAACATTTATATTTGTGTCATTCTCAAAACTTTTGGCCACGACTGTAGTCTCCTCCTCTCTAAACATTACATATTTTTTGCTAGGCAGGGAATTAAGTGATGTGGGCTATAAACTGTTTCTTCTCCCTTAAAGTGACCTGACCTGACCTGACCTGACCTCAACCCCCTTCCTCACTAAACCACATCTCTCCACCCTTATCAGTGCCTGTCACATGTAATTGCTTTTCCTTACTCAATATATTCCCACTTGAACCATAGGGACACTTGACCTCAACCACTGCAGTGGTGCCCACAAGACCGCCCGATGAGGCACCCAGGATCCCAGAACCCATGACCTGACTCCTGTAGCCATTTTGGATGCCTTGATGCCCTCCTCTTCGTTATCTGTGCCCCACTTTATAGACAACACCTCATCCATCAACTGTGACACTTTTTTAGCAGCAACGGAGTAACGCGCTTGACCCTAACCACTGCTACAAAATTGCTGGCTGTCAACCTCCCTCTCCTCATGGTGTGCCAGTTGGCGTTGGTGCGCTGTCCAACTGTTGCCTGCTGTATAGCCTTCTGCTGCTCCACCGACAGCGCCATACCAGCCAGGATGCCTGCATACCCCAGTAGCCCTTGTTTTTTAAACAATGTCCAGAACAGACAGGGATGACAGGGAGGGTAGTAGTTGTTCTGGCTCAGGTTCAAGAAGACATGCCAGTCCACTGAAACTGCCCCGGAGACGGTTCCTTAAACACTGAAGATCCTGCTCTGTGGGCTCTTAGGACAAAGGATTGTAGTCTTCAGCCAGTTACAGGTCCTCCACTGAATGCACCTGGTTGGGCACGGCTGGCTTCCTCCACTTGCATTCCAGATCCGGGCGATATTGCGAACCTCCAAAATAGGCTGCATGGCTCCATGGAGGCATTCGCATGTGGTAGAGAGAATCTCTTGGTCGCCTATATAGTCTTGCCGAAAGGAGTGATGTCAAGTGCCAGATGCCTTTAAATGCATGACTTTTAACACCTTGAAATGCATTCATTGTAAAAAAAATGTGCTAGGTAAATAGTTTGATTTGATTGACATTACAGCTGTAGAATATTTAATAAACTGTCATTTTCACATGAGGACAAGTGCAGTTTTTCCATAAACTTTGAATTGTTAACTTGGGATTTATTCACTTCACAAATCGATCATACAGTGTGAAGAATCCTATAAATCAAGACTGTGTGAATGCATGTACCATTCCCAGTAAATCAATACTGTGCCGTTGAAGATTTGTCTCTGGTCATGAAACTACAATACAGGCTGGATGACTAAACAAAGTCAATTCTGAGTCAATAGATTTTTGATTCATGCCAACATTCAATGACAACATTCTAGAACTGAGTTATCACTCATTAAAGTCTTGTATCCAGGGTAATCTGGTTAATGATTATAGAATTGATTGAGTTGCTCTTTCCTTGTAGATTGTTGACAGGTGTATAGAACACCTTTTTATTGCTAAGACACTCAAACTTTATTTACTAGCCACACTCACCGACACAGGATAAACTTTGTCTCATGCTGGCTCTGACGAAACCGATAAAGTTTCCCCTGCACTTTTCCACATGTCCAGACTTATTTTGTATTTGTATGTATTAGGGATCCCCATTAGCTAGTGCCAAGGCAGTACCTACTCTTCATTGGATCCAAACATATTAAAGCACTTACATTACATATAAAACGAAAGATAAAACAGTACATCATATAACATTATTACCCCAGTACATATCTACAATGCAAAATGTTTAATACCTCCATACAACAATATCACAATGTATGCACATGTACTGTATGTGTCTGTACCTTTGTGTGTGTCTCTTCACAGACCCCGTTGTTCCATAAGGTGTATTTTTACCTGTTATGGTGGTCTTCTCCCCTTTTAATGCTCTTATGCTCACCCTTGAAAAATGACATAAGGTCTGAAATAGACACCAAAGTTGACATACTGTACAAGCAATTATCTAGGCTAAGTAAAACAAAATAATTTTTTGACCTACTGCTCTGCTAACTAGCTAGCTAAAGTATAGTTAGTAGATAGCTAAGACAGAGGAAGGGGATGGAAGAAGTTCAACACTTCTTGAATTAATTTCAATACAACACATGGATTCATCATTGATTGGGCAGAAGTCTCTGATCCCACTGGTGAATGGTAGCTGACAGTGTTGGCTAGAAATGATGTGCAGGAGCTTCCTTCAGGAATGTGTAGTCTTTCTGAGGTCTTCTCTGTTGCTAATTAGCATTTCAAATCTCTGAGAGTAAATTACCCTGAATATATAGACAAAACTCAACTTGCCGGAGAGACAATTACACGGTTTTCAAAACAAGTAAGCCTACACCAAACACACACTTAATTCGAAGTGTTTGTAAAATTCACGATGTAATAAATGAATGGTGGAAAAACTCATTTGAACCATTTCCATGTTTTTATGGGTATTATGGCGAGTCCACTGTGGCGCACTATGGGGAGGGTCACTTGTTTGTTTTTTAATCATTCGGGGAGGGTTTAGGTAAAATATATTTCCCTGAAAGGAGGGCCATTCATCTTCATTCCAGAGAGGTCCGAATTCTTCCATTATAGGTTTCTAGCTATCAGTGGTAGAAAATAAATAACCATGCTAGTTATCCAGCTAATTGTTTCAATGCGCCAAAGGAGAAATTATAAGACAACGCCTCTTACAGTAGCTAAAGATGTTCCACAATGTCTTGTTGTGACTGAAGCTAGCTACTAGTGGGCTAGTTACGTTAGCCAGTAGTGCTAGTCAGTAGTGCCTCTTCATAGCCAGCCAGTTACTAGCTATCTAACCTACCTACTAATAGCTCCTTGTGTCCCTTCCACTGAGAGAGAAAAATGAGACAGATATTTCAACGGATGTATAACTGTGAAGCATCTGGTTGGCGTTTCCACTCACTACTAAATATGTTGATGTGAGGAAGCCCAGAGGCCGCCAGTGGAGAAGATGGCGCGAGATGGATTTTGGCTGACATTCTGCTAATTTTCTCATTGATTAAACATTTGAAGTAGAATACGGAGTTCTACACTTTCTCATTGCTAAAGTTTTAAAAAATGGCGTTGCTTACAAGGAGTGAAGGGCGAATTGAGTTATTGCACACACGCACTTCACTGAATAGGCATTCCTTAACAGAAATATGCAAATAAATGCTAGAACGCGCCAATAGGATCTCGCTAGCTCATGCTTGGCTCTGCCCACCTCCTTGCTTGTTCTGCCCACTATGATTAATTTGCTCCCATTGGAAACGACAGGCTCTGGTCTATCTTTAGGTTAGTTATAAAAATCTTTGGATTTATAGTCCTCTCCTGCAAACTCCTCGCACACACACACTGGCTGATGGTTCTTCTTATTCTTCTGTGGGATTTCAAACTGGCTGTTTTTGCCAGGACAGCCTAAAAACAGGCCACATCGATACAGCTACAACCGAAAGTGACTGTTGCCAGGGTACTTGCTTTCCAGGATTCTTGGGATGTCCCTACCCATTTGAAGTTGTAATTTCAAATGGTTAGGGTTAGGTAAGGGTTATGGTCAAGGTTAGTATAAGGGTTAAGTGTCACGTCCTGACCTTAGTTCCTTTGTTATGTTTCTTGTTTTGGTTGGTCAGGGTGTGAGTTGGGGTGGGCATTCTATGTGTTGTTTTGGTTTTCTATGTGTTTGGCCTGGTATGGTTCTCAATCAGAGGCAGCTGTCAATCATTGTCCCTGATTGAGAACCATATTTAGGTAGCCTGTTGTTTTCTGTTTAGTGTATGTCACCTTACAGAACTGTTTCGTTTCATTCACCGTTGTTATTTTGTTTAGTGTTCTCTGCTTAATAAATATGAACATGGACACGTACCACGCTGCATATTGGTCCGATCTCTCCTACTCCTCCTCAGACAAGGACGACGAACGTTACATTAAGGATAGGGTTGAGGTAATAGACATCCCAAGGATTCCGGATAGCACTGACCCTGTTGTCAGCAAGCAGAGGTAACCTCTTCCACCTCATGTTACCAAAAACCAGTGGCGTAAAGTACTAATTTAAAAATACTTTAATTAAAGTACTACTTAAGTCGTTTTTTTGGGGTATCTGTACTTTACTATTTATATTTTTGTCAACTTTTACTTTAACTTCACTAAATTCCTATTTTTTATTTTATTTTTTTACTCCATACATTTTCCCTGACACCCAAAAGTACTTGTTACATTTTGAATGCTTAGCAGGACAGATATGGTCAAATTTACACACTCATCAATATAACATGCTGCCATCCTTCCTTCCACTGATCTGGCGGACTCACTGTATGCAAATACTGCGCGTTGGAGTTTCCCACTGTCTGTCTGTAAAAAAATAAAAAATAATATTGTGCCGTCTGGTTTTCTTAATATAAGGAATTTGATGTATAGTATTTACTTTTACTTTCTCAAGTATGACAATTGAGTACTTCTCCCACCACTGTACTTAAGTACATTTAAAACCAGATACTTTTAGACTTTTACTCAAGTAGTATTTTACTGGGTGCCTTTTACTTTTAATAGTCATTACTTTTAATAGTCATTTACTGGGTGCCTTTTACTTAATAGTCATTTTCTATTAAGTTGTCTTTACTTTACTCTCCTGAGTGGCACAGCGGTCTAAGTGTCACTACAGACCCTGGTTTGATCCCAGGATGTGTACAACTGGCCATGCCCGGGAGTCCCATAGGACAGCTCATAATTGGCCCAGCATTGTCCGGGTTAGGGGAGGGTTTGACCTGGGGGGATTTACTTGGCTCATCGTGCTCTAGCAACTTCTTGTGGTGGGCCGGGCGCCTGCAGTCTGACTTCGGTTGTCAGTTGAACGGTGTTTCCTCTGACAACATTGGTTTAGCTGGCTTCCGGGTTAAGCGGGCGGGTGTTAAGAAGCTCAGTTTGGCAGGTCATTTTTCGGAGGACGCATGACTCGACCTTTGCGTCTAACTTCTTCTGGCTAGGGTCTATTTTCCTCCATTTCCGCCTGACTGACGTGCCCAAAGTAAACTGCCTGTTGCTCAGCCCCTGAATCCAGGATATGCATATACCATTGGAAAGAAAACACTCTGAAGTTTGTAGAAATGTTCAAATACTGTAGGAGACTATAACACAGTAGATATGGTTGGAGAAAATCCAATGAAAAACCAACCAGAGATTTTTTTGGAGAGCCCATGCTCTTCCATTAGAACAAATGTAATCGAGCTCCCAGTATGCAATTCCTATGGCTTCCACTGGATGTCAGTAGTCTTTGTTCAATGTTTCAGGCTTGTTTCTTCCCAGACGAGGAAAAATTACGAGTTTTAGTACTGGGATACAGACTTGGAAATCAGTCTATGAGCACGCAACGAAGAAGATGCGCACCTGCTAATATCATTTTCCTATTGAACATACTTTCCATCTGAAATATTATAGTTGAATTACATTTTAGGGTACCTGAGAATTAAATAGAAAATCATTTTGACTTGTTTTAACAAAGTTTAGGGGTAGCTCTTTAGATTCCTTTCTCTGCATGTTGAATGAGTGGATTACTAAAAATCGATGGCGCCAACTTTGGGATATAAAGAAGGATTTTATCTAACTAACTGCCACTACATATTGTAGCTGGGACCCTTTGGATGACTAATCAGAGGAATATTTTTTTAATGTAAGTGAATATTTAATCGGTATTTGTGAATGTATGAAACCTGTGCTGGTGGAAAAATATGTGGGTCGCCGTCCTCAAACTGTGGCATGCTTTTGCTGTAAAGCCTATTGTAAATTGGACAGTGCAGGTACAACAATTTAAGCTTTTAACTACTCACTGTTGGGACATTGGTCTGAGGAAGTGAGTACAGCTGGCTGTGTACCTCACTGGGAGATTTGGACAGGGTAGTGAATCTTGCTACCTGGAGCTATAGCCTTTTTCCCCTGTTAAGCTTAGCGATGTGTTTAAATTTTGGAATATGTTGGGCATGGTTATTTTGTTTGTTATTTTTGTTGTGTCTGTGGATTGAGCAGTTGTCTCATCCGTGGCTTGGGGGAATCTGCCAGCGTGCTGGGTGGTTGATTTCCTTGTCAGCGGGCTACAGTGCATAATTACCCACTGTGAATCCGCACGAAGACTAGGGTTGAGTTATTGTAGGTTTTGGGGAAGCTCCATATCTCATCTCTCTTCTGTGGTGCCCAGTGTGATTGTCATTTATCTTGTTGTGGTCTGGTGTGCTCAGCAGAGGGGTTGATTATTTTTTAGTATTTACTTCTGACTATGGCGTCTAATGTAGATGAGCTCGTACGCTTTCCAGAGGAACTAAGAATTATGTACTGAAGAACAGCTGTTGATCGTGGAACATTATGATTGAAATGAGTGAATCTGATACGTTGATGCAAAAATTAAATGCGTAGGAAGGACCCTGAGATGTTCTTTTCATTGACGCTTGTAGCTGACGTGGTCTCTTGTGCCCTGTTCCTGAACATTTACGTGACTGACCATTGTTTGGTCCTGTCTGTTCCCTCCTGGTCTCGTTTTCTTCTTTCGTCTTAAACGTTGCTTCCTGTGCGCAAAGGTTGCTGAGGTCTGAAGAGGTTGGCTGGGGCAAGTGGAAGTGTGAGCATGAAACCCCTCGTCACTTTGGGATGCAGAGACTGTCACTTTGGGACGCAGAGGCTGGTAAGTTGTTCCAGGGTTCTTGTTGGTCCCAGGTTTTATGGAGGGGGGGGGGTGACGACCCTCCCACTCTGTCTGCCATATTCTCTCTTTGCTCTTGTTTCCTTATTAGGATGCCGGGGCGGAGCCGGGAGGGTCGTCAGCAACATGGGGAAACAACTGGGCCCGGGTGTGTCCCAGAATAAATAGACCTCTTCCACATCCATTGGGAGACTCTCTCCACGCAGACACACTATTGTTTATTTGTATATAGGTTACCTTGGTTAATATATTTTGTTATTCCTTATCTCTATGTTGTCTCCCTTTTTGTTATGAACTTTGAGCCGGTTCATGACACAACCCATTGGGTATATCACCACACCCTTATATGCCAGGTCTTGAAATATGCAGATAGATTGATTAAAAGTAACTTACATTGTGAAACTCTCCCCATAAACTTGTGGACTTTATAGCACTCCCAGAAGGCATGAATTATTGAGTAATTTTTAGCTGGAACATTGACTGCTATTGTGCTGTAGAATTTGTGAATTGTCTCTTGTATAATAAATTATATACATTAGTTTATACTGGACTAAGCATACAGTACATTTTCGTTAATTCATTGTGTTATGTTCCAACACTCTCTTCATCTTATGCCAATATCAGTACTTTTTAAGTCTTGGTTCCAATAGTTTATATATATTTTTTTATATAAGAGATTGCCAGTTGTATAGGCTCTCTGCAAGGTTCTGTATATCTCACCTATCATATGAGTATATTTTTCTGACTCAAATAGGATTCCCTCAACATTGCTCTGATGTCCAAAATCTTTCAGGTCAAAATTTCGAGAAACTTAAGTTGCATGTATTTGAAAATGTCTACATTGGTCAGTTCAAAATTTCTGTCTTATCTCATGGAACTAATTGTATTTCCTATTACCACATAATTTACTGTTTCTATGCTACTAGTTTTCCATGCGGGCCAATTTATCGGTGAATTCTGAAAAGCTATCCAAGGATTATTTTATAAGGGTGTGGTATTGGTTCATGTAGAATCTGTCATTTTCTTCCATACTGTTAGTGTTCTTAACTATTAAGTTGTTAATGCTCTTGGCTTTATCATTTGAAAATAGACACATGAAAAGATTCTGGAGATGAGTATGCGCATCTTCAAAATAAATATATTATATGGTTTTTAGTCTTTTACTTTTGTATATTTTTTCTATGATCACTTCATTGTTGGGAAAGAGCTCTCAAGGTAAGAATTTCGCTGTGCTGATTTACACCTGTTGTATCCTGTGTATGTGGCTAATAAACTTTTAATGCTTCGAAGAAATCATCAGACATTCTAACAATTCTAGGAATCGATTGAACATTACTCCACTTCTCTGTGGAACATTGTCTTTGTATTTTCAGGGTGAAAAGTCAGGTACCCAGTAAGGAACCAGGCTCCGAGAGGTGGCACGTCCTCTTCTGGATATGCCGGATGGAGATTATAATACAATTTTATTCATTACATGAGTCGTAAACATTATCATAATGTGATAAACAAAATGAGTAACGATAACTTGGTTATTTACACAGGGTACCAGTACCTGAGTCCAGTACCCTGCACATCGCAGGGGTACAAGGTAATTGAGATAGATACAGTATCTACATATAACTAGGAATAAAGTGAGATAATGAACAGTAGCAGCTGCGTATGTGACGAGTCAAAAAGTTTGTGCAAGAAGGGTCAATGCAGATAGTCCAGGTAGCTATTTGGTTAACTATTTAGCAGTCTTTTGGCTTGGGGGTAGAAGAAGCTGTTCAAAGTCCTGTTAGTTCCAGACTAGGCTTTACAAACATTTGTGATATGTACATTACAAAGTTCCAGTGTCTTATCATTTCTTGTCAGACAGTTCACATATTGGTGGAAATTAGTAGCCTAGTATGAATTTAAGAATGTCAGGTGATACACTGTCCAGTTTGGCAACGTAAAAATGTGCATTAGGATGGATGTACACCACTATGATGAAGATTTTACCAAACTCTCTGCGAAGATTGAATGGCCTAAGCGACACGGTCAGTAGTTCTATGTTGTCTACAGAAAGAGAGTCTCTAATGACGTAGTTGTTGCACCATCCCTCATTGATGTGACACACGCCCCTTCCTAGTGATTTCCCTGTGGTTTGCTGATCCCTATCTGTTCTTACCGAACATCCTAAACCCTGAAGTGAGATTGTTGTCCACAGAATCTTTAAGCCAGGTCTCGGTAAAGCATAGCAGGCAACTGTCTGTATTCATATAGACATTTCACACATGACTGGAGTTTGGTGAATTGCCTTGGTAATGAGTGCATGTTTGTTTGCAAGATTGTAGGTAGAGGTGGCCGGTTCTACCTCTCATGGATGCACTGCCATATCCCTCCTTTCTTACCTCATCTGCATCTCATTTTCCTGGTGCACTCCATTGGGAAGATCCAACAAACTACATCTTGGTTAGCAAACATACAGAGTTGTAAAAGATCATTTCACTCGTAGACCAGTACATCCCCGTAGAGTTCTCCCAGGGTTAGTGCTGTTACTGGTGCTCCTGCTCCAATGAGAACAGACTCCAGGTATGTTGTATGAGTAGCAGGAGAATCACGACTGTTACCAGCTGTGATCACAAATCAAATCAAACATTATTTGTCACATACTTCGTAAAAACAACAGGTGTAGACTAACAGGGAAATGCTTATGTGCCCATCCCAACAATACAGAAAATAAGAAAATAGAGAAATAATGGAAAAGTAATGAGTAAGGAGAATTTGGCTATATACACAGGGTACCAGTGCCAAGTCGGTGTGCAAGGATATGAGGTGATTGAGGTAGATATGTACATATAATTAGGAATAAGGTGAACCAGCTGTGATCTCAAATGAAATGTTATTTGTCACATACTTTGTAAAAAAAGGCGTAGACTAACATGGGGTAATTGAGGTAGATATGTACATATAATTAGGAATAAAGTGACTAAGAAACAGAATAGATAAATAGTAGCATCCGCGTATGTGATGAGTCAAAAAAGTTTGCTCAAAAAGGGTCAATGCAGATAATCTGGGTAGCTATTTGGTTAACTATTTAACTAACTATTTAGCAGTCTTATTGCTTGGGGTTAGAAACTGTTCTGTTGGTTCCAGACCTGTTGTATCGGTACCGCTTGCTGTGCGGTATCAGGGAGACCAGTCCATGACTTGGTTGTCTGGAGTCTTTGACAATTCTTAGGGCTTTCCTCTGACACCGCCTAGTATAGAGGTCCTAGATGTCAGGGAGCTAATACGCACTACCCTCTGTAGCGCCTTGCGGTCAGACGCCAAGCAGTTTCCATACCCACCGGTAATGCACCCAGTCAAAGACTGGGGGGGAAAAGCCTCCTGAGGGGGAAAAGGCATTGTAGTGCCCTCTGTTGGTGTATGAGGACCATGATAGATCCTTAGTGATGTGGACACAGAGGAACTTGAATCTCTCGGCCTTCTCCACTACAGCCCAGTCAAAGTTAATGGCGATGTGCTCGGCCCTCTGTTTTCTGTAGTCCATGATCAGCTCCTTTGTCTTTTTTTTATTTTAGTTTATTTTACCTTTATTTAACCAGGCAAGTCTGTTAAGAACAAATTCTTATTTTCAATGACGGCCTGGGAACAGTGGGTTAACTGCCTGTTCAGGGGCAGAACGACAGATTTGTACCTTGTCAGCTCGGGGGTTTGAACTCACAACCTTCCGGTTACTAGTCCAACGCTCTAACCACTAGGCTACACTGCCGCACCGTCTTGGGAGAGGTAGTTGTCCTGGCTCCACACTGTCAGGTTTCTGACCATCTACCTATAGGCTGTCTCATCATCATCGGTGATCAGGCCTACCACCGTCGTGTCATCAGCAAACTTAATGATGGTGTTGGAGTTGTGTGTGGACACGCAGTCATTGGTGAACAGGGAGTACAGGAGGGTCCCACGTATTGAGGGCCAGCATGGCAGATGTGTTGTTGCCTACCATCACCACCTGCAAGTGGCCCGTTATAAAGTCCAGGATCCAGTTGCAGAGGGAGTTGTTCAGTCCCAGGGTCCTTAGTTTAGTGATGAGCTTGGAGGGCACTATAGTGTTGAATGCTGAGCTGTAGTCAATGAAGAGAATTCTCACATAGGTGTTCCTCTTGTCCAGGTGGGAGAGGGCAGTGTTGAGTGCAATAGAGATTGCTTAATCTGTGGATCCATTGGGGCGGTATTCGAATTGAAGTGGCTCTAAGGTTTCTGGGATGATGGTGTTGATGTGAATCATGACCAGCCTTTCAAAGCATTTCATGTCGACAGATGCGAGTGCTACAGGGCAATAGTCATTTGGAGACGTTACCTAGGCGTTCTTGGGCACAGGGACTATGTTGGTTTGCTTGAAACATTTAGGTATCACGAACTCGATCAGGGAGAGGTTGAAAATGTCAGTGAAAACACTTGCCAGCTGGTTAGTGTATGCTCTGAGTACGCATCCTGGTAATCTGTTTGATTGTTAACCTGTTTCAAGATCTTACTCATATCTGCTACGGAAAATATGATCCTGCAGTCATCTGGAACAGCTGGTGTTCTCATGCATGTTTCAGTGTTGCTTGCCTCGAAGCGAGCATAATAGAAAGGCACTTAGCTCGTCTGGTAGGCTCACGTCACTGGGCAAATTGCGGCTGCGATTCCCTTTGTAATCTGTGATAGTTTGCAAGCTCTGCCACATCCAACGAGCGTCAGAGCTGGTGTAGTAGAATTTGATCTTAGTACCGCATTGACACTTTGCCTGTTTGATGACTCGTCGGTGGTCGTAGTGGAATTTCTTTTAAACATCCGGATTCTTGTCCCGCTCATTGAAAGCGGCACATCCTATGCTTTAGCTCAGTTTGGATATGTACGTGGAGTCTCTGTGGGGACAGAGACCCCACGTACAATGCACTTATTAATGAAGCCGGTGACTGATTTGGTAAACTCCTCAATGACATCAGATGAATTCGGGACCATCTTCCAGTCTGTGCTAGCGAAACAATCCTGTAGCTTTGCATCTGCTTCCGTGTTGAGCGCGCCACTGGTACTTCTTATTTGAGTTTTTGCTTGTAAGCAGTAATCAGGAGGATACAGTTATGGCCAGATTTTCCAAATAGAGGGCAAGGGAGAGCTTTGTATTATTTCTGTGTGGAGTAAAGGGGATCTAGAGTTTTGTCTCCTAATTGCACAGGTGACATGCTCGTAGAAAGTAGGCTAAATGGATTTCAGTTTCTCTGCATTAAAATCACCGGCCACTAGGAGCACCGCCTCTGGATGAGCATTTTCTTGTTTGCTTATGGCCTTATACAGCTCAATGAGTGCGGTCTTAGTGCCAGCATCTGTTTATGGTGGCAAATAGACAGCTACAAAAAATATGGATGAAAACATTCTTGGTTGACAATATGGTCTACAGTTTATTATGAGGTATTCTAACTCGGGCGAGCAGAAACTCGAGACATTCTTAATATTAGAAATAGCGCACTCGCTGTTGTTAACAAAGAGCTGCCGTTCGATCCTGCCGATGCACAGAAAAAAACAGCTAGATGTATTTTATCCATGTCCTTGTTCAGCCACGACTCCAGTAAGCACAGGATATTAGTTCTTCAAGTCCCGATAGTCTTGAACAGAGCTAGTTCAGTTTGTTCTCCAGTGATTGTATGTTCGACCAATAGAACAGAGTGTAGAGGGCACTGGAGTATGATAAGGATGTCTCATAATAATAGATGGAAACCATGTGTTTGATGTAACATGGTACCGTTCCACAAATTCCGCTCCAGCCATTACCATGAGCCATCCTCCCAAATGAAGGTTTCACCAACCTCCTGTGGTAGAGGCTTACTTACTCACCGACGTAGTTTCGTCAGGATGCCCGCATGTCAACCTCAATATCTCTTATTTTCCAGAGTCTCTGGGATTAGGGCTTGGTCCGGGGTGAGCAGTATGTCCTGCACCGATGACTCGCTGAAATAGAAATCTTCATCAAAAAGGGGATTAGAGATTGCTGTACTAATTTCCAGAAGTTATTTCGGTCATAGGAAATGATGCCGGAAACATTATGTACAAAACCAAATGAAAATCAAAGCAAAAATAGAAGAATTGGTAAGGAGACCATAAAACGGCAGCTATCCATTGCAGCACCATTCTGCTCTCTATACTTGTTTACTTATACATCAAACTGCTACAGAGAAAATATATTCTCCTTCTCCTATTAGCCATTCTGGCTTGCACAAGCCAAGGCTCATGCAAGGCTACTTAACGGCACATACCCAAAATGGTAAGGGCTACAACATTTTAAACAGTAATGCTAATTCTCTGTGCCCAATAATAATGCCTGTGAAATGTGTTGCCAACAACAAGGACAATCTGGTGAAGTCCATCTAAATATGGTGGAGCCCTTGTCTAATATAATATAACTTTATTGATCCCCAAGAGGGCATTAAGATGGACTTGCTTTTGAAGTACTTCTGTATTTGCTAAATGACTACTAGCCAACACTCTGAAACTCTGTTTGAGCAAACTGACAAGCATGGCTCTCTAAAAACAAATGGGACTCTATACTCCTCTTTTGTAAGTTTAAAGCACATTCCAAATCTCACTGCAGACTTGTATTACTTCTCACAATCTTTTTCTAGTTTTCATTTTCAGACATAACCTAACATTAGGTGTCTCGATTTTGTCCCTGAACAGAACATTGATATATTGAAAAAGAAATATCAAACTCAAGTCTAAATTCATGTTGATTTGCAAGTCCATCAAAGCATACATTCATTCACAAAGTCACTGACTCAACAACTGAGCTTCCATGAAGATTTTTTTAACATGTTTATTTTGAAGCCCCACTGTTGTCCTCCATCAGAAATGACAAGCTCACACAGCATTTAAATTGTTTACACAGAAGCCCAGTAACACAACATAACATAGTACAGCCTTTGACATCCTCTTAACTAATGATGTATTAGGTTTATTACGCAGAAGAAATATGGTCTTATCTGCCTGTCTGTAACAGTTCAATCTCAGAGGGTGGGTGGACTACTCTTCTACCAATAAGCTGAGGTATGTATTTTTTATGGTGCACATTTCTTGAATGAGACAATCACAACACTGCCATATACACACACACACACTCCCAGTAATTTATTGGGTCGGCAATAACTCAATAAATTACTCAGAGTTTATAGACATAGAGTGTCTATAACGACTCTATTTAGTTTTTTATAGCTTACAGTTTATTCGCCATTACTCAGCACCTCTATACAAAATAATTTTCTCTGGGTGTTCACCAGCTCATGCTTTTTATTTGAATGATAGACAACCTATCATAACATTTCATGACATTTCATGACTTCAACAGACATGATACAGTTCATAATATATTTACACAGCAAACCGTTTCCTGGAGAGCTACCGTCCTGTACGCTTTTGCTCCAACCCTAATTTAGCGCACCTGATTGTCACGCCCTGGTCGAAGTATATTGTGTTTGTCTTCATTTATTTAGTCAGGCCAGGGTGTGACATGGGTTTATTGTGGTGTGTTTTGTCTTGGGGTTTTTTTGGGTGTTGGGTGTGTGGCTTAGTGGGGGTATCTAGCATAGTCTATGGCTGTCTGGAGTGGTTCTCAATCAGAGGTAGGTGTTTATCGTTGTCTCTGATTGGGAACCATATTTAGGCAGCCATATTCTTTGAGTGTTTCGTGGGTGATTGTTCCTGTCTCTGTGTTTATTGTCACCAGATAGGCTGTATAGGTTTTCACACATTTATTGTTTTCTTTAGTTATTTCATGTCTAGTTCCTTTTATTAAAGAACATGAATAACCACCACGCTGCATTTTGGTCCGCTTCTCTTCCACCAGACGAAAGCCGTTACAGAATCACCCACAACAACAGGACCAAGCGACGTGGTAACAGGCAACAGCAACAGCAGGAGCAACAAAGAGAGGAATGGACATGGGAGCAGAATCTGGACTACACTACTTGGGAGGAAATAGACAGGTGGGCGGTCGACCCAGGAGGAGTGCCGGAGCCCGCCTGGGATTCGCTGGAGCAGTGCGAAGAGGGGTATAGTAGAATGGAGTTGGTGAAGCAAGCACGGCGGCGCGATTTCTTGGGGGGGGCTCACAGGGATCATGGCGACGCTAGGTAGGAGACCTACGCCAACTTCCTGTGGTTACAGAGGGGCTAGAGAGCCCGGGCAGGCACCGTGTTATGCTGTGGTGCGCACGGTGTCTCCAGTGCGGGTGCATAGCCCGGTGCGGTATATTCCAGCTCCGCGTATCGGCCGGGCTAGATTGAGCGTCGAGCCAAATGCCATGAAGCCGGCTCTATGCATCTGGTCCCCAGTGCGTCTCCTTGGGCCGGCTTACATGGTACCAGCCTTGCGCACGGTGTCCCCGGTTCGCCTACATAGCCCAGTGCGGGCTATTCCACCTCGCCGCACTGGCAGAGCGACCGGGAGTATTCAAGCTGGTAAGGTTGGGCAGGCTCGGTGCTCAAGAGCTCCAGTCCGCCTGCACGGTCCGGTCTACCCAGTACCACCTCCACGCACCAGCCCTCCGGTGGCAGCTCCCTGCACCAGGCTTCCTGTGCGTGTCCCTGGCCCAGTAACAACAGTGCCAGCACCACGCATCAGGCCTACAGTGCGCCTCGCCTCACCAATGCTTCCGGAGCCTTCCTCCTCTCATGCGCTGCCGGAGTGTCCCGCATGTTCAGCGCTGCTCGAGCCTTCCTGCTCTCCTGCGCTGCCGGAGTCTCCCGCCTGTTCGGCGCTGCCAGAGCCTTCCTCCTCTACAGCGCTGCTGGAGTCTCCTGCCTGTTCAGCGCAGCCAGAACTGCCAGTCTGCATGGAGCAGCCAGAGCTGCCAGTCTGCATGGAGCAGCCAGAGCTGCCAGTCTGCATGGAGCAGCCAGAGCTGCCAGTCTGCATGGAGCAGCCAGAGCTGCCAGTCTGCATGGAGCAGCCAGAGCTGCCAGTCTGCATGGAGCAGTCAGAGCTGCCAGTCTGCATGGAGCAGTCAGAGCTGCCAGTCTGCATGGAGCAGCCAGCATGGAGCAGCCAGAGATGCTGGTCTGCATGGAGCAGCCAGAGATGCCGGTGCATGGAGCAGCCAGAGATGCCGGCAGCTAGAGCTGCCGGTCAGAGCTGCCGTCCAGAGCTGCCAGTCTGCAATGGAGCTGCCAGTCTGCAAGGAGCCGCCAGAGCTCAGCATGGAGCAGCCAGAGCCGCCAGTCTGCCAGGAGCCGCCAGCCATGGAGTGCCAGCCAGACTCAGTTCCAGATCATGACAGTCAGCCAGACTCTTCCAGATCCGCCAGTCAGCCAGACTCTTCCAGATCTGCCAGTCAGCCAGACTCTTCCAGATCCGCCAGTCAGCCAGACTCTTCCAGATCCGCCAGTCAGCCAGACTCTTCCAGATCCGCCAGTCTGCCAGACTCTTCCAGATCTGCCAAGTCAGCCAGGATCCGCCAGTCAGCCAGACTCTTCCAGATCTGCCAGTCAACCAGAATCTCCCAGATCCGCCAGTCAGCCAGGATCTGCCAGAACCACCAGCCAGCCAGGATCTGCCGGATCCAACTACCTGCCTGAGCTTCCTCTCAGTGCTGAGCCTTCCAGATCCGCCAGTCAGCCAGGATCTGCCAGAACCGCCAGCCAGCCAGGATCTGCCGGATCCAACTACCTGCCTGAGCTTCCTCTCAGTACTGAGCTTCCACTCAGTGCTGGGCTTCCTCTCAGTGCTGAGCTTCCCCTCAGTGCCGAGCTTTTTGTTAGGTATTGGGTTTGTGGCTTAGTGGGGGTATCTAGCAAAGTGGAAGTATATTGTGAAGTATATTGTGTTTGTCTTCATTTATTTAGTCAGGCCAGGGTGTGACATGGGTTTATTGTGGTGTATTTTGTCTTGGGGTTTTGTTGGGTGTTGGGTTTGTGGCTTAGTGGGGGTATCTAGCAAAGTCTATGGCTGTCTGGATTGGTTCTCAATCAGAGGCAGGTGTTTATCGTTGTCTCTGATTGGAAACCATATTTAGGCATCCATATTCTTTGAGTGTTTCGTGGGTGATTGTTCCTGTCTCTGTATTTGTCGTCACCAGATAGGCTGTATAGGTTTTCACGTTCCATTTGTTGTTTTTGTATTGTTCGTTTTCATCGTCATTAAACATGTCTCAAAAATACCACGCTGCATTTTGGTCCGCTTCTCTTCCACCAGACGAAAGCCGTTACACTGATTCAAAACATTTGCCGGTTGATAAACTGAATCAGGTTAGCTACAACTGGGGTCGGAGCGAAAACCTACAGCAGGGTAACTCTCCAGGTACAGATCCATATTTGCCTGTCAACAGTGTCAGTGGCTGTGGCCGAATAACCATACTAGTGTACTACTGTTCATACTTAAACTGCATACTGTACTCCTCGTCGCGTTTAGTAAAAAGTATGCAGTATGCCTCGGCCGCAATGCAGTAGCAGATTCTGACTGGCTGAGTAGGTTGGGCAGGGATATTTAACCATTTTATTTGAAAACAATCACGGTGAGGTTCCTTCAGAAATTATTCATACCCATTGACTTTGTTGTTACTACCTGAATCAAAAATTATTACATTTATTTTTTTCTCACCCACCTACACACAAAGTGAGAACATGTTTTTAGAAATGTGTGCAAATGTATTGAAAATTAAATACAAAAATATCTAATTTACATAAGTATTCACACCCCTGAGTCAATACATGTTAAAATGACCTTTGGCATCGATTACAGCCGTAAGACTTTCTGGGTAAGTCTATAAGACAGGGATAGG